>NC_138881.1:110191435-110709247 GCF_965194805.1 Balaenoptera borealis
ACTTAGCAGAAGGAAAGAAAGCAGAAAGATCAGATCAGAAATAAATGAAAAATAAATGAAGGAAACAATAACAAAGATCAACAAAACTAAAAGCTGGTTCTTTGAGAAGGTAAACAAAATTGATAAACCATTAGCCAGACTCATCAAGAAAACAAGGGAGAAGACTCAAATCAATAGAATTAGAAAGGAAAAAGGGGAAGTAACAACTGAAACTGCAGAAATACAAACGATCATGAGAGATTACTACAAGCAACACTATGCCAATAAAATGGACAACCTGGAAGAAATGGACAAATTCTTAGAAATGCACACCTGCTGAGACTGAACCAGGA
Source organism: Balaenoptera borealis (assembly GCF_965194805.1). Classification (NCBI taxonomy): domain Eukaryota; kingdom Metazoa; phylum Chordata; class Mammalia; order Artiodactyla; family Balaenopteridae; genus Balaenoptera; species Balaenoptera borealis. Next base: position 110,191,768 of record NC_138881.1, read on the forward strand.
AGAAATAGAAAATATGAACAGACCAATCACAAGCACTGAAATTGAAACTGTGATTAAAACTCTTCCAACAGGGCTTCCCTGGTGGCGCAGTGGTTGAGAATCTTCCTGCCAATGCAGGGGACACGGGTTCGAGCCCTGGTCTGGGAAGATCCCACATGCCACGGAGCAACTAGGCCCGTGAGCCACAACTACTGAGCCTTCGCGTCTGGAGCCTGTGCTCTGCAACAAGAGAGGCCACGATAGTGAGAGGCCCGCGCACCGTGATGAAGAGTAGCCCCCGCTTGCTGCAACTACAGAAAGCCCTCACACAGAAACGAATACTCAACACAGCCAAAAATTAATAAATAAATAGATAAATAAATAAATAAAGGAGTTCCTTTAAAAAACAAATCTTCCAACAAACAAAAGCCCAGGACCAGATGGCTTCACAGGCGAATTCTATCAAACATTTAGAGAAGAGCTAACACCTACCCTTCTCAAACTCTTCCAAAATACTGCAGAGGGAGGAACACTCCCCAACTCATTCTACGAGGCCACCATCACCCTGATACCAAAACCAGACAAGGAGGTCACAAAGAAAGAAAATGACAGGCCAATATCACTGATGAACATAGATGCAAAAATCCTCAACAAAATACTAGCAAACAGGGCTTCCCTGGTGGTGCAGTGGTTGAGAGTCTGCCTGCCAATGCAGCGGACACGGGTTCGAGCCCTGGTCTGGGAAGATCCCACATGCCGCGGAGCAACTGGGCCCGTGAGCCACAACTGCTGAGCCTGCGCATCTGGAGCCTGTGCTCCCAACAAGAGAGGCCACGATACTGAGAGGCCCGCGCACCGCGATGAAGAGTGGCCCCCGCTCACCACAACTAGAGAAAGCCCTCGCACAGAAACGAAGACCCAACACAGCCAAAAATAAATAAATAAATTAATTAAAAAAAAATACTAGCAAACAGAATCCAACAGCACATTAAAAGGATCATACACCATGATCAAGTAGGGTTTCTTCCAAGAATGCAAGGATTCTTCAATATACGCAAATCAATCAACGTGATACACCATATTAACAAATCGAAGGAGAAAAACCATATGATCATCTCAATAGATGCAGAGAAAGCTTTTGACAAAATTCAACACCCATTTATGATAAAAGCCCTGCAGAAAGTAGGCATAGAGGGAACTTTCCTCAACATAATAAAGGCCATATATGACAAACCCACAGCCAACATCATCCTCAATGGTCAAAAACTGAAACCATTTCCACTATGATCAGGAACAAGACAAGGTTGCCCACTCTCACCACTATTATTCAACACAGTTTTGGAAGTTTTAGCCACAGCAATCAGAGAAGAAAAAGAACTAAAAGGAATCCAAATTGGAAAAGAAGAAGTAAAGCCGTCACTGTTTGCAGATGACATGACACTATACATAGAGAATCCTAAAGATGCTACCAGAAAACTACTAGAGCTAATCAATGAATTTGGTAAAGTAGCAGGATACAAAATTAATGCACAGAAATCTCTTGCATTCTTATACACTAATGATGAAAAATCTGAAAATGAAATTAAGAAAACACTCCCATTTACCATTGCAACAAAAAGAATAAAATATCTAGGAATAAACGTACCTAAGGAGACAAAAGACCTGTATGCAGAAAACTATAAGACACTGATGAAAGAAATTAAAGATAATACAAATAGATGGAGAGATATACCATGCTCTTGGATTGGAAGAATCAACATTGTGAAAATGACTCTACTACCCAAAGCAATCTACAGATTCAATGCAATCCCTATCAAACTACCACTGGCATTTTTCACAGAACTAGAACAAAAAATTTCACAATTTGTATGGAAGCACAAAAGACCCCGAATAGCCAAAGCAATCTTAAGAACGAAAAACGGAGCTGGAGGAATCAGACTCCCTGACTTCAGACTATACTACAAAGCTACAGTAATCAAGACAGTATGGCACTGGCACAAAAACAGACATATAGATCAATGGAACAGGATAGAAAGCCCAGAGATAAACCCACGCACATATGGTCACATTATCTTTGATAAAGGAGGCAAGCATATACAGTGGAGAAAAGACAGCCTCTTCAATAAGTGGCACTGGAAAAACTTGACAGCTACACATAAAAGAATGAAATTAGAACACTCCCTAACACCATACACAAAAATAAACTCAAAATGGATTAAAGACCTAAATGTAAGGCCAGACACTATCAAACTCTTAGAGGAAAACATAGGCAGAACACTCTATGACATAAGTCACAGCAAGATCCTTTTTGACCCACCTCCTACAGAAATGGAAATAAAAACGTAAATAAACAAATGGGACCCAATGAAACTTAAAAGCTTTTGCACAGCAAAGGAAACCATAAACAAGACGAAAAGACAACCCTCAGAATGGGAGAAAATATTTGCAAATGAAGCAACTGACAAAGGATTAATCTCCAAAATTTACAAGCAGCTCATGCAGCTCAATAACAAAAAAACAAACAACCCAATCCAAAAATGGGCAGAAGACCTAAATAGACATTTCTCCAAAGAAAATATACAGATTGCCAACAAACACATGAAAGAATGCTCAACATCATTAATCATTAGAGAAATGCAGATCAAAACTACAATGAGATATCATCTCACACTGGTCAAAATGGCCATCCTCAAAAAATCTAGAAACAATAAATGCTGGAGAGGGTGTGGAGAAAAGGGAACCCTCTTGCACTGTTGGTGGGAATGTAAATTGGTACAGCCACTATGGAGAACAGTATGGAGGTTCCTTAAAAAACTAAACATAGAACTACCATACGACCCAGCAATCCCACTACTGGGCATATATCCTGAGAAAACCATAATTCACAAAAAGTCATGTATCAAAATGTTCATTGCTGCTCTATTTACAATAGCCAGGACATGGAAACAACCTAAGTGTCCATCAACAGATGAATGGATCAAGATGTGGGACATATATACAATGGAATATTGCTCAGCCATAAAAAGAAACGAAATTGAGTTATTTGTAGAGAGGTGGTTGGACCTAGAGTGTGTCATACAGAGTGAAGTAACTCAGAAAGAGAAAAACAAATACTGTATGCTAACACATATATATGGAATCTAAGAAAAAAAAAAGGTCATGAAGAACCTAGGGGCAAGATGGGAATAAAGACACAGACCTACTAGAGAATGGACTTGAGGATATGGGGAGGGGGAAGGGTAAGCTCTGACAAAGTGAGAGAGTGGCATGGACATATATACACTACCAAACGTAAAATAGATAGCTAGTCGGAAGCAGCCGCATAGCACAGGGAGATCAGCTCGGTGCTTTGTGACCACCTAGACGGATAGGATAGGGAGGGTGGGAGGACACGGAAACGCAAGAGGGAAGAGATATGGGAACATATGTATATGTATAACTGATTCACTTTGTTATAAAGCAGAAACTAACACACCAGTGTAAAGCAATTATACTCCAATAAAGATGTTAAAAAAAATAGCAGAGACTTCACACTGGAGAAGAGCCCACTGAATGTAACAAATATGAGGAGATTTCACATAGGACTCAACTTTCACGCCATATGAGTGACCTCTCACAGGACAGAAACCCTATGCTTGCAATCAATTTGGAAGAGCGTTCAGCCTTTATTCACCACTGAATTAACATAAGCTAATTTATACTGGAGTGAAACCATGCAGGTCTCATCAATGCGGGAAGGCTTTCAGGCAATGCTGTAACCTTAGATGACATGAGAAAACTCACCCTGAAGTGAACCCCTATATAAGTTATAAATGTGGAAGATAGTTTAACTGGAGCCTCACATTTAAATACACCGGAAACTCACACTGGAGAGAAACCTTAATGTGATAAATGTGGGACACACTTCAGCAGAGCCTTAACTTTTATTCACACTGATGAACTCACAAGGTGAGAAGCCCTCTGTCTCGAAACACTGTAAAATCTGGTGCTTCAATTATTCTATTCCTTTTATATTTTCACTTATTGTGCCCCTCATAACTTGAAATTGAATTACAAATAAATTTAATATTTCACAAGAAAAAAAATAAAAAATAAAAATAATAAAACTGGAATAAAACCCAAGACAGTCAATTGTACTCTAGTCAGAAAGCCAAAGTTAATTGAAAATTTCTTAAATATCCATTATCATTCAAAAGAACCCATAATGAAATCTTCAGTATCAAATATAATGATATGCTGAGCTGACTGCCTCACAGTCTTTTGCTTATATTTCTCCACATTTGTAACCAGAATACATTGGTTACTCAATACTGATGTAATGGTTGTAATGGTTAAGCAACCATGTGCCAGAAAAAATATAAAATAAATAATTCCTCCTTTCAAAATTGGGGAAAGACATGATTAGACATTTTTCCAAAGATGACATGCAAATGGCCAACAGGTATATGAAAAGATGCTCAACATCATTCATCATCAGAGAAATGTAAATCAGAACCACAGTGGGATATTGCCTCACACCTGTTAGGGTGGGTATTATCAAAAAGTCAAAGGATATTAACCCCTTATCAGATATATGATTTGCAAATATCTTCTATTCAGTAGGTTGTCTTTTCACTTTGTTGACGGTTTCCTTTGCTGTGCAGAAGCTTTTTAGTCTAATTTAGTACCATTTATTTACTTTTGCTTTTGTTTCCCCTGCCTGAGGAGACATGTCCAGAAAAATACTGCTATCACCAATGACAAAGAGCGTGCTGCCTTTGTTTTCCTCTAGGAGTTTTATGGTCTCAGGTCTTACACTCAAATCTTTAATCCATTTTGTGTATGGTGTGAGATAGTGATCTAGTATCTTTTTTTTTTTTTGCATGTGGCTGTCCAGTTTTCCCAACACCTTTTGTTGAAGAGACTATCTTTTCTCCATTGCATGTTCTTTGCTCCTCTGTCATAAATTAATTGTCCATATATATTTGAGTTTATTTCTGGGCTCTCAATTCTGTTCCATTGATCTTTGTATCTGTTTTTCTGGAAATACCATGCTGTTTTGATTTATGGTAGCTTTGCAATATAGTTTGAAATCAGGGAGTGTAATATCTCCAGATTTGTTCTTTTTTCCCAGGATTGCTTTGGCTACTCAGGGTCTCTTGTGGTTCCCTATAAATTTTGGATTTTTTTGCTCTATTCCTGTGAAAAAAATGTTATTGGAAGTTTGATAAGGATTGCATTGAATGGAACTCATACAACTCAACAACAACAACAAAAACAAACAACCTCATTAAAAATCCCATTTAGCAGAGGAGCTAAATAGACATTTTTCCAAAGAAGACATACAGATGGCCAACAGGCACATGAAAAGATATTCAATGTCACTAACTGTTAGGGAAATGCAAATCAAAACTACAATGAGATGTAACCTCATGCCCCATAGAATGGGTATTATCAAAATCATTTAACAAAATTTAACACCTATTCCTGGCAAAAACTCTTAGCCAACTAGGAATATAAGGAGACGTCTTCAACTTTATAAGGCACATCTATTTTTTTTTTTTGGCTGCACCATGCAGCATGCAGGATCTTAGTTCCCCGACCAGGGATTGAACCCGTGACCCCTGCAGTGGAAATGCAGAGCCCTAAACACTGGACCACCAGGGAATTCCCAATATAAGGGACATCTATTTTAAAAACATACTGCTAATGTCATATTCAATGATAAAAGACTTAATGGTTTCCACCTAATCAGGAAAAGCCAAGGATGTCCACTCCCACTGCTTCCTTTCAACATTCTACAGGACATTTTATTCACTGTAATAGGCAAGAAAAAGAAGTTAAGTCATTGTGATTGGAAAGGAAGGTGTAAAATGTTTTTATTTGCAAACACCATGATTGTGTAAGTAGAAAATCCTAGAGAATCTACCAAAAAATTCCTAGAACTAATAAATGAATTTAGTAAGGACAGAAGATACAAGTTGAACATACCAATATCAATGGTATTTTTACAATATATACTAGCAACAATCAATTGGAAATGCAATTTAAATAAAATATAGGCTCCCTGTCTTAAAGTGAATTGATTTTGGATGTTATTAATCTCTAAAATTCCTTCACATTAGCACCTAGATCAGGGCTTAATTGCATAACTTGGAAATGCTGTAGGTACACCAGAGGGTAGGGATCTTGGGACCCATCTTAGAATTCTATCTAACACAGGTATTCATACATTAATAATGTGGGAAGATCCAAAAACATGCTGAGTAAGAGAAGCTAGTCTAAAGCAGAATACACATGCTGAATTAATTCACTTGTATAAAGTTCTAGAAAAAGCAAGAATAATCTATAATGACAGAAAGTAGATCAGTAGATGTATGTGCATTCCTGGGGTTGAGAGGTATTATTGATTGCAAATGGGCACAAAGGTACTTTGGGGATAATGGAAATGTACTATATGTTGTTTGCAGTGTTGGTTACACAGGCATATACATTCATCAAATCTCTCTGAATTCTTTAAATGACTGATTTTTATGGTATGTAAATTATATATCATTTCAATTGATTTTTTAAGTGAAGGCAAAAGAAAGATTTTTTTAGATGAACAAAGCTGAATCAGTTTGATATCATAAGACCTGAACTATAAGAATGGTAAAAGGAAGGCATTTAGCCAGAAAAAAATGATAGCAGATTAAAATCTCAGATGTATACAGAGGAATGAACAGCGCCAGAAATAGCATATATGGGTAAATGTAAAAAAGCTGGGTTTTTTCCCATTTTGTTAGCTGTTTACATCAAAAATAAGAATAACTTATTGTTAAATGTATAACATATGTAACGATAAAATGAACAATAACACAAAAGATGTGAAGGAGTGGGCTTCCCTGGTGGCGCAGTGGTTGAGAATCTGCCTGCCAATGCAGGGGACACGGGTTCGAACCCTGGTCTGGGAAGATCCCACATGCCGCGGAGCAACGAGGCCCGTGAGCCACAACTACTGAGCCTGCGCGTCTGGAGCCTGTGCTCCGCAAAGAGAGGCCGCAATAGTGAGAGGCCCGCACACCGCGATGAAGAGTGGCCCCCACTTGCCGCAACTAGAGAAAGCCCTCGCACAGAAACGAAGACCCAACACAGCCAAAAATAAATAAATAAATAAATAAATTGAAAACAAACAAACAAAACATTTTAAAAAAAAAAAGATGTGAAGGAGTAAATGGCAATATACTGTTTCAAGTTTCTTGCATTATACATGAAGTGGTATAGTATCATAGTATTTGATGCATAGTATAGGGATCATAGACTATGACAAGTTAAAGATGCATATATTAAACCCTAGAAATACCACTAAAAAAGAAACAAATAGGTAAAGATAAAAAGCCAGTTGGAGATAAAATGGGATACTAAAAGAGAGTCAATTCAAAAAAAGTCAAGGAGAAAAATGATCAAAGAACATACAGAACAATTAGAAAAGAAACAGAAAGATGAGAAAAAATTAAAGTAACAAGGTACATAATCAAGTCATGTGTAAATTTTTGAAACATTTCAATTAAAGGTAGATGTTTTCAGATTGGATTTTAAAAGACAACTACATAGCCAAAGCAATCTTGAGAAAGAAAAACGGAGCTGGAGGAATCAGGCACGCTGACTTCAGATAATACTACAAAGCTACAGTCATCAAAACAGTATGGTACTGGCACAAAAACAGAAATATAGATCAACGGAACAGGACAGAAAGTCCAGAGGTAAACCTATGCACCTATGGTCAACTAATCTATGACAAAGGAGGCAAGAGTATACGATAGAGAAAAGACAGGCTCTTCAATAAGTGGTGCTGGGAAAACTGGACAGCTACATGTAAAAGAATGAAATTAGAACACACTCTAACACCATACACAAAAATAAACTCAAAATGGATTAAAGACCTAAATGTAAGGCCAGACACTATCAAACTCTTAGAGGAAAACTAAGGCAGAAAACACTATGACATAAATCGCAGCAATATCTTTTTGGATCCACCTCCTAGAGTAATAGAAATAAAAACCAAAATAAACAAATGGGACCTAATTAAACTTAAAAGCTTTTGCACAGCAAAGGAGACCGTAAAAAAAATGAAAAGACAACCCACTGAATAGGAGAAAATAATTGCAAATGAAGCAATTGACAAGGGATTAATCTCAAAAATATACAAACAGCTCATGCAGCTCAATATCAAAAAAAAACAAACAACCCAATAAAAAAATAGGTGGAAGATCTAAATAGAAATTTCTCCAAAGAAGACATACAGATAGCCAAAAAGCACATGAAAAGATGCTCAACATCACTAATTATCAGAGAAATGCAAATCAAAACTACAATGAGGTATCATCTCACACCAGTCAGAATGGCCATCATCAAAAAGTGTACAAACAATAAATTCTGGAGAGGGTGTGGGCAAAAGAGAACCCTCCTACACTGTTGGTGGGAATGTAAATTGGTAGAACCACTATGGAGAACAGTATGGAGGTTCTTTAAAAAACTAAAACTAGAACTACCATATGATCCAGCAATCCCACTCCTGGGCATATATCTGGAGAAAACCATAATCCGAAAGGATACATGCACCCCAATGTTTATTGCAGCACTGTTTACAAGAGCCAAAACATGAAAGCAACCTAAATGCCCACTGACAGAGGAGTGGATAAAGGAGATGTGATACATATATACAATGGAATATTAGTCAGCCATAAAAAAGAAGGAAATAATGCCATTTGCAGCAACATGGATGGACCTAGAGATTATCATACTAAGTGAAGTAAGTCAGACAGAGAAAGACAAATATCACATGATATTGCTTATATGTGTAATCTAAAAACATGGTACAAATGAACTTATTTACAAAACAGAAATCAAGTCACAGATGTAGAAAACCAACTTATGGTTACCAGGAGGGAAAGGGAGGAGGGATAAATTGGAAGATTGGGAGTGACATATACACACTACTATATACAAAATAAATAACTAATAAGGATCTACTGTATAGCACAGGGAACTCTACTCAATACTCTGTAATGACCTATATGGGAAAAGAATCTATAAAAGAGTGGATGTGTGTATATGTATAACTGATCCACTTTGCTGTACACCTGAAACTAACAGAACATTGTAAATCAGCTATACTTCAATAAAAATTAAAAAGAAAAGATACACGCACCCCAATGTTCACTGCAGCATTATTTACAATAGCCAAGACATGGAAGCAAACTACATGTCCATCGACAGAGGAGTGGATAAAGATGTGGTACGTATATACAATGGAATATTACTCAGCCATAAAAAAGAACAAAATAATGCAATCTGCAGCAACATGGATGGACCTAAAGATTGTCATACAGAGTGAAGTTAGTCAGAAAAAAATATCATATAGTACCGCTTATATGTGGAATCTAAAAAAAAATGGTACAAATGAACCTATTTACAAAACAGAAGTAGAGTCACAGATGTAGAAAACAAACTTATGGTTTCCAAGGGGGAAGGTGGGGAGGGATAAATAGGGAGATTGGGATCGACATATACACACTACCATATATACAAAGGATAGTTAATAAGAACCTACTGTATAGTACAGGGAACTCTACTCAATACTCTGTAATGACCTATACGGGAAAAGAATCTAAAAGAGTGGATATATGTATATGTATAAGTGATTCACTTTGCTGTACAGTAGAAACTAACACAACACTGTAAATCAACTATACTCCAATAAAAATTAATTTTAAAAATACAACAGATTGGAAGAATCAACATTGTGAAAATGACTCTACTACCCAAAGCAATCTACAGATTCAATGCAATCCCTATCAAACTACCATTGGCATTTTTCACAGAACTAGAACAAAAAAATTCACGATTTGTATGGAAACACAAAAGACCCCGAATAGCCAAAGCAATCTTGAGAACGAAAAATGGAGCTGGAGGAATCAGGCTCCCTGACTTCAGACTATACTACAAAGCTATAGTAATCAAGACAGTATGGCACTGGCACAAAAACAGAAATATAGATCAATGGAACAGGATAGAAAGCCCAGAGATAAACCCACGCACATATGGTCACCTTATCTTTGATAAAGGAGGCAAGAATATACAGTGGAGAAAAGACAGCCTGTTCAATAAGTGGCGCTGGGAAAACTGGACAGGTACCTGTAAAAGTATGAAATTAGAACACTCCCTAACACCATACACAAAAATAAACTCAAAATGGATTAAAGACCTAAATGTAAGGCCAAACACTATCAAACTCTTAGAGGAAAACATAGGCAGAACACTCTATGACATAAATCACAGCAAGATCCTTTTTGACCCACCTCCTACAGAAATGGAAATAAAAACATAAATAAACAAATGGGACCTAATGAAACTTAAAAGTTTTTGCACAGCAAAGGAAACCATAAACAAGACCAAAAGACAACCCTCAGAATGGGAGAAAATATTTGCCAATGAAGTGACTGACAAAGGATTAATCTCCAAAATTTACAAGCAGCTCATGCAGCTCAATATCAAAAAAACAAACAACCCAATCCGAAAATGGGCAGAAGACCTAAATAGACATTTCTCCAAAGAAGATATACAGATTGCCAACAAACACATGAAAGGATGCTCAACATCACTAATCATTAGAGAAATGCAAATCAAAACTACAATGAGGTATCATCTCACACCGGTTAGAATGGCCATCATCAAAAAATCTACAAACAATAAATGCTGGAGAGGGTGTGGAGAAAAGGGAACCCTCTTGCACTGTAGGTGGGAATGTAAATTGGTACAGCCACTATGGAGAACAGTATGGAGGTTCCTTAAAAAACTAAAAACAGAACTACCATATGACCCAGCAATCCCACTACTGGGCATATACCCTGAGAAAACCATAATTCAAAAAGAGTCATGTACCAAAATGTTCACTGCAGCTCTATTTACAATAGCCAGGACATGGAAGCAACCTAAGTGTCCAAAGCAACCTAAGTGTCCATCAACAGATGAATGGATAAAGAAGATGTGGTGCATATATACAATGGAATATTACTCAGACATAAAAAGAAATGAAATGGAGGTATTTGTAATGAGGTGGATGGACCTAGATTCTGTCATACAGAGTGAAGTAAGTCAGAAAGAGAAAAACAAATACCATATGCTAACGCATATATATGGAATCTTAAAAAAAAATGGTCATGAAGAACCTAAGGGCAAGACGGGAATAAAGACACAGACCTACTAGAGAATGGACTTGAGGATATGGGGAGGGGGAAGGGTAAGCTGTGACAAAGTGAGAGAGTGGCATGGACATATATACACTACCAAACGTAAAATAGATAGCTAGTGGGAAGCAGCCGCATAGCACAGGGAGATCAGCTCGGTGCTTTGTGACCACCTAGAGGGGTGGGATAGGGAGGGTGGGAGGGAGATGCAAGAGGGAGGGACTATGGGGAGATATGTATACATATAGCTGATTCACTTTATTATAAAGCAGAAACTAACACACCATTGTAAAGCAATTATACTCCAATAAAGATGTTAAAAAAACCCAATATATTAAAAATTGTATGTAGCTAAAGCAGTGTTTGGAGGGAAAGTTATAAGTCTAAATGATTTTTTCTACCTTTATTTAGGTATGATTGACAAATTTAAAATTGTATATATCTAAGGTATACAACATGGTGTTTTGATATAAGTATACCTTGTGTAATATTTACCAAAATCAAGCTAATTAACATATCCCTAGCCTCACATAGTTATCATCGTGTGTGTGAAATGAAAACTTGATATCTACTTTCTTTGCAGATTACAAGTATACAAAACATTATTATTATTATTAACTGTAGATACCACACTGTACATTGCATCTCTAGAACTTATTCATCTTATAATTGAAAGTTTACAATGCTTGGTGTCAGTCTATTTATCTCTTGTAAAAATAAAATACAGTGTGTGTGTGTGTGGAAAAAAAAAAAAAAGAAAGAAAGTTTATACGCTTTGACCAACATCTCCCCATTTCCCCCATCCCACAGGCCCTGGCCACCATTGTTCTATTATTTCTCTAGGTTTCACCTTTTTTTTAGATTCCACATATAAGTGAGAGATCATGCAATATTTGCCTTTCTATGTTGGGCTTATTTCTCTTAGCATAATGTCCTCCAAGTTTTTCCACATTGTCACAGAAGGCAGGATTTCCTTCTTTTTTAAGGCTGAATAATATTTCATTATATATACATCCATATATATGTATATATATCACAATTCCTTTATCCATCCATTTGGGTTTTTTTTTAATTTTAGTTTTATTTTATTTTTTGGTTGCACTGTGCGGCATGTGGGATCTTAGTTCCCCGACCAGGGATCAAACCTGCTCCCCCTTCACTGGAATCGCAGTCTTAACCCCTGGACCGCCAGGAAAGTGCCCTGTCCATCCATTTGTTGAGGAACACTTAGGTCTTTTCTATATCTTGGCTATTGTAAACAATGCTGCAATGAATTTGGGAGTGCAAATATCTCTTTGAGATACTGAATTTATTTCTTTTGAATATATACCCAAAAATGGGATTGCTGGATCATATGGCAGATCTATTTTTAATTTTCTGAGGAATCTCCACTCTGTTTTTCATAATGACTGTACCAATTTACACCTCCACCAACAGTGTACAGGTTTTCTTTTTCTCCACATCCTGTCCAACCTTGTTGTTTCTTGTCTTTTTTATATCAGCCATCCTAATAGGAGTGAGATGATATCTCATTGTGGTTTTGATTTGCATTTCCTTGTTGATACTGATGTTGAGCATCCTTTCACGTACCTGTTGGCTTTGTATGTCTTCTCTGGAGAAATGTCTATTTAGGTCATTTGCCTTTTTTCTTTCTTTCTTTCTTTCTTTCTTTTTTCAATTGAGTTGAGTTCCTTATATATTTTGGATATTAATCCTTTATCAGATACATGGTTTGCAAATATTTTCTCCCAATACGTAAGTTGCCTTTTCATTTGCTGATTGTTTCCTTTGCTGAGCAGTTTTTTAGTTTGATGTAGTCCCACTAGCTTCATTTTGCTTTTGTTGCCTGTGAGTTTGGTGTCATATACCAAAAAGTCATTGCCAACACCAATGGCAAGGAGCTTATCCCCTATATTTTCTTCTAGGAGTTTTATGGTTTCAGGTCTTACATTTAAGTCTTTAATCCATATTGAGTTGATTTTTTATGCGGAGTAAGATAAGGGTCCAATTTCATTATTTTGCATGTGGATATCCAGTTTTCCTAATACCATTTTTTTTAATGTATTTTTTTAAAAGATTTATTGATTGATTGCTATGTTGGGTCTTCGTTTCTGTGTTAGGGCTTTCTCTAGTTGCAGCAAGCGGGGGCCACTCTTCATCGTGGTGCGTGGGCCTCTCACTATCGCGGCCTCTCTTGTTGCAGAGCACAGGCTCCAGACGCGCAGGCTCAGTAGTTGTGGCTCACGGGCCTAGTTGCTCCACGGCATGTGGGATCTTCCCAGACCAGGACGCGAACCCGTGTCCCCTGCATTAGCAGGCAGATTCTCAACCACTGCACCACCAGGGAAGCCCCTAATACCATTTATTAAAGAGACTATCCTATCCCCATTGTGTATTCTTGGCACCTTTGTCAAAGATTAGTTGACCATATATGTATGGGTTTATTTCTGAGCTCTCTACTGCTTACATTAGAAAAGAAGAAAGGAACATGAAAATCAATTTCAATAAATGATTATGTAGAATCAAGATGTTCATCACTTCACTGATACATCCAAATGCCATTTCCCTTGTCCCTGATTAATCTTGTGCCTCTGGAGTTCATGAGTCTTATGCAAGGTCTCTAGCATACTAGTCACTTCTTGCTCATCAGCTCATCTCAACATGACTTCATAGATATACAATACCAATGTAATGTTTTGTGAAATGGCTAGATGCTCTAGCCCTGGTGCAGGATTATAAATGTATATTGTTGTCTGCCCCAAGTGAATGCAAACTGTTTCTGATCCTCTCTTCTAATATGGACAGAAAAGAATATGTTAGCCAGATAATTGGCGATTTATCATGTGCCCAAGATAGTGTTAATCTGCTGTAGTGAAGATACCATATCTGTCACAGCAGCTGCAAATGGAGCTACTACTTGGTTGAGTTTGCAGTAGTCCAAACATATTCATCCTCCAGGTGTTTTTGTAGAAGCCAAACTGGTAAATTAAATGGACTTCATTTGATACTTAGTCCGCATATGCTCCCACACTTAAAAGTCATGCATGAAGATGCTTCAATTCTCTGGGTATTAATCTCCACTCAGACCTTGTATCTAACAGTCCTTGAAATATCTAGGTATCCCTCTTTTCCCAGTGTACAGATACCTGAGTAAATGGCTATAGGTCTCTTTGGAGAAGAATTGGGTAAATCATTATGACATACTTTCTGTAATGTTTCAGAGCCCTTTCTCCTGGAAACTAATCTTCTTTCTCCATCAATGGGTTCTGGGTCTATAAACTGGCTCAGATCCAGAAACTGGGCAAAAGATAGTGACTTTTGTTGAGGTGGCTTCCTGCAGCCTCCTGATCATCTATCCTTGGTTTCTTCTAACTGTATAGATTTAGCAGTGCCCTTGATGGCTGCCCATCCTTCCTGCACCCTAGGAATACTGTGTTATATTATATATATTATATCCATAGATTTCCAGAGGTCAGATTTCTACTCTGACCTTGTTGCTCATTGTGATAATTTCATCTACCTTGCTTCTGACAGTTAAATGTCACCACTTGGCCTCTATTATTTAAGGATCCTAACACACCAGAGCCTAGTTCCGTAGAAGCAAAATCTATTGTGTCTCTGAACTATTCAAGAAGGCCACAACTAAGTTTCCCATTGGTGCTGGTGACTCTCTATCATCAGTGCAAATCTTTGTTTTGACCTGTGGAGTGTTCTCAAGGCTCTTTTAAGGAACATATTATGTGATAAATTTTTCAGCCTTCGTAGCATGTATACTCTATAGTATACATAGAGTATAATCTAGCATGGTTATTTCTCTGAGCCTTTTGATTCCTTTTTTCACCATCTGCCACAGCAGTTCAGATCTTTTTACTTCACCTTGCTTTATTCAAGCTACTAAGAGCTAACCCAGTAGCATTTTAGCACTGTTTTTTGGGGTCTCTGCTAAGGTATTAGATCCTATATAATAGGAGTATTCCCATATTTTAAAATCTCCCTTATCCAGTTTTATGTTCCATCCTATACCTTATCCATTACCCTCAGAATACAGCCACATACATACCTTCCTAGCTCCTATCGATACACATTGGCTAGGTACTATAACTGCTTTGTGGTATAATTCCTTCAGTATCCTAGAAGGCCTTATAATTCCCTGGCTGGGTTGTGTTGTGACTTAATGCTAATTGTTGATCTGGTGGTAAGGAGAGGAAGTGAGGGTAGATTCTAGGGGTGGGAGGAGTGGGCACAGTTTGCCTTTCTGTGCTTATCTGCAAGCATCAATCCTTAACATAGGGGGATTGGGTCACCTCTGTAGACTCAGAATATTCAGGGGAATCTTTAAATTCAACATTTTTTCTTTGCATATCGACCCTGATAACTCCCTCCCATTTCTCAGGGTTTCAGTCCTGAATCAGGGCTCAAACCTTGGCACAGCAGACTTGCCAGGGCTGAGAATTCAACATTCTCTGCTCTGCTACTTTTATAATTAAGTACTGGACCTCATCTTCAGTTTTTGTCAGGCTGAATGAGATGAGAGTCTCTTTATATGCTCCTAAGGAAGATCTCTGGTTTGCACATTTAGCCTTTAATTAGCGCTTAGTCACTTTCAGCTTTTTAATATCTTTCTCTAAAATATCAAATACTCCCAATAATAGCAATCCAATTTCAAAGTCTTCACATTTACTATTTCCCCCATATCTCTCAAACATTGGAGACAATGTACCTACTACTATGTGCCTTGCATTGACATCCCATTCCAGCTCACCACCACTAAAAGTTTTAACAAATATGAGATGGGCTATCAGTGCTCCACCTACCGTCAATAATGGGTTTTTCTTTGTCAGATGGTCAGCAAGTGTCCAGCTGAAAACCCCATTTTAGTGCTGCTTCCCAGGACCATACCTGGAACTAACTCCCACAAGATGGGTTTCCCAGAGTATAGGTTCTGAAAAGGTGATTTGCTTGTAGGACGTTTACTGGGGAATACTTTTAGCAACACTTGTGTGGGAACGAGGGAAACAGGATCGAGGAGAGAGAAAAGCTGAATGGTGATGCAGTCACAGTGAAGGACCCAGCCAATCCTGCAGGGAGCTCTAGAGCTGCGGTGGACATGGAAAGCTGACACACACTTAGGCCAGGGGGCTGGACCCATATACTCTTACTCCAACCAGTTAGTGCATACAGTCTGCCCCCGGAGAGGAAGTCATAATATTAGAACAGGTAGCTCCATTTGTCTGAAGGCAATTTTTGAGGAAGAATTCAGCTATGAGCTATCAACATGCAAGACTACTGGCAGCTGGAGTAATTATTGCCTGGATCCTGAGAGGGGAAATGGGGTATATGGCAGCACACTATAGTATACATGTATTAATAGAACAACCTGCTGTGTTCCTCCTTAAACACCCTTTCCCCCAACCTTCACTCATGTCCATGCCTCTAGCATCATATCCTGCTCTAATTCCTTGTTTATGAGGTAGTTCTGACTGCTTTCACATCAGACCTCAGATATTCCTGATTAATTAAGAACTATAGAGAGGGTGTCTACCTCATTATTCTCAGAAACCTTGGTAGCGTAGACAGAAATAACTCAAGTTTACCTAAGTTACCCAGAAGTGCTCCATATGGGTTTGGAGTGAATCTAGTAGTCCATGTCCAAAGGAGCAGGTATGTTTAGGTGGTAGAGTTCTGAAACTTGTCTGGATCCAATAAGGTGCTTACCCACAGCAGCCTAAAGTAGAACAGTGAAGAAGAGTTTAAACTATGGCCAACGAGGGAAGCTGGAGGTAAGAGCCAGAAAAGGAGCAGCCATCATTGAGTCTGAGGGGTAAGGCAAGATCTTAAACATACAAAAACAAGGCAATGTTTTCTTTTGGTAACATGCCTAGGTGGCCAGCCTGCCCACTGTCTTCATTAAATTTGTCTTTTTCATTTGGAATTTCTACAGAGAACAGCATGAGGAAGCTGTGGTCAAAAGGATGGAGCACTTAACCAGGAATCCAGAGAAAAATGTCCAGGGAAGCTCACCTCTGTCACTTACTCATTACATCCCATATGGTAAATCACTTAACCTACCCGAGACTCATGTTTTTCTCATATCTAAGATGAAATATGAATACAGTACCCATTTCCCAGAATTGTTGCTGGGATTCAATGAATTAGCAAATATAAAACTGTTTGGCTTCACATTAGTGTCTGCTTTCACACAGATCTATAAGAAGATACTACTCAGCACATCACAGCACCATAGGCCATCCATAAAAGGGACAACTTTTCAGTTTGTGTTCATAAAAATTAGTTCCTGATTGACTCATATTTTTTGTAGTAGCTCACTCTCTTGGTTCTCCTATTAACCAACTGTCGAGGTGGTCTCATGAGGTCTTTTCACTGAGCAATAGCCTCTGGCTGCATTTCCTGCTTTGGCTACTAAACCTAGGGTTATTACTCTGCTCTCTCTCTCTCTCTCTCTCTCTCCCTCCTTCCCTCTCTCTCTCTCACTCTTCTCTCACTTACATGCTTAGAGTTTACCTGCCCTCCCTCCCAGCACAGCCAGAGATACTGCAGTTTCCTTCTTCCTCAAAAACAAGATCTTCCCTCTTTAAGGGTTCTACTGAAGATCATGCTGGAAAAGAGGAGACATCAAATATAATAGACTTTAAGGAGTATCAGTGGATTACAGAACACAGAGTTTTCACCATCTCCATTCTCTATCATTCCAAACTCCCTTCTGAGTTGGGTCTTTGCCCCCAGTAGGTGCTCCCCCTTTCCTCCTACCATCCATTTCTTGATTGCCACCTGAGGGTATATCCTACATCCCTTGAAAGCTCCTCTTCTCATTTTGAACACATGCAATGCCCTAAATATCCCTTTCTCTAGTGGCCAGTGGGCATCTCTGAGGCAATCCAGACAGAGTGACCCCTTGCTCACTAAACCTCTGGGTATTTTATTGCTTACACTGCTCCTCACAGCCTGTGGCTCCTCTCCTGCTTAGTCTTTCCAATTTATAGCAAAATTTACCCTGTTTTCCAACTCTCAATCTTCCTGCTTTATGTCTGTATTCTGACTAGTGTTCTTCGATTCAGAGGACGCTTGGCCATATGTATCCATATAGCTGATTCACATTGTTATACAGCAGAAACTAACACAATACTGTAAAGCAATTATACTCCAATAAAGATGTTAAATAAAAAACAAAAACCAAGGCACGATCTTTGACCTTTTCCATGCCCGCAACTATTCTAGCACCAAAGAATAGTAATGTATGCTCTCTCCTGGAAGAGGAGTGGAATTGGTCACAGACACAGTTCTAATACACTCCCTAGACACAGCCATGTACAGGACCCGAGCTGGCCTCACTGCAACCATCTCCATGGAAACTAGAAAAAGTATGCATTTTGAACAGCCTGAGGTCAAGTCCCTGTGGCACATATATTTTCCACACTGAATGATGCAGGTGAAAATGACTCATGTAACAGTGATACAGGCTAAGTCCTAGATGGACCTGCTTCTCCCCAGCCAACCATCAAAGGTCACACTGAGGTTTCTCAATTTGCCATACTACTACCAACTGACTGAATGTTATCATAGACTTTCTTAGCCTCACTATCCAACTAGCTAAATTCTCAAAGAGGAAAAAGTTTTGAGAATTAATGGCCTTTTTTCTCCATCACCCCAGCATAAAATGCCCTGACCCATGGGGCCATCCATCCATTCAGAAATGAAACAATTTTGTGTGAAAAGAATCTGCAGAATAGTGCAATGCTATGTTGTTCTTGCCTCGCTCCTATGTAAGCAGCCTTGTGACTGAGCTACCCAGTGCTGTAGGAAGAGCCACTGTCAAGGTGACATCAGTAAGATGATGACATAGGTTGTTCATGATTTTGGTCCCCCTTACAAGAAGACCAACTAGCCGCTATCCATAGAAGACTCCATTGTGAAAATCCCAGAACCCAGGGATGGGGCTGAAGCACCTCCTTGGACCACAGAGACTGAGATAGACCACATTGGAAGGATAGGAGGAGCAGTTTCACTTTGACCACATCACCCTTCCCCCAGGCCAGCACAGTGCTACACTGAGAGGGCCCCCCGGGCCTACGGTTCCTCCAGTGGGAAAAGAGAGCCCAAAGTATTACAAAACACTTCCAGGAAGGCCCACTCGAGTGTCGCCTCATGGGGATCACTGGGTGAATCTGTGGGGTTCAACCACTAGGGATCAGATAGGGACTGAGAAAGGGGATAGGGCTTAACAGCAACCAGCACTCAGCTCATACAACTCAATAGCAGAATAACAAATATTTCAATTTAAAAATGGGCAAAGGACCTGAATCTATGTCTTTCCAAAGAAGACATGCAAATGGCCAACAGGTACATGAAAATGTGTTCAACAGCACTATCATTAGGGTAATGCAAATCAAATCCATAATGAGGTATCACTTCACACCCGTTAGGATGGCTATTATCAAAAAGACAAGAGATGTGTGCTGGTGAAGATATGGAGAGAAGGAAACCTTCGTACACTCTGGATGGGAATGAAATTGGTATAGTCACTATGGAAAACAGTATGGTGGTTCCTCAAGAAATAAAAAACAGAGCTACCATATAATCCAGCAATCCCACTTCTGGGTATTTCTCCAAAGGAAATGAAATCACTATCTCAAAGAGATATCTGTACTCCCATGTTCATTGAAGCATTATTTACAATAGCCAAGGCATGGAAACATCCTAAGGTGTTCATTGACAGATTAATGGATAAAGACAATGTTACATATACATACAATGGAATAGTCAGCCATAAAAAAGAAATTTTGCAATTTGCTACAACATGGATGAAACTTGAGGGGATTAAGGTAAGTGGCCTAAGTCAGACAGAGAAAGACAAATATTGTATGATCTCACTTATATGTGGAATCTTAAAAAACTGAACTTATAGAAACCGAGTAGATTGCTGGTTGCCAGAGGCAGGGGTGGGGGCTGAGGGAAATGGGTGAAGATGGTCAAAGGTTATAAACTTCCAGTTATAAAAATAAATAAGTTTGAGGGAAGTAATGTACAGCATGGTGACTATAGTTAACAGTACTATATTGTGTACTTGAAAGTTGTTAAGAGAGTAGATCTTAAAAGTTCTCACCACAAAAACAAGTAACTGTGTGAGGTGATGGATGTGTTAAGTAATCTTTAATGTGGTCATCATTTTGCAATATATACATAGATCAAATCACATTGTACACTTTAAACTTACACAATGTCATATGCACTTATATCTCAATAAAGTTTTCTCAAGAAAGAGCCACTGTCTGTAGGAACTAAATTTCAAAATATTCAAAGGGACTCTGGGTGACCTGCATGTAGTACACAATATGTTCAAGTTATGGAAATGCGTGATCCACAAACCTAAAGGGCAGAGAAAGCCTGGGAGAACCTGAAGACCTAGTTTGTCTAATTATGACCCCAAAGGGTCAATAGGTGATGGTTTCCCTGAACTCTATTTTCATTCAATCTAGGACTATGTTCCACTTTGTCATGGTGGATACACTACTCAGGACTCTTGAACTTGGATGCCATATTGTATCAGCCAGAATCCTTGAGGGAAACAGGTATCACACTCACACTGGGTAATTTGAGAAGAGTTTAATAAAGTGACCATTAATAAAAGTGTTGGCAAGATTTAGAGAAACTTACTGGGTTTAGTGCAATATTGCTTTACTGACAAGAGGGAAGAGACATTACCATGCCTAGACCTGAAGGTATAAGGGGGTGGTATCTAGAACCCAGAGAAGGTAACTCTGTATTCAGGTAACTTGACAGGAGCTGTGGCCTTCAGTAGGCAAACTGAAGTCAACAATGGCGACTCGTCAGGGAAGAAACCAGGAGAATAAATACTCTGTCTTCAATTTCTCCCCACATTCCAATATCCTGCCTATGTCTCCCATTCGCCAAATCCAAGCAGGAACCAAAAGGTAAGGAAGTCCTTTGTTGTAGGCAACAGAGGTCATCCTCCCTGGGTCTAGAGCAGGGTGGAGAAGGGTGGAAAATGAATTGGAAAGAAAAATGAAAATATGCACCATATACACACTCCTTAGATATGGATTAAGTCTCTGGCTTTCCCTGTCTCTCTGATGCTATCATTTCACAGGCAGCTGTTGAAAGCTTGTTTTTCACATTGTTTCTGCCTACGCTGTGTATGGTGAATTCCTCTTCCTGCAGTTCCACCAGAGATGAGAACAGCAATGGGTCTTCCTTCTGTAAAGGGCTCTTCGCTTTCTGGAGTTTAGGTCATTGGATTATCTTGTCTTCAGCTCACTAATGTGCTTTTTTTAAACTATGATTGTATACATTATTTAGTTTATTTTGGTTTGATAATAAGAGTGAGTTTCATGAGACTTTCTATACCTGAACTGGTAGGAAAAATTGGATTCGGGATGCCTTTTGAAGATAGAGCACACAGAGTTTGTGGAAGACTGAATGTGTAGTATGAAAAAAGAGAAGACTATTTCCGTTTTGTAAATAAGTTCATTTGTACCACTTTTTTAGCTTCTACATATAAGTGATATCATATGATATTTGTCTTTTCTCTGTCTA
Source organism: Balaenoptera borealis (assembly GCF_965194805.1). Lineage (NCBI taxonomy): Eukaryota > Metazoa > Chordata > Mammalia > Artiodactyla > Balaenopteridae > Balaenoptera > Balaenoptera borealis. The sequence goes on from NC_138881.1 coordinate 110,213,526, forward strand.
ACTTACTTCACTCAGTATGACAATCTCTAGGTCCATCCAGGTTGCTGCAAATGGCATTATTTCCTTCATTTTTATGGCTGAGTAATATTCCATTGTATATATGTACCACATCTTCTTTATAGCACAGGGGACTCTACTCAGTACTCTGTAATGACCTATATGGGAAAAGAATCTAAAAAAGAGTGGGTATATGTATATGTATAACTGATTCACTTTGCTATACACCTGAAACTAACACAGCATTGTAAATCAACTATACTCCAATAAAAATTTTTTTTAAAAAAAGAAGAAACAAACAAGAAGAAAGAGAAGAGTCAAAAATGGTTATTTTGGGCTTGAGCAATTATAAGAATGAAGTTGCTACATAACTTCAACGCGGCAGACTATGGGAGCATCAGGTTGGGGATAGGGGTGGGGGAGAAGAGTGTGAGGTAGAGAACAGAAATACAACTGCTCATCTTCAGAAATCTTACATTTATTTGTGTTTAGATAATATTATCTTATATTGATTAAGTACTTACTGTGCACCAGACACTAGGTTAGGTGCTATACCTGGATTGATTTCTTTAATCCTCACAAAAATTCTATGAGGTAAATGTTATAATCATTATCAATTTTGCAAATTAAAAGATAGAATATTGGAGAGCTGATGTGACGGGCATAAATAGTAGCGACTGAGTGAGGCTTTGAACCAAGACTTTCTGTCTCCAGAACTCATGTTTATATGGAAAGGTTTAATCTTCTCTACCATAGATGACACAGGAGTCTATAAGTGAGACTGACCTTCTTCTAATTCACCAAGGCTGCTTCGTAACTACTATTCCTTTACTATTGTGTAAAACTTTCCTGCCTAGGAGAGTTGTAACATCACATTGTCCCTTCTCACCTTTCACAGTTTTGTTCAATGTTATTTACCGACCACATTAATCAATGGCCTTGGCATCTGGGCTCCTCTCTGTTCTAAGTTCTGCTACTGTCCAATCTGTCATTCTAAGCTCTCCATCCCATGATATCAACTGTAGGACTTATCTGCAGTTGAATACCACTTCAGTCACCCCTATTCATGGTCATGTCTTGGACCTTGTCACCACCCATTAATGTCCTAGCACACTGCTCTTCCACCACCTTAGACCTCTGTAGTCCCCTAACCACCCTCCATTTCCCCCTGTTTGCAAACCCCTCCCTCCTTCCTCAACCTGAAGCCTGCAGTCGTTCACCTGCACTGTACTCACCAATCCCTACAACTGTGTTTTCTGTTCCTCCAGCTTAAGTACATCTCCCTTTCAAAATCAAACCCCAGTATCAGTCTCATATCCATAGTTCTCTTCTCCTGTGTCTGAGTTTCTGGACACTGCTGGAGAAGAAGTCTGAAGGTATCAATCTAAATTCAGAGTCTCCAAATTCAGCTGAGCTTCGATGATCCTCCTTTTGACTTGTTTCAGGTCAGTGCCCAGTTCCATTCTAGCATTCTAGCAACTAATATTCCAAACATGTGTGACTCCCTTCAAGCCTTCCAACCCAATTTCTACCCCCTATATTTTCACCTGGTAACTTTGCATATTATATCATTGATACAATTAAAGGGATTAGGTATAAACTCCAACGTCCCTCCACATGCCACCTATTTAACTATAAACCAGGAACCTGCAACACCAGGTTCTACGTGGTTGTATTTTCTTTCCCACTAATATATCTACTTGTCTTCTTGGTCACACCACCTCCCTTCTCTTCCAGGATTTCTATTCATTAATTACTTGTTTTAATTTCCTGTAATTTCAACCTCTCACTCTCTACTGGCTTCTTAAATAAGATGTCTTCACTTGCTCAAATTACTCAACTCCCATTTACTCCAAATCTATGACTTCAACACTCATGCTTCCATGAGTGAGCATACCTCAGTCTAACCTTACTTGACCTTTCACAACCTTAGATGGTTGTTGAATATGACTTTCTAGACGCTTTTTCTTCCCTGGGCTCCGTGGCACCACTATCTCAGGGTTTTACTCTTATGTCCTTATCTGCTGCTTTTCTTTCTCTTTTACTGGAGTCTCTTTCTATCCCCATTACTTAAATGTTGTTATTTTTCAGAGGCCTGCCCTTTCCAGGACTTATTATCTTCTCAGACTATACCAGTTTTTTTCAACTGACTATGTTCCAAAATCACCTGTGTAACCTTTTTTAAAAAGTTTAACCAGACTCCATACCTAGAAATTGGGACCAATAGACTTATTTTTCATCTTTCTTTACTTTCCTTTTCTCCTTCCTTCCTTCTTCCCTCCCTCCCTACCTCCCTCACTTCTTTCCTTCCTTCCTTCCTTTTTCCTTATTTTACTCCTTCCACCATTCCTCCCTACCTCTTTCTCATTCTCTGTAACTCTCTCCCCTGTCATTTCTCCCTCTCTCTCTTCCACCTAACTGATAACTAAACTTTCATTGAACACTATATATGTCAGATATTGCATTTTGCACAGTGGGAATGCAGCAAAGATTGTAAACCCATGTACATTGCTTTAGAGGACATTGTAAAAAGCATCTAAAACTGAATGCGAAATCTCCTTTTTGTACCCCAGTCAAATCTTGCTCACCCTAATCATGAGCATAAATTTGAACCCAGGTTAAGATGGTGAATCTGATGCCTAGGTTGCTATCCCCCTGGTGCGTTTTTGAGATTGGGGAAATGTTGAGGCATGTGAATCACATGGTCAATTCTGCATCGTCTATTAGGAAGCAGATAATGTGCATATGTAGCCAAAGGCTTTACCACAGCTCTGATTTTCCCATAACAAACTTTGCAATGGAACTAAGAAGACGTATTCCCATATACTGGAGAGGAGAGACAAGAGTAGCATGAGCACCTCACACCCCATAGGATAACTACGATTAAATATATATATATAAAGTAACAAATGCTGGTGACAATGTGGAGAAACTGGAACCCTTGTTCACTGTTGGTGGGAATGTAAGTGGTAAAGCCGCTATGGAAAACAGTATGGTGGTTTTTTTGAAAAATTAAAAACAGAACTACCATATGATCCAGCAATCCTACTCCTGGGTATATATCCAAAAGCATTGAAAGAAAGGTCTTGAAGAAATATTTGCACACCGTGTTCATAAAAGCATTAGTCACAGTAGCCAAGAGGTGAAAACAACCCAAATGTTCATCAACAGATAATTGGATAAATAAAATGCAGTATATGCAAACAATAGAATATTATTCAGCCTTTAAAAGAAAGAAAATTCTTTCACATGCTATAGCATGGATGAACCTTGAAGACATTATGCTAAGTTAAAAAAAACCAGTCACAGAAAGACAAATACTGTTTGATTCCACTTATCTGAGTGTCTAGAGTAGCCAAATTCACAGAAACAGAAAGTAGAAGGGTGATTACCAGGGCCTGGGGGGAGGGGGAAATGGAGAGTTGATACAATATTGGAAATAGGGCGTGGAAACCCCAAAGTGACTAAAGTTACATTTCTGCCTCTCTGTCAAAATTGAGGCTCAAAGTAGAAATAAGTTTAATTATTTATTTTTAAAATAGTTATATTTCTGGTAGGCTGTGGATTGAGAGTCATAGTGAGATGGAAAATTGCAATATGACACAAATCATACCTTAGAAGAATGCTCATGAGAATCGTCTTCACTATTCATATCAGTTTCGGTTCTTTCTCCAGTGGGTCTTGAAGGTGGCAAGAAGCAGACACTCTGCAATAAATATTCCAGTTTACTGTCTCTGATTATTCACATGGACTATAAAAGCGTGAGAAATGACTGAGCTCTGGAAAAAGTGGTTATAAAAATTTGGGAGCTATATGTAAAGAAATGAGAAGCTGGAAGTGGAAAGTGATAGGTTTTTGTAACCTATCGTGCTTAACAATGGACCTAGGATTGGCTCTAGAGTTTCCAACAGGGCCAGGTGCAGTGGATGTCACAGAATAACCAGCTTGAACCTCTTACTTGATGGTTTACACTGGTTAGCACTGCTTGTAGATAGAAACCACAGAACCAGGAGGAGCTTCAAGATGGCGGAAGAGTAAAACGCGGAGCTCACCTTCCTCCCCACAAATACATCAGAAATACAACTACATGTGGAACAACTCCTACAGAACACCTACTGAACGCTGGCAGAAGACCTCAGACTTCCCAAAAGCCAAGAAACTCCCCACATACATGGGTAGGGCAAAAGAATAAAGAAAAAACAGAGACAAAAGAATAGGGATGGGACCTGCACCAGTGGGAGGGAGCTGTGAAGGAGGAAAGGTTTCCACACACTAGAAGCCCCTTCGCGGGCAGAGACTGCGGGTGGCGGAGGAGGGGGGAGCTTCGGGGCCACGGAGGAGAGCGCAGCCACAGGGGTGCAGAGGGCAAAGCGGGGAGATTCCCGCACAGAGGCTCGGCGCCGAGCAGCACTCACCAGCCCGAGAGGCTTGTCTGCTTACCTGCCGGGACCGGTGTGGGCTCAGAACTGAGGCTCGGGCTTCGGAGGTCGGATCCCAGGTGGAGGACTGCGGTTGGCTGCGTGAACACAGCCTGAAGGGGCTAGTGCGCCACAGCTAGCTGGGAGGGAGTCCGGGAAAATGTCTGGAGCTGCAGAAGAGGCAAGAGACTTTTTCTTGCCTCTTTGTTTCCTGGTGCGTGAGGAGAGGGGATTCAGAGCGCCGCTTAAAGGAGCTGCAGAGATGGGCGCGAGCCGCGGCTATCAGCCCGGACCCCAGAGACGGGCGTGAGACGCTAAGGCTGCTGCTGCCGCCACCAAGAAGCCTATGGGCGAGCACAGGTCACTCTCCACACCTCCCCTCCCGGGAGCCTGTGCAGCCGGCCACGGCCAGGGTCCCATGATCCAGGGACAACTTCCCCGGGAGAACTTCCCCGGGAGAACGCACGGCGCGCCTCAGGCTGCTGCAAGTTCACGCCGGCCTCTGCTGCGCGCGCAGGCTCGCCCCGCCTCCTCCTAACCCCTCCCTCCCCCCCGGCCTGAGTGAGCCAGAGCCGCTGAAGCAGCTGCTCCTTTTTTTTTTTTTTTTAAACATCTTTATTGGAGTATAATTGCTTCACAATGGTGTGTTAGTTTCCGCTTTATAACAAAGTGAATCAGCTATACATATACATATATCCCCATATCTCCTCCCTCCCGCATCTCCCTCCCTCCCACCCTCCCCATCCCACCCCCCCAGGCGGTCACAAAGCACTGAACTGATCTCCCTGTGCTATGTGGCTGCTTCCCACTAGCTATCTATTTTACATTTGGTAGTGTATATATGTCCATGACACTCTCTCACCCTGTCACATCTCAACTCTCACCCTCCCCATATCCTCAAGTCCATTCTTTAGTAGGTCTGTGTCTTTATTCCCATCTTGCCACTAGGTTCTTCATGACCTTTTTTTTTTCCCTTAGATTCCATATATATGTGTTAGCATACTGTATTTGTTTTTCTCTTTCTGAATTACTTCACTCTGTATGACAGACTCTAACTCCATCCACCTCATTACAAATACTTCCATTTCATTTCTTTTTATGGCTGAGTAATATTGCATTGTATATATGTGCCACATCTTCTTTATCCATTCATCCGATGATGGACACTTAGGTTGCTTCCACGTCCTGGCTATTGTAAATAGAGCCACTATGGAGAACAGTATGGAGGTTCCTTAAAAAACTAAAAATAGAACTACCATACGACCCAGCAATCCCACTACTGGGCATATACCCTGAGAAAACCATAACTCAAAAAGAGTCATGTACCAAAATGTTCATTGCAGCTCTATTTACAGTAGCAGCTGTTCCTTTAACCCCGTCCTGTGTGAGCAGAGAACAAACGCCCTCAGGTGACCTACAAGCAGAGGCGGGTCCAAATCCAAAGCTGAACCCCGGGAGCTGTGCGAACAAAGAGGAGAAAGGGAAATCTCTCCCAGCAGCCTAAGAAGCAGCGGATTAAAGCTCCACAAACAACTTGATGTACCTGCATCTGTGGAATACCTGAATAGACAACGAATCACTGCAAATTCAGGAGGTGGACTTCGGGAGCAACGATATATATTTTTTTCCCCTTTTTCTCTTTTTGTGAGTGTGTATGTGTCTGCTTCTGTGTGTGATGTTGTCTGTAAGCTTTGCTTTTACCATTTGTCCTAGGGTTCTGTCTGTCCGTTTTTGGGGGTTTTTTTTAGTATAGTTTTTAGCGCTTGTTATCATTGGTGGATTTGTTTTTTGGTTTGGTTGCTCTCTTCTTTCTTTCTTTCTTTCTTTTTTATAAATTACTTTAAAAAAATTTTAATAATTACTTTTTATTTTTCATTTTAATAACTTTTTTATTTTATTCTATTTTATTTTATTTTATTTTATTTTACTTTATCTTCTTCTTTCTTTCTTTCTTCTTTGTTCTCCCTTTTATTCTGAGCCATGTTGATGACAGGATCTTGGTGCTTGAGCCAGGCATCAGGGCTGTGCCTCTGAGGTTGGAGAGCCAACTTCAGGACACTGGTCCACAAGAGACCTTCCAGCTCCACGTAATACCAAACAGCGAAAATCTCCCAGAGATCTCCATCTGAACGCCGAGACTCAGCTCCAATCAACGACCAGCAACCTCCAGTACTGGACATCCTATGCCAAACAACTAGCAGGACAGGAACACAACCCCACTGGTTAGCAGAGAGGCTGCCTAAAATCATAATAAGGCCATAGACACCCCCAAAACACACCTCCAGACGTGGATCTGCCCACCAGAAAGACAAGATCCAGCCTCATCCACCAGAACACAGGCACTAGTCCCCTCCACCAGGAAGCCTACACAACCCACTGAACCAACCTTAGCCATTGGGGGCAGACACCAAAAACAACAGGAACAACGAACCTGCAGCCTGCAAAAAGGAGATCCTAAACACAGTACATTTAGCAAAATGAGAAGACAGAGAAACACACAGCAGATGAAGGAGCAAGGCAAAAACCCACCAGACCTAACAAATGAAGAGGAAATAGGCAGTCTACCTGAAAAAGAATTCAGAATAATGATAATAAAGATGATCCAAAATCTTGGAAATAGAATGGAGAAAATAAAAGAAACGTTTAACAAGGACCTAGAAGAACTAAAGAACAATCAAACAGTGATGAACAACACAATAAATGAAACGAAAAATTCTCTAGAAGGGATCAATAGCAGAAAAACTGAGGCAGAAGAACGGAGAAGTGACCTGGAAGATAAAAGACTGGAAATAACTACTGCAGAGCAGAATAAAGAAAAAAGAATGAAAAGAATTGAGGACAGTCTCAGAGGCCTCTGGGACAACATTAAATGCAACAACATTCGGATTATAGGGGTCCCAGAAGAAGAAGAGAAAAGGAAAGGGACTGAGAAAATATTTGAAGAGATTATAGTTGAAAAATTCCCTAATATGAGAAAGAAAATAGTTAATCAAGTCAAAGAAGCAGACAGAGTACCATACAGGGTAAATCCAAGGAGAAACATGCCAAGACACATATTAATCAAACTATCAAAAATTAAATACAAAGAAAAAATATTAATAGCAGCAAGGGAAAACAACAAATAACACACAAGGGAATCCCCATAAGGTTAAAAGCTGAACTTTCAGCAGAAACTCTGCAAGCCAGAAGGGAGTGGCAGGACATACTTAAAGTGATGAAAAGGGAAAACCTACAACCAAGATTACTCTACCCAGCAAGGATCTCATTCACATTCCACGGAGAAATTAAAACATTTACAGACAAGCAAAGGTGAGATAATTCAGCACCACAAAACCAGCTTCACAACAAATGCTAAAGGAACTTCTCTAGGGAGGAAACACAAGAGAAGGAAAAGACCTACAATAACAAATCCAAAACAATTAAGAAAATGGTCATAGGAACATACATATCGATAATTACCTTAAATGTAAATGGTTAAATGCTCCAACCAAAAGACATAGACTGGCTGAATGGATACAACAACAAGACCCATATATATGCTGTCTGCAAGAGACCCACTTCAGACCTACAGACAGATACAGACTGAAAGTGAAGGGATGGAAAAAGATATTCCATGCAAATGGAAATCAAAAGAAAGCTGGAGTAGCAATGCTCATATCAGACAAAATAGACTTTAAAACAAAGACTATTACAAGAGACAAAGAAGGACACTAAATAATGATCAAGGGATCGATCCAAGAACAAGACATAACAATTGTAAATATTTATGCACCCAACATAAGAGCACCTCAATACATAAGGCAAATACTAACAGCCATAAAAGGGGAAATCGACAGTAACACAAACATAGTAGGGGACTTTAACACCCCACTTTCACCAATGGACAGATCGTCCAAAATGAAAATAAATAAAGAAACACAAGCTTTAAATGACACATTAAACAAGATGGACTTTACTGATATTTATGAAACATTCCATCCAAAAACAATAGAATACACTTTCTTCTCAAGTGCTCATGGAACATTCTCCAGGATAGATCATATCTTGGGTCACAAATCAAGCCTGGGTAATTATAAGAAAATTGAAATCGTATCAAGTATCTTTTCCGACCACAACGCTATGAGACTAGACATCAATTACAGGAAAAAGTCTGTACAAAATACAAACACAAGGAGGCTAAACAATACACTACTTAATAACCAAGAGATCACTGAAGACATCAAAGAGGAAATCAAAAAATACCTAGAAACAAATGACAATGAAAACACGATGACCAAAACCTGTGGGATGCAGCAAAAGCAGTTCTGAGAGGGAAGATTATAGCAATACAATCCTACCTCAAGAAACAAGAAATATCTCAAATAAACAACCTAACCTTACTCCTGAAGCAATTAGAGAAAGAAGAACAAAAAAACCCCAAAGTTAGCAGAAGCAAAGAAATCAGAAATATCAGATCAGAAATAAATGAAAAAGAAATGAAGGAAACGATAGCAAAGATCAATAAAACTAAAAGCTGGTTCTTTGAGAAGATAAACAAAATTGATAAACCATTAGCCAGACTCATCAAGAAGAAAAAGGGAGAAATCTCAAATCAATACAATTTGAAATGAAAAAGGAAAAGTAACAACTGACACTGCAGAAATAGAAAGGATCATGAGAGATTACTACAAGCAACTATATGCCAATAAAATGAACACCTTGGAAGAAATGGACAAATTCTTAGAAAGGCACAACCTTCTGAGACTGAACCAGGAAGAAATAGAAAATATGAACACACCAATCACAAGCACTGAAATTGAAACTGTGATTAAAAACCTTCCAACAAACAAAAGCCCAGGACCACATGGCTTCACAGGCGAATTCTATCAAACATTTAGAGACGAGCTAACACCTATCCTTCTCAAAATCTTCCAAAATACAGCAGAGGGAGGAACACTCCCAAACTCATTCTAGGAGGCCACCATCACCCTGATACCAAAACCAGACAAGGATGTCACAAAGAAAGAAAACTACAGGCCAATATCACTGATGAACATAGATGCAAAAATCCTCAACAAAATACTCGCAAACAGAATCCAACAGCACATTAAAAGGATCATACACCATGATCAAGTGGGGTTTATCCCAGGAATGCAAGGATTCTTCAATATACGCAAATCAATCAATGTGATACACCATATTAACAAATTGAAGGAGAAAAACCATATGATCATCTCAATAGATGCAGAGAAAGCTTTTGACAAAATTCAACACCCATTTATGATAAAAGCCCTGCAGAAAGTAGGCATAGAAGGAACTTTCCTCAACATAATAAAGGCCATATATGACAAACCCACAGCCAACATCATCCTCAATGGTCAAAAACTGAAACCATTTCCACTAAGATCAGGAACAAGACAAGGTTGCCCACTCTCACCACTATTATTCAACATAGTTTTGGAAGTTTTAGCCACAGAAATCAGAAAAGAAAAAGAAATAAAAGGAATCCAAATCGGAAAAGAAGAAGTAAAGCCGTCACTGTTTGCAGATGACATGATACTATACATAGAGAATCCTAAAGATGCTACCAGAAAACTAGTAGAGCTAATCAATGAATTTGGTAATGTAGCAGGATACAACATTAATGCACAGAAATCTCTTGCATACCTCTTCACTAATGATGAAAAATCTGAAAGAGAAATTAAGAAAACACTCCCATATACCATTGTTACAAAAAGAATAAAATATCTAGGAATAAACCTACCTAAGGAGACAAAAGACCTGTATGCAGAAAATTATAAGACACTGATGAAAGAAATTAAAGATGATACCAACAGATGGAGAGATATACCATGTTCTTGGATTGGAAGAATCAACATTGTGAAAATGACTATACTACCCAAAGCAATCTACATATTCAATGCAATCCCTATCAAACTACCACTGGCATTTTTCACAGAACTAGAACAAAAAATTTCATAATTTGTATGGAAACACAAAAGATCCCGAATAGCCAAAGCAATCTTGAGAGAGAAAAACGGAGCTGAAGGAATCAGGCTCCCTGACTTTGGACTATACTACAAAGCTACAGTAATCAAGACAGTATGGTAATGGCACAAAAACAGAAATATAGATCAATGGAACAGGATAGAAAGCCCAGTGATAAACCCACGCACATATGGTCACATTATCTTTGATAAAGGAGGCAAGAATATACAGTGGAGAAAAGACAGCCTCTTCAATAAGTGGCACTGGAAAAACTTGACAGCTACACATAAAAGAATGAAATTAGAACACTCCCTAACACCATACACAAAAATAAACTCAAAATGGATTAAAGACCTAAATGTAAGGCCAGACACTATCAAACTGTTAGAGGAAAACATAGGCAGAACACGCTACGACATACATCACAGCAAGATCCTTTTCGACCCAGCTCCTAGAGAAATGGAAATAAAAACAAAAATAAACAAATGGGACCTAATGAAACTTAAAAGCTTTTGCACAGCAAAGGAAACCATAAACAAGACCAAAAGGCAACCCTCAGAATGGGAGAAAATATTTGCAAATGAAGCAACTGACAAAGGATTAATCTCCAAAATTTACAAGCAGCTCATGCAGCTCAATATCAAAAAAACAAACAACCCAATCCAAAGATGGGCAGAGGACCTAAATAGACATTTCTCCAAAAAAGATATACAGATTGCCAACAAACACATGAAAGGATGCTCAACACCACTAATCATTAGAGAAATGCAAATCAGAACTACAATGAGGTATTATCTCACAACGGTCAGAATGGCCATCATCAAAAAATCTACAAACAATAAATGCTGGAGAGGGTGTGGAGAAAAGGGAACCCTCTTACACTGTCGGTGGGAATGTAAATTGATACAGCCACTATGGAGAACAGTATGGAGGTTCCTTAGAAATCTAAATTAGAACTACCATACGACCCAGCAATCCCACTACTGGGCATATACCCTGAGAAAACCATAATTCAAAAAGAGTCATGTACCACAATGTTCATTGCAGCTCTATTTACAGTAGCCAGGACATGGAAGTAACCTAAATGTCCATCAACAGATGAATGGATAAAGAAGATGTGGCACATATATACAATGGAATACTACTCAGCCCTAAAAAGAAACGAAATTGAGTTATTTGTAGTGAGGTGGATGGACCCAGAGTCTGTCATACAGAGTGAAGTAAGTCGGAAAGAGAAAAACAAATACCATATGCTAATACATATATATGGAATCTAAAAAAAAAAAAATCGTTCTGATGAACCTAGGAGCAGGACAGAAATAAAGACGCAGACAGAGAGAATGGACTTGAGGACACGGGGAGGGGGAAGTGTAAGCTGGGACAAAGTGAGAGAGCGGCATGGACATATATACACTACCAAGTGTAAAATAGATAGCTAGTGGGAAGCAGCCGCATAGCACAGGGAGATCAGCTCTGTGCTTTGTGACCACCTAGAGGGGTGGGATAGGGAGGGTGGGAGGGAGGGAGATGCAAGAGGGAAGAGATATGGGGATATATGTATATGTATAACTGATTCCCTTTGTTATAAAGCAGTAACTAACGATAAAGTTGTTTAAAAAAAAAAAAAAAACTTAGGTCCAGGAACCAAAGTGTAGTAGGAGGAGTGGCTCCAATGACCATAACTCCAATGACCCACTTGTGGATTCTATTCTTCCTCATTCCTGCAAACTTAAGCTATGCTGGTTTTGAGATACTGGTTCCAAGGTTGGGGGCCACTTCCACTTGATGACGCACACAGTAAATGTTTCAGTGAACCAGAAACTGCAATTCCCATCTTGCAAATTTAGGCTCCTAATGCCAATGGAACAACAGGTAAAGAAAGAAATTCTTATACTTACTGAGGTAATCATCCTAATTTATTCCAGGAGTTAGGGCTGCTACTTTACCCAGAGATAGGGAGAATTATGTTTGGAACTCAGAGTATCCACTGAAACATCTCTTAATATATCTATTCCCAACAATAACTCTGAATACCCAATTGCAGCAACCACGGCCTAAAAAGGGAAAGGCAACTGAGTGCTCAAACCCCTCTGGGATGAAGGTCAGGGTCACCCCACCAAGCAAGAAACCTAAATTAGCCAAGGTGCTAGTTTATTATGAGTTAAGTATTAAAATGGTGGTCATATAGGGAGATGATTAATATAAATTACAGTTCTGTCTTGGGCCAGATAGAATAGCAGGAACTGTATCTTGGTGTAATAACTCTTATTAGACCTTTTCAAAACGTACGAATGACCACCATCTTGCAGGACTGCTCTCTCATGCAGGAAAGAAATGAGGACATGTTCTCACGAAAATGGAGGTTCCAAATGATAGTATAAAGGGGTGGATTATGTCTTCCTGAATTTATGCCCCTCTTCAGTTTACACAAGAGGAGTGCTTGGCACTCCAGGTCCTGGGCCACTTGCTCAAAGGTGATCTCTGGCTGTCACCACTATCACCTTGTCTCCTAATATCACCAACTCTCATAGCCTCATAGATCTCATGGGCGGAGATCTAGGCTCCAGTAGAGCCCCTTCATGCCTGTTTCAACGGAAACGAGAGCAGCTTCAGCACAAGGTCTGATCCTATCGATCACACTCGTAGAAACTCTGGCTTTCTCCACCTCTTCCAGCCTGAAATGAAGTGGTATTCCATGGGCTGTAGGTTCTGACTTTCCAATGATTACTTGAAAGGGGGACGGGAGTGACACAACCTGGAAGTTCAAGGGAGTTAATCAGCTGAACCAAGGGGTAGTGTTTATCTAGACACATCCAATGTGAACAAGCAACCAGCTGTGTTTTCTCATGAAACTGTAGGAATCTCTGTAATGTGCTACTTCGTATTGCTTTATCACCCTCCTTGCCTCATTTCGTTTCTCTGCTCACTCTTAACTTCTCTAGAATTGCAGCCCTGCCCTCAATAAGCCCTTAGCACAAAAGCTTTGCTTCAATTTCTGTTTTCTAGTGAACTCAGGCTAAGACACACTCCTATATTTCTTGGTCATCAGCACCATACCTCCAGTGTCACAGGTCACAAACCTTAAGGGTGTTCCTGGACACTTCCCTCCTGTTCAATCCCGATAACCACTCCCGATCACCTACCAGCAAGGTCTAAACACTGAAACCTGGTGAACAATGACCTCCATGCTGCAGCTTCTGCCATCTCTATAACCACTTCTCTTGTGCTTTTCCTGCTTTTGAGGTTCCTCCCAGATACCATGATCTACTTTTGCAGGATGTTGTATGCCTCCTTCTATACATCTTCTCATGAGCCTCCTAAATTCACTACTCTCTGTTCACAGCATCTCCTAAAAAACTACTCATCACTCAAGATGAAGTCCATAGGTCTTATCTTCTATGAAACTGTACCTGACACTGTTGCTAGAGAGAATTTAAAAAAACACACACACAACTAAAACTTACATAGTCCTTACTCTGCTTTCCTGGGTGCTTTGCATGTGATATGCTCGCTTAGTCCTTACAACAATCCCATAAATTACATACCGTGATTATCCCCCCATCACAGATAAGGAAACTGAGACACAGAGAACTTAGGTCACATAGGTAGTCCAGTATTTAAGTGAGTATCGATGTTCTTAAAAATCACACTCTCCTGCCATGCCATCAGACAAGTCTGCCTGGCCAGGCATGCTGTATTCTCTGTGTCCTATAACAGCAGGATGCTTGATTACCTTCTTTGCTCATACGAGTGCCTCCCAAGTAGACTGTTTGTTGCTAGAGTTTGAGATGTTGAAATCATTGCTGTGTGCCTAGCAGAGAGCACAGAGTAGGTACCTGGTAAATATTTGCTGAATTAATTAATTAATCTGCTACAATTTTTAAGAATGGCGGGTCGTGGTTAAACATTTAATAAGTGGAACAGGCAAGGCTTGAGCTCAAATATTTTTATACAACACCCAGTGCTTTTCCTGAGTGTTAACATTGGCTCATCTGTTTCTGTGCTACATAAGGTGAAATATCAGGAACAATTTTGAATTTTCTCATTCTTATGTCCCAGAGGCTAGGTAAAACAGCTACATCTATTGAATTCTTTAGAGAGATGACCAAGCTCGGGCAGAATTTTATAGACCCAAAGTTGTACTTTATCTGAGTAGATTCATTCCAACAGAAAATAAGATTAAACAAGCTATCTAATTTAAAGAAAAGTTACAATCTGCTCTGGCCGTATAGTTGATTCACTTTGTTATACAGCAGAAACTAACACACCATTGCAAAGCAATTATATTCCAATAAAGATGTTAAAAAAATAAATAAAAAATAAATAAAAAACAATCTGCCCTGGCCAATGAATTGGATCTCCAGTATGTTAAAGAGAGTAGTACCAAGCATTGCAAAAGTCCTTACCTTTGATGTTAAAGGATCCTTCACCTCCCTCAGTAACCATGTATCATAATCTTTGGAAATTGCCCTTGGTAATCCTCTTAATAGGATTTACTAACATTTGAATCTATTAATATATGTCCTTTAGTCGAATCTTTGAAACTCACTGAAAGTGTTATTAATGCATTTTGTCACTCAGACAATTTAATAGAATGGTCCAAAATTAAAATCGTTGTCACATCTTGGAAATAATTACAATCTTTCGTATAAGCAAATGATCATGCAAACAATGACTGAACTTCTAATATATACTAAACATTGTGCCTAGCACAGGTGGAAACAAAAGAAGCTCCATGAGTGTGCGGATGCTGTTTTAACTCACCATTGTCTATAAATAATTAAGCACAGTGCTTGGCAAGTAGCAGGTACTCTACTCAAAAATATTGACATAATATATAAATAAAATAGGACAAATGCATGGCCCCTGCTCTTGAAAATATTGCAATATATAATATTTGGACCTCAAGAATCTATCTATCTTGAGCCCATGGACAAGCTCACATTCCACAACTGTACATGAGCATTTGTGGGGCCACTAGGCCAAGCCAGGAGAGCGAATTAGGTATGATATGATATGAAGAGCACGATGACATGTGGCGTTGTAGGGAGAGGACAAGATTGTGTAAAAGAAAAATGACCTAGGTGTGCTCAGGGGTCTTACAATACTCACTGTAGGAGGTTCCATTTCTCTAATTTATCCCTTTGGAAAAGAGAATACGGCTGGGGAATGAGGCTGCTCATTTGTAAAGAGTTCAAATCTCACATATTGTAGCTTGAGTCATTCTGTGAACTCTGTGACCCAGAGGAAGATCTTCGCAGAGAGCCATGACATAGTGGGTGCTTCCAGCTGAGCTCTATATCGGCATCTTGCAGTCATCATTGCACATAACACTCAGGCCCAGAAACAGGACTGAGGAAGACCAATTCATCTTCACAAGTGGGTGAGAGGAGAGAAGCTTAGCGTTGGGTGGGAAGTGGATGGGGGAGGGGGATGGGCAGCAAATGTTCTCTAAAGGAAGGACTGGCCCCCACCTTGGTGGCTCTGTCCTAGGACTTGGTGGGTACAATGACCCACAAGCAGGGGCCTCAGCAGCCTATTCTCTGCTTACAAAGGCACGTCTGGGCTGACAAAGTGACTTATCTTGAGAACTTTAGGCCATCCCAGAACTCAGAGGACAGGATTTGGGTAAATCCCTGCCATATCTTTCCAATGCCAATGTTAAGCAGTTGGGGTGGAGGTGAGGAACTGAGCCACCATATCACAAACATGTGAAAGCAAAAGGAGAGAGCTGATCTGAAAATGGCAAGATTGAGAAGACAAATGGTCCTGGTCTGGATACAAAAGGGATATGTTGTACAGGGGCTTGTTCCATCAGTCCTTGAATGTTAGAGTTGCCCTACCTACTAATATGCCTCAAAAGACAAGGAGATATTCCACATTTTGTTTATCCATTCACCAGCCATAAAAGGGCATGAAGAACTGATCCAGACTACTACATGGATGAATTTTGAAAACATCATGCTAAGTGTAAGAAGTCAGACACAAAATGGCACATATTGTATGATTCCATTCATATGCAGTGTCAAGAATAAGCAAATCCATAGACACAGAAAGAGGATTAGTGGTTGTCAGGGGTTGGGGGGTAGGGGTGGGAAATTGGGAATGAGAGCTTAACGAGTATGGGGTTTCTTTCCGGGGTGATGGAAAGGCCTAGAATTAGACAGTGGTGATTGTTGCAAAGCTTTGTGTATATAGTAAAAACCACTGAATTGTGCATTCTAAAAGGGTGAACTTTATGGTACGTGAATTATATCTCAATTTTGTAAAAAAAAAAAAAAAAAGCAGTAAGACACTGCAGGACAGATACAAGAAGGAAATTTCAGACCACCCTGAACTTTGTGCACAGTTCAGTGCAGGAAGTCAGCCTTTGGGAACCCTGTGGTCTCTGACTGGTCATTATCAAGCAGCATTGTACCCTTGAGTGCGCACAGCCCCTGCTGGGCGGAAGCTTGGCTAGGGTCCCAGGAGCAGCATTTTATGCATGGGCCCTAAAGCTGTGCTCCCAGGGTCAAATATTTACGCCAGAGGGGATGGCTTTCTATCCGTGGGTGGAGGGAGTTTCTACTTTCTCTCATATGTTCCCAGAGAACACTGGGACTCGAGTAATTTGCTGTCAGGCCTGTCTCAACCCAGAGCATAGCAGCAGCGACACCAACACCAGGGCTTTGTAGACAACTAGGCCCAAAAATCACTTAGCAACCACCAGACACAGTTTATGAAACCAGGGACAAATCCCAAAGACAAAAACCAGGAGCTCTAAATGGGAAATGCCAAAGAGAGAGAGAGAGAGAGAGAGAGAGAGAGAGAGAGAATTTCTGTGGCCTTACTGTGAGAGTCCAACATGACAAATTAAAATAACTAACATATATGCCAGGTATTGTCATAAGTGTTTGAGAAATACAGATTCATTTCATTTCCATAATAACTCCATGAGGTAGGTACGATTACGGTCCTCATGGTATATATGAGGACACGTAGGCACAGAGAGGTTAAGTAACTAGCTCAAAGTCACACAGCTACTAAGATGTGGCCCATGTCCTTAGCCCAGCCCACAGTACTCCTAGTTGCTGGCTGGGTTATGGTGAGGTCAAGAGAGAACCCGGACCCCTGTCTTCTACCACGTGCGGGAGGGAGGCAGTAGGTCTGGGGAACACAGGGACAGTCAGAGACAGCTACATTCGCAGCATCTATCCCGTCTGATTTTATTGGTGAAAACAGTCATTCACACTGTGTGATCACGGAAGGGAGAGAATTCTAAAGAGAGGAGGGTCCCGGGTGGAGCAGGAAGTGGTTTACAGCCTTCATTCACTCAGACATGTGCGTGAGAGGTGAGGGGAAGATATGGTGTGCCGGTTGGTCCCGGGTCCTAATTCCACCCATGGGATGAGGACAGACTTGACCTGTGAAAAGCTGCCCTCAGCCCTGGAAGAGACGTGAGGCGTCCAGCCCGGTCTCTGTCGGCATCTAGCGGCCACTGTGGCGAACGACACCCAACGCAGACCCTGCGGCTGGGAAACTAACTGCAAGCTGGGAGAGCAGGGGTTCTGAACCTGGGAGTTCAGAGGAAGGGCGGGGAGGTTCTGTGAACATAAACCCCCTTGAATCACATGTAAAAGCAATTCTGGGGCATTTCCCGACAGCTGCCACCAGGTCCGCAGAGGGTTGTGTGATGCACACAAGAACCACAGCTGGAGGGTCAGGAAGTGGCGCCCCAGAACGGCTGGCTGCGGGCTGGGGGACCCTCCCCCTGTGTCAGAGCCCTGTGGGCAGAGAGGCCGCGGGTGGGGCCCAGCCCTGTGCTCTCTGCTCACAAAGGCACGACGCTGGGGGCCGAACTACACCCATGGGACCTTCTTGGTGACGTTCAAGCCCTCTTGGTGTCCAGAGGACAGGGGCAGGCCCTCCCTGACAGGGGCCTCCTACTCCACCCTTTGGGTGCCCTTTTCCCCTGGAAGCGTGGCTGCGGAGGGGCCACAGCCAGCCGAGCGCCTCCCCGCCAGGGCCTCAGATGCCCGGCCCACGCAGCAGCCTGCTTCAAGGGCTTCGCTCCGGATCAGGCAGGGACACGTTCAGGGCACACACAGCAGCGCTCCCAACACGTGCAGGAGCCACAAACAGCAGAGAACCCTGCAGAGGTCTCAGAGTTCCCGTGGCTGGTCTGTGGGTTCCTTCTCCCTCTGACTCAGTGCTGACACCTGGAAGCCCACCTGGGCTCCTGTCCTCTGCTTTCCTCTCTGACGGTCAACTCTCCGCACCTTCCCCTGCTTTAGTTTGCTGCCTTGAGGTGTACTCGCTGATCCGAACTCCATCCCTCACCCTAAAGAAGGAAGGATTCGTCTGATCTGCTGAGGCTTTTCCCTAATTCCAGATCCCTTTAACCTTTTTTTCTTTCTTGCATCACCTAAACCTGACTTATTCATACTTAAAGATAGATGCTTCTATTTGCAGTGTGAACCAACCTCACATGCGGCTATGCAGGAGACCTTAGCCCTTTCCTCAATTTCTTGAGAAAATTGTTCTCAGATAAAATTAACTGCCCCTTATCTGCACAGAAATTGAATCATAAGATCTAGAGGTAAGAGAAGAATTTCTGGTTCATCTTTCTCAGAAATACTAGCATGGGCAAGACCAACTCTAAGCCACCCAAAGATCATCTTTGTCTGGATGCTGTTTGTGAGTCTGGGGCAAATTCAGGTAAAGGTGGGTGAGTTAGAGTATCAAGATTGAGGTGAAGGACCTTAGGAGCTTGTTTGAATGGGCAAGAACCAATGTAATCAGGTAGGTAAGTATGAACCACAATTAATGAGAAAAGGCAAAGACCAAAACTTGAAAAGCTATATGAAACATCAGGCCTGACTTTAGCTCAGATGAACGAGGGGAGACTGTAAATGGGCAGAATGGAATGTTCAGGTAAGAAGGCAGAAAGCTTACAAAGCAAGCAGGGAGCAAGCGACTGGTCAGAATGAACAAGAGGAAGATTGTAAACACTGCAAGGGAGTCAGAGGCCTATTTTCATACGGTACCTACTATCGAGTGTTGAGAAATGTTGAAGGTAACTTCACTAAAATAAGATTCAGAAAAATATTCCCTATGATTCAACTTGTTTAATGCTTTAAAAACACTTCTCCTATAGCGCTTTTTAAAATGCCATAAGGTCTCACAGGGAACGAAATTACCAAAAAAATCTGTGGAAATTGTAAGGCATTCTTTAGAATACCTCCACTTTCAGGAAAAATAAAACATGACTTTTCTTACTTAGGAAAATACACTGATTAAAACCCAGCCATGATTTTAAGCTTCAATCAAGGCCTCCGTAGCTATAGACTCAGTGGTTCTCAACCAGAGGTAAGGGCAGAGTGCTACAGGAGGCATTGCAGAAACACTTGTGAAACTTAAAAAACTCCCAGTCAACTTGCACCCATCATGCCTGGAAGGGTGGGAGGGAGGAAAGGACAGAGGCAGCTACACTTAAAAAAAAAAATCCTTCCCAGCTGATTTGACACATACCCAACAAACACATTTCTCCATTGGAGAAATGTTGAATTATGATGAGTAGCTAAAGTTAAATTTAGTCGACGATAATTCTAGCTTGAAAAAAATAGAGAAAGAAACATAAAGGCGAGTATGTAACATTTAATTGTATTTATTTAAAGATATAATTGCAAAAGTACATATGCTATAAAAGATGTATAAGGAAAGTCATTTCTCCATTTATTTGAAGTGAAGAACAAAATGTTATATAAACAGAAATGGGTGGTTACTGGTTTTTACAAAAGGGCAATCATTTACTCTGTGACTTGTTTTTCTCACTCACTTACTATATGATGGACATCTATCCAAGTCAACTATATATATGATTGTTTTTAATAGTTGCAGATTAATTGATAATGGGAATGTACCATACTTTATTCAACGATTCCTTTCCCTTCTAGGTGAAACTTTAGTTTGGTTTCAGTTTTTCGACAGTACAAATAAAGCTGAAATAAACATTTTGTACATATATCTTTGTGCATTCATGCTTTTGTTCCCAAAGGATTGATTCCCCAAAGTGTGCTGAGTAAAAGAATTTGTGTATTTTTACTATTACCAGACATTATCATAACTATTTCATTAAAAGCTTTTAGCAGTTTACCCACGCACACCCACCAGCAGTATGTGTGACTGGCTCTTTCCGTCTCCATTTTCACCAGCAGGGGATTTGTTCCTTCAGTTGTTGTTGCTTCATTTTGCATCTCCCTCACTAATAATGAAGTTAAGAATTTTTCCATATATTTATTGGACATCTTTATTTTCTCTTCTAGGAATTGCCTGTTCATTATGCATTTTGCTATTCATTCATTTGCTTTACTCTGATCAAGATATATTTAACCTTTGTCTGACATTTATGCCATATATTTCAGTTTATTGTTTCTCATTTGGTTTTGTCTTTAGTGATTTCTTTTTTTAAATTTTTTTTTATTATTTATCTTTGGCTGTGTCGGGTCTTAGTTGCGGCACGTGGGATCTTCATTGAGGCATGCGGGATCTTTCGTTGCGGCACGCAGGATTCTCTCTAGTTGTGGCGCGCGGGTTCCAGAGTGCCTGGGCTCTGTAGTTTCTGGCATGCAGGCTCTCTAGTTGAGGTGCCAGCTCCGTAGCTGTGGTGCTCGGGCATGTGGGATCTTAGTTCCCTGAGCAGGGATCGAACCCGCATCCCCTGCATTGTAAGGCGGATTTTTTACCACTGGACCATGAGGGAAGTCCCAGTGATTTCTTTTTTTTAATTAAAAAAATTTTATTGGAGTATAGTTGATTTACGATGTTGTGTTAGTTTCAGGTGTACAGCAAAGTACACCTGAAGAATCAGTTATACATATACATGTATTCACTCTTTTTTAGATTCTTTTCCCATATAGGTCATAACAGAGTATTGAGTAGAGTCCCCTGTGCTCTACAGTAGGTCCTTATAAGTTATCTATTTTATATACAGTAGTGTGTATATGTGACTCCTGTGTTACCTACCTTATAAAGGTCTTTCCTCTTCAAAGACTATGAAATAGCATCCCCATTTTACTTCTCATATTGCATCATTTTATTTAAGGCATTAATCCAGCTGTACATTACTTCTGCACAGGTATGAGGAAAGGGGCTGGCTTAGTTTTGTTCCATGAATTTCCAATTATCCCAGCATCATTTATAAATAAACCATCCTTTGCTGACAGACCATGAACACCTCTTTTGTCATGTATTAATCATTAATCCATATATACTTGGATCCATATCTGAAATATCTATTTGTCCCTACTAATCTACTTGGCTTTTTTTTTTTATTCCACCCTATGTGTCAGCAAGAGCTGGAGCAGTGTATAAAGCACCATACTCTCTTTTAGGGAGTGGCTTATTCTCTGGAAGAATATGACTTACTGTGCTCCCTTTTACATCAGATCAGATGATTTGATATTTCTAATTACTGTTTACATCTTAGCTGTTAATAAAAATTTTATTCAAATTCCAGTCTACAAAATAATGCGTAATACAGAAGACACAGTACCTGTACTTAGAGTGAACGATACAAAGTGAGTGGTAAAGCAATTTTATCACCTTGTTGTGCTAGCAATGTATTTATGCTATCTCCTGAACACGATTTAAATTCACTGGTCTTAATGGGTAAGCATAAATTTTTTATTGTTATAATTAACATACAATATTAGTTTCAGGTGTACAACATAGTGATTCAATATTTTTATCCATTATAAAATTATCACTGCAATAAGACCAGTTACCATCTGTCACCATACGAAGTTGTTACAATATTATTGGCTATATTCCCTATGTGTACATTACATCCCCTGATTTACTTATCTTAGAGCTGAAGTATGTACCTCTTAATCTCATTTACCTGTTTTGTCCATCACCCCACATACCTCCCCTCTGGCAACAACCAGTTTATTCTCTGTATCTATGAATCTGTTTCTGGATTTTTAAATTAGCTTGTTCATTTGTTTTTTAGATTCCACATGTAAGTGATAATATACAGTACTCGTATTTATCTTTTTTTATTTTGAGTTGATCAAGCTGTATCTTTTTTTAAATTTAATTTTATTTATTTTTTTATACAGCAGATACTTATTAGTTATCCATTTTATACATATTAGTGTACATATGTCAATCCCAATCTCCCAATTCATCACACCACCACCCCTACCCTACCACTTTCCCCACTTGGTGTCCATACGTTTGTTCTCTATATCTGTGTCTCTATTTCTGCCCTGCAAACTGGTTCATCTGTACCATTTTTCTAGGTTCCACATACATGCATTAATATACGATATTTGTTTTTATCTTTCTGACTTTCTTCACTCTGTATGACAGTCTCTAGATCCATCCACATCTCTACAAATGACCGAATTTCGTTCCTTTTTATGGCTGAGTAATATTCCATTGTATATACGTACCACTTCTTCTTTATCCATTCGTCTGTTGATGGGCATTTAGGTTGCTTCCATGACCTGGCTATTGTAAATAGTGCTGCAATGAACATTAGGGTGCATGTGTCTTTTTGAATTACGGTTTTCTCTGGGTATATGCCCAGTAGTGGGATTGCTGGGTCATATGGCAGTTCTATTTTTAGTTTTTTAAGGAACCTCCATACTGTTCTCCATAGTGGCTGTATCAATTTACATTCCCACCAACAGTGCAAGAGGGTTCCCTTTTCTCCACACCGTCTCCAGCATTTGTTGTTTATAGATTTTCTGATGATGCCCATTCTAACTGGTGTGAGGTGATACCTCATTGTAGTTTTGATTTGCATTTCTCTAATAATTAATGATATTGAGCAGCTTTTCATGTGCTTCTTAGCCATCTGTATGTCTTCTTTAAAGAAATGTCTATTTAGGTCTTCTGCCCATTTGTTGATTGGGTTGTTTGTTTTTTGGATATTGAGCTGCATGAGCTGTTTATATACTTTGGAGATTAATCCTTTGTCCGTTGATTCATTTGCAAATATTTTCTCCCATTCTGAGGGTTCTCTTTTCGTCTTGTTTGTAGTTTCCTTTGCTTTGCAAAAGTTTTAAGTTTCATTAGGTCCCATTTGTTTATTTTTGTTTTAATTTCCATTACTCTAGGAGGTGGATCAAAAAAGATCTTGCTGTGATTTATGTCAAAGAGTGTTCTTCCTATGTTTTCCTCTAAGATTTTTATATTATAGGTCTTACATTAAGGTCTCTAATCCATTTTGAGTTTATTTTTGTGTATGGTGTTAGGGAGTGTTCTAATTTCTTTCTTTTACATGTAGCTGTCCGGTTTTCCCAGCACCACTTATTAAAGAGACTGTCTTTTCTCCATTGTATATCCTTGCCTCCTTTGTCATAGATTAGTTGACCATAGGTGGGTGGGTTTGTCTCTGGGCTATCTATCCTGTTCCATTGATCTATATTTCTGTGTTGGTGCCAGTACCATACTGTCTTGATCACTGTAGCTTTGTAGTATAGTCTGAAGTCAAGGAGTCTGATGCCTCCAGATCTGTTTTTTCCCTCAAGACTACTTTGGCTATTTGGGGTCTTTTGGGTCTCCATACAAATTTTAAGATTTTTTGTTCTGGTTCTGTAAAAAATGCCACTGGCAATTTGATAGGGATTGCACTGAATCTGTAGATTGCTTTGGGTAGTATAGTCATTTTCACTATATTGATTCTTCTAATCCAAGAACATGGTACATCTCTCCATCTGTTTGTATCATCTTTAATTTCTTTCATCAGTGCCTTATAGTTTTCTGCATACAGGTCTTTTGTCTCCTTAGGTAGGTTTATTCCTAGGTATTTTATTCTTTTCCTTGCAATGGCAAACGGGAGTGTTTCCTTAATTTCTCTTTCACATTTTTCATCATTAGTGTATAGGAACACAAGAGATTTCTGTGCATTAATTTTGTATCCTGCAGCTTTACCAAATTCATTGATTAGCTCTAGTAGTTTTCTGGTGGCATCTTTAGGATTCTCTATGTATAGTATCATGTCACCTGCAGACAGTGACACTTTTACTTCTTCTTTTCCAGTCTGGATTCCTTTTATTTCATTTTCTTCTCTGACTGCCATGGCTAGGACTTCCAAAACTATGTTGAATAATAGTGGCGAGAGTGGGCATCCTTGTCTTGTTCCTGATCTTAAAGGAAGTGCTTTCAGTTTTTCACCATTGAGAATGATGTTTGCTGTGGGTTTGTCATATATGGCCTTTATTATGTTGAGGTAGGTTCCCTCTATGCACACTTTCTGGAGAGTTTTTATCATAAATGGGTGTTGAATTTGTCAAAAGCTTTTTCTGCATCTACTGAGATGATCATATCGATTTTATTCTTTAATTTGTTAATGTGGTGTATCACATTGATTGATTTGCGTATATTGAAGAATCCTTGCATCCCTGGGATAAATACCACTTGATCATGGTGTATGATCCTTTTAATATGTTGTTGGATTCTGTTTGCTAGTATTTTGTTGAGGATTTTTTTCATCTATATTTATCAGTGATATTGGTCGGTAATTTTCTTTTTTGTAGTATCGTTGTCTGGTTTTGGTATCAGGGTGATGGTGGCCTCCTAGAATGAGTTTGGGAGTGTTCCTTCCTCTGCAATTTTTTGTAAGAGTTTCAGAAGGATGGGTGTTAGCTCTTCTCTAAATGTTTGATAGAATTCACTTGTGAAGCCATCTGGTCCTGGACTTTTGTTTGTTGGAAGATTTTTTATCACAGTTTCAATTTCATTACTTGTGATTTGTCTGTTCATATTTTCTACTTCTTCCTGGTTCAGTCTTGGAAGGTTATACTTTTCTAAGAATTTGTCCATTTCTTCCAGGTTGTCCATTTTATTGGCATACAGTTGCTTGTAGTAGTGTCTTATGATGCTTTGTATTTCTGTGTTGTCTGTTGTAACTTCACCTTTTTCATTTCTAATTTTATTTATTTCAGTCCTCTCCCTCTTTTTCTTGATGAGTCTGGCTAATGGTTTATCAATTTTGTTTATCTCCTCAGAGAACCAGCTTTTAGTTTTATTGATCTTTGCTATTGTTTTCTTTGTTTCTATTTCATTTATTTATGCTCTGATCTTTATGATTTCTTTCCTTCTGCTAACTTTGGGTTTTGTTTGTTCTTCTTTCTCTAGTTCCATTAGGTGTAAGGTTAGATTGTTTACTTGAGATTTTTCTCGTTTCTTAATGTAGGCTTGTATAGCTAAAAACTTCCCTCTTAGAACTGCTTTTGCTGCATCCCATAGGTTTTGGATCATCGTGTGTTCATTGTTATTTGTCTCTAGGTATTTTTTTATTTCCTCTTTGATTTCTTCAGTGACTTCTTGGTTATTTAGTAACGTATTGTTTAGCCTACATGTGTTTGTGTTTTTTACATTTTTTTCCCTGTAATTCATTTCTAATCTCATAGCATTGTGGTCAGAAAAGATACTTGATATGATTTCAATTTTCTTAAATTTACTGAGGCTTGATTTGTGACCCAAGATGTGATCTATCCTGGAGAATGTTACATGTGCACTTGAGAAGAAAGTGTAATCTGCTGGGTTTGGATGGAATGTCCTATAAATATCAATTAAATCTATCTGGTCTACTGTGTCATTTAAAGCTTGTGTTTCCTTATTAATTTTCTGTTTGGATGATGTGTCCATTGGTGTAAGTGAGGTGTTCAAGTCCCCCACTCTTACTGTGTTACTGTCGATTTCCACTTTTATAGCTGTTAGCAGTTGCCTTGTGTATTGAGGTGCTCCTATGTTGGGCGCATAGATATTTATAATTGTTATATCTTCTTCTTGGATTGATCCCTTAATCATTATGTAGTGTCCTTCCTTGTCTCTTGTAACATTCTTTATTTTAAAGTCTATTTTATCTGATATGAGTACTGCTACTCCAGCTTTGTTTTGATTTCCATTTTCATGGAATATCTTTTTCCATCCCCTCACTTTCAGTCTGTATGTGTCTCTAGGTGTGAGGTGGGTCTCCTGTAGACAGCATATACATGGGTCTTGTTTTTGTATCCATTCAGCGAGCCTGTGTCTTTTGGTTGGAGCATTTATTCCATTCACGTTTAAGGTAATTATCGATATGTATATTCCTATGACCATTTTCTTAATTGTTATGGGTTTGTTTTTGTAGGTCCTTTTCTTCTCTTGTGTTTCCCACTTAGAGAAGTTCCTTTAGCATTTGTTGTAGAGCTCGTTTGGTGTTGCTGAATTCTCTTAGCTTTTACTTCTCTGTAAAGCTTTTGATTTCTCCGTCGAATCTGAGTGAGATCCTTGCCGCTTAGAGTAATTTTGGTTGTAGGTTCTTCCCTTTCATCAGTTTAAATATATCATGCCACTCTCTTCTGGCTTGTAGACTTTCTGCTGAGAAATCAGCTATTAACCTTATGGGAGTTCCCTTGTATGCTATTTGTTGTTTTTCCCTTGTTGCTTTCAATAATTTTTCTTTGTCTTTAATTTTTGTCACTTTGATTACTATGTACTATGTAATCTTGGCGTGTTTCTCCTTGGGTTTATCCTGCCTGGGACTCTCTGTGCTTCCTGGACTTGGGTGGCTATTTCCTTTTCCATGTTAGGGAAGTTTTCGACCATAATCTCTTCAAATATTTTCTCGGGTCCTTTCTCTCTCTCTTCTTATGGGACCCCAATAATGCGAATTTTGCTGCGTTTAATGTTGTCCCTGTGGTCTCTTAGGCTGTCTTCATTTCTTTTCATTCTTTTTTCTTTATTCTGTTCCACAGCAGTGAATTCCACCATTCTGTCTTCCAGATCACTTCTCCATTCTTCTGCCTCAGTTATTCTACTATTGATTCCTTCTAGTGTATTTTTCATTTCAGTTATTGTATTGTTTATCTCTGTTTCTTCTTTAATTCTTCTAGGTGTTTGTTCTTTAATTCTTCTAGGTCTTTGTTAAACATTTCGTGCATCTTCTCGATCTTTGCCTCCATTCTTTTTCCGAGGTCCTGGATCATCTTCACTATCATTATTCTGAATTCTTTTTCTGGATCATTGCCTATCTCCACTTCATTTAGTTGTTTGTCTGGGGTTTTATCTTGTTCCTTCATCTGGTACATAGCCCTCTGCCTTTTCATCTTGTCTATCTTTCTGTGAATGTGGTTTTTGTTCCACAGGCTGCAGAATTGTAGTTCTTCTTGCTTCTGCTATCAGTCTTCTGGTGGATGAGGCTATCTAAGAGGCTTGTGCAAGTTTCCTGATGGGAGGGACTGGTGGTGGGTAGAGCTGGGTGTTGCTCTGGTGGGCAGAGCTCAGTAAAACTTTAATCTGCTGGCTGCTGATGGGTGGGGCTGGGTTCCCTCCCTGTTGGTTGTTTGGCCTGAGGCGACCCAACACTGGAGCCTACCTGGCCCTTTGGTGGGGCTAATGGCTGACTCTGGGAGGGCTCACGCCAAGGAATACTTCCCAGAACTTCTGCTGCCAGTGTTCTTGTCCTCACAGTGAGCCACAGCCACCCCCCGCCTCTGCAGGGGACCCTCTAACACTAGCAGGTAGGTCTGGTTCAATCTCCTATGGGGTCACTGCTCCTTCCCCCAGGTCCCAATGCACACACTACTTTGTGTGTGCCCTCCAAGAGTGGAGTCTCTGTTTCCCAAAGTCCTGCAATCAAATCCCGCTAGCTTTCAAAGTTTGATTCTCTAGGAATTCCTCCTCCCATTGCCAAACCCCCAGGTTGGGAAGCCTGACGTGGGGCTCAGAACCTTCACTCCAGTTGGTGGGCTTCTGTGTTATAAGTGTTCTCGAGTTTGTGAGTCACCCACCCAGCAGTTATGGGATTTGATTTTATTGTGATTGCACCCCTCCTACCGTCTCATTGTGGCTTCTCCTTTGTCTTTGGATGTGGGGTATCTTTTTTGGTGAGTTCCAGTGTCTTCCTGTCGATGCCTATTCACCAGTTAGTTGTGATTCCAGTGCTCTCGCAAGAGGGAGTGAGCTCACGTCCTTCTACTCCACCATCTTGAACCAATCTCCCATTCGTATTTCTTAGTTCACTTACATAATATCCTCCAGGTACATCCATGTTGTCACAAATGGCAGATTTCATTCTTTTTCTGGCTACGTAATATTCCATTGTATGTATATATACCATATCTTAATATAGATTCATCTGTGGATAGACACTTTGGTTGCTTCCATATCTTGACTATTGTAAATAATGCTGCAACTTTTAAATTGTGGTTAAATACACATAACATAAAACTTACCATCTTAAACACCTTTAAGTGTACAGTTAAGTTGTATTAAGTGTATTCACATTTATATGTAACCAATCGCCAGAATTTTTTCATATCCCTTAATCACCAACTTCCTATCTCTCCTTCCCCCAGCCTTTGGCAACCACCATTCTACTTTCTGTTTTTATGGGTTTGACTACTCTAGATGATTCATATAATTAGAATCATACAGTATTTGTTTTTGTGACAGTTGTTTGACTTAGCGTAATGTCTACAAGTTTCATCCATGTGAGAGCATGTGTCAAAATTTCCTTCCTTTTTAAGGCTGGGCTGAATAATATTTCATTATGTGTATATCTGTTGGTGGACATTTGGGTTGCTTCCTCCTTTTGGCTATTGTGAATAATACTGCAATGCTTTCAGCTTTTCACTGTTGAGTATGTTAGCTGTGGGTTTGTCATATCCATATGTCTTTCTTATGTGACATATGTTCCCTCTATGCCCATTTTCTGGAGAGTTTTTATCATAAATGGATGTAGAATTTTATCAAAAGCTTTTTCTGCAACTATTGAGATGATCATGTGGCTTTTATTCTTCAATTTGTTAATGTGGTGTACCACGCTGATTGATTTGTGGATATTGAAAAATCCTTGCATCCCTGGGATAAATCCCACTTGATTATGCTGTATGATCCTTTTAATGTATTGTTGGATTCGGTTTACTAGTATTTTGTTGAGGATTTTTGCATCTATGTTCATCACTGATACTGGCCTGTAGTTTTGTTTTTTTGTCTGGTTTTGGTATCAGGGTGGTGGTGGCCTCATAGAATGAGTTCAGAAGTGTTCCTTCCTCTGCAATTTTTTGGAATAGTTTCAGAAGGATAGGTGTTAACTTTTCCCTAATATTTGGTAGAATTCACCTGTGAAGCCATCTGTTCGTGGACTTTTGTTTGTTGGGAGTTTTTAAGTTACTGATTCAACTTCAGTACTGGTAATTGGTCTGTTCATATTTTCTGTTTCTTCCTGGTTCAGAAGGAGATTGTACCTTTCTAAGAATTTGTCCATTTCTTCTAGATTGTCCACTTTATTGGCATATAGTTGCTTGTAGTAGTCTCTTATGATCCTTTGTATCTCTGTGGTGTCAGTTGTAACTTCTCCTTTTTCATTTCTGATGCATATATCCGGAGAAAACACTAACTCGAAAAAATACATGCACCCCAATGTTCATAGCAGCACTATTTACAATAGTGAATGGTATGGTTTTTTAAATTTCTCTTTCTCCTAGCTCATTGTGGGCATAAAGAAATGCAACAGAATTTTATATATTGATTTTGTATACTGAAACTCTACTGATTTTTTTGATTAGTTCTAGCAGTTTTTTGGTGGAGTTTTTAGGGTTTAGCTATGGGTTTGCTGTATATGGGCTTTCTTATGTTGAGATAAATCCCTTCTATATCTACTTTATTGAGAGTTTATTTATCACAAAATGGGTGTTAAATTTTGTCAAATGCTTTTTCTGCATCTATTCAGATGATCATATGGTTTTTATCCTTCATTTTGTTAATGCAATGTACCAAGTTGATTGAGTTGCAGATATTGAACCATTCTTCAATCCCTGGAATAAATCCCACTTGATCATGGTGTATGAACCTTTTAATGAATTGTTGAATTTAGTTTGTTAATATTTTGTTGAGGATTTTGCACCTATGTTCATCACAGATACTAGCCTGTAATTTTCTTTTTCTTCCTTCCTTCCTTCCTTCCTTTCTTTCTTTCTTTCTTTCTTTTTCTTTCTTTCTTTCTTTCTTCATTTATTTTTTTGTGGTGTCTATCTAGTTTTGGTGTCAGGGTAATGCTGGCCATACAGAATGACTTTGGATGCATTTCTTTCTCTTCATTTTTTTGGAATAGTTTGAGAAGGACAGGCATTAAACTGTCTTTGAATGTTTGGTAGAATTCACCTGTGAAGCTCTCTGGTCCTGGACTTTTGTTTTGGGGAGATTTTGATTACTGTTTCAATCTCTGTACCAGTGATGCAACTCTTCAGATTTTCTATTTCTTTTTTTTTATTAATTAATTAATTTATTTATATTTTTGGCTGTGTTGGGTCTTCGTTTCTGTGTGAGGGCTTTCTCTAGCTGTGGCGAGTGGGGGCCACTCTTCATCGTGGTGCGTGGGCCTCTCACTATTGCGGCCTCTCTTGCTGCACAGCACAAGCTCCAGACGCGCAGGCTCAGTAGTTGTGGCTCACGGGCCCAGTTGCTCCGCAGCATGTGGGAACTTCCCAGACCAGGGCTCGAACCCATGTCCCCTGCATTAGCAGGCAGATTCTCAACCACTGCGCCACCAGGGAAGTCCCAGATTTTCTATTTCTTCATGGTTCAGTCTTGGAAGGTTGTATGATTCTCAGAATTTGTCCATTTCTTTTACATTTTGTTGACATATAGTTGTTCCTAATATTCTCTAAAAATCCTTTATATTTCTGTGGTATCTACTGTTATTGCTCCTCTTTCATTTCTGATTTTACTTACCAGAGCCATCTCTCTTTTTTTCTTAGTGAATCTAGCTAAAGGTTTGTCAATTTTATCTTCTCAAAGAACCAGCTCTTAGTTTCATTGATCCACTCTGATCTTTATTATTTCACTCCTTCTACTAACCTTGGGCTTCATTTTTCATTCTTTTTATAGTTCCTTTAGGTTTAAAATTAGATTATATATTTGATGTTTTTCTTATTTCTTGAGGTAGGCCTGTATTGCTATAAACTTCTTTCTAAGTACCACTTTTGCTGGATCCCATAGATTTTGGTATGTTGTATTTTCATTTCTGTTTGTCTTCAGGTATTTATTAATTTCTCCTTTAAGTTCTTTATTGACCCAATAGTTGTTCAGTAACATGTTGTTCAGTCTCCACCTATTTGTGATCTTTCCAGCTTTCTTCTCATAGCTGATTTCTAGTTTCATACCACTGTATTTGCAAAAGGTGCTTGATACAATTTCAGTATTCTTAAATTTATCTTGTTTTATGTCTGAACATATGGTCTATCCTTGAAAAAGTTCCATGTGCACTTGAGAAGAAAGTGTATTCTGATGCATTTGGATGGAATGTTCTGTGCAAATCTATCACATCCATCTGATCTAATGTTTCATTTAAGGCCACAGTTTCCTTGTTGACTTTCTGTCTGGATGATCTGTCCATTGATGTAAGTGGGGTGTTAAAGTCCCCTGCTATTATCTTGTTGCCGTCAATTTCTCCCTTTAGGTTTGTTAATAATTGCTTTATATATATTAATAACCATTATGTCTTCTTCATGAATTGTCCCCTTTATCATTATACACTGTCCATCTTTGTGTCTTGTTACCTTCTTTGGCTTTAAGTCTATTTTGTCTGATATCAGTACAGCTACACCTGCTTTTTTTGGCTGCCATTTGTTTGGAGTCTCATCTTCCGTCCCTTCACTTTGAGCCTATGTTTCTTGTTAGAGGTGAGGAATGTCTCCTGGAGGCAGCATATAGTTGGGTCATATTTTGAAATTCATTCAGCCTCTCTGGGTCTCTTGATTGGTTAATTCAATCCATTTACATTTAGGGCAATTATTGGTAGACGAGGATTTAGTACCAACATTTTATCTTTTGTTTTCTGGTTGCACTATGTCTCCATTGTTCTTTTTCCTTTTTTTCTGTCTGCCGTTTTGGTTTAGTGGTTTTCTATGATGTTTTTCTCAATTTCCTCTTTTTTGTGTGTTTCATGTCTCTGCTCTAGATTTATGTTTTGTGGTTGCTATAAAATATCTCATAGATAAAATAGTCCTTTTTCTGCTGATAGCATCTTCATTTACCTATATGGGTTCTGTCCTTTGTTTCTTCCCCTTTTGTGTTCTTGTCATCTCAAATTATCCCTTTTTATGTTGTGAGTCTGTTACCAAATTGAAGTAGCTATAGTTATTTTTTCTGCTTTTCTCCCCTTTAACCTTTATAGTATTATGAAGTATTTAAACACCTATTCTGATAAGGAGTTGCAACTTTCTAATTCTGCCTATGTATCATCTTACTTGATGTTTTGTATACTTTTGCCTTTTCACTTCTGGTAAAAGAGCTCCTTTCAATGTGTCTTGTAAGGCAGGTCAATGTTGATGAATTCCCTTAGTTTTTGTTGTCTAAGAAAGTCTTCATTTCTCCATCATATATGAATGATAACTTTGCTGCATAGAGTATTCTTGGGTGACAGTTTTTATCTTTCAGTATTTTGAGAATGTCATTCTACTCCCTCCTGGCCTGTAGAGTTTCTGCTGATACCCTAATGGGGATTCCTTTGTAGGTTACCATCTTTTTTTCCCTGGCTGCCTTTAAAATTCTTTCTTTGTCATTGACTTTTGACAGTTTTAATAGAATGTGTCTTGAAGAAGGTCTTTTTGCATTGAGGTAATAAGATGTTCTCTTAGCTTCATGAACTTGTATATCCAGTTCCTCCCCCAGGTTTGGGAAGTTTTCAGTTATTATTTCGTTAAATAAACTCTCTGCTCCCTTCTCCCTCTCTTCTTCTGTGATACCCATTACCTAATGTTCTCCTGCATAAAAAGACTCAGATAGCTCATGTAGAATTCCTTCATTTTTAAAATATCTTATCTTTCTTGCCTCTTCTACTTGTATTATTTCTAGATTTCTACCTTTGAGCTTGCTTATTCTCTCTTCCAGATGGTCTGTTCTATTTCCAATGCTTTCTAATGCATTCTTCATCTTGTTTATTACATTCTTCAGTTCCAGAACTTGTTTGTTGTTTTAAAGTTTCAATTTGGTAAAGTATTCCTTCTGTTCATTGATTTTGAGCTCATTAAACTACCTTTCTGCGTTTTCTTGTAGCTGTTGGGTTTCTTCATGACAGATGTTTTGAATTCTCTATCAGATCATGATATTCCATGATTTAAGTTTGGGTTTCTGGAGAACTGTCATTTTCTTTTTGTGGTATAGTGTTATTGTGGTTCTTCATGGTGCTTGATGAATTGTCCCTCTGCCAGTACACTTGAAGTTAAATGATACATTAGAAGTTAGAGTTCTTTCTTTGTTTCCCAGTAAGTGGTGACATAACACAAGTTTTTGTTTTCTCTTACCTGTGCTGCCTCTGGTTATATTTGAGAGTTGACTTTCCAGCCTCCCTCCAATGTCTTTGTAAAAGGTGTGGCTCCATACATTTGTTGTTGCTTCTTGTGCCTCCAGGGTCTTTGTTGCCTTGATTCTGCCAGAGCCACCATCATCACAGGGATTGTGGGCTCTTCCCTTATGTCCAGGATCCCCTGATTTGCAGGCTGCACCATGGGGGAAGGGAGTCAGTGTGGGAGGAGTCAGGATCAAACAAGTGCCTCTACCATGTCTGGTGTAAGGTGTGTAGTATCTGCCACTGTGGATGGGGGTTTGGGGGCCAGGGTTGTGAGTGCCTTAGCAACTGGAAGGATGGGGTCCCAGTCCCCACTGCTACAGCAGCCCAGTTACCTGTACCCCAGTGAGGCTGGAGTCTTATGTACTGCCTTCCCTGTTGATACTGGATTTTCTAAAGATGCAGACTCAGCTGCTGCTTTCAGAGGGCTGGGATTACAGGCACCAACTACACTGTTCCCTCGGTTCTGCCTCCTCTACATGTTCCAGTACATGTACCTTTAGATGTACAGATGTGTGGAATTCTCTGGCTTCCTGTTGCGTTGGGCAGAGGCATCTTTGTTAAACTGTGGATGTTTCAGATAGTTGTAGATTGAAGCAGATAGAGAAAGGTAGTTTTTCAGTCTGCCATGTTGCTGACTTCATGCCTCTCTTGTCTTTTTGACAATAGCCATCCTAACAGATGTGAGGTGATATCTCATTGTGGTTTTGATTTGCATTTCCCTGATGATTCGTGATGTTGAGCATGTTTTCATATACCTATTGGCCATTTGTATTTCTTCTTTTCTTTATCTTTTTTAAAACTGAGATACAGTTGATGTAGAATATTATGTTACAGGTGTACAACATAGTGATTCAATTTTTAAAGGTTATACTCCATTTATAGTTATAAAATATTGGCTATATTCCCTGTGTTGTACAATATATCCTTGTAGCTTATTCATTTTGTAAATAGTAGTTCATACCACTTAATCTCCTACTCCTATCTTTTCCCTCCCCCTTTCCCTCTCCCCACTGGTACTAATTTCTCCTCTATATCTGTAAGCCTGTTTCCTTTTTGTTATAGTCACTAGTTTTCTTTTTTAGATTCCACATATAAGTGATATACAGTATTTGTCATAGTCTGACTTATTTCCATTAGCATAATACCCTCCAAGTCCATCCATGTTGTTGAAAATGGCAAAATTTCATTCTTTTTTATGGCTGAGTAGTATCCCATTGTGTGCATATGTGTGTGTGTGTGTGTGTGTGTGTGTGTAGGTATGTGTGTGTGTGTGTATATATATATATATATACACACACATATGTATATATATATATACACACACACACGCACACACACATATATATATGTGGCACATCTTCCTTGTCCATTCATGTGCTGATGAACACTTAGGTTTCTTCCATAACTTGGCAATTGTAAATAACTGTGCTATGAACATTGGGGTACATGTATATTTTTGAACTAGTGTTTTCATTTTTTGTGGATATATACCCAGGAGTAGAATTACTGAGTCATATGGTAGTTCTATTTTTAGTTTTTGAGAAACCTCCATACTGTTTTCCACAGTGGCTGAGTCAATTTACATTCCCAACAACAGTATACGAGAATTCCCTTTTCCCTACATCCTTGCCAACATTTATTATTTATGTTCTTTTTGATGATAGCCATTCTTTGTGTGAGGTGATATCCCATTGTGGCTTTAATTTGCATTTCTCTGATGATCAACAATGTTGAGCATCCTTTCATGTGCCTGCTGGCCATCTGAATGTGTTCTTTGGAAAAATGTCTATTCAGGTCTTCTTCCCATTTTTTAATCCAGTTGTTTGTTTTTTTGAGGTTGAGTTGTATGAACTGTTTATATATGTTAGATGTTAACCCCTTATTGGTCATATCATTAGCAAATATTTTCTCCCATTCAGCAGGCTGTCTTTTCGTTTGGTTGATGGTTTCCTTTGCTGTGCAAAAGCTTTATGTCTGACTAGGTCCCATTTGTGTATTTTTGCTTTTATTTCCCTTCCTTTAGTAGACAGATCCAAAAAAATATTGCTATGATTTATGTCAAAGAGTGTTCTGCCTATGCTTACGTCTAGGGGTTTTATGTTTTCTGGTCTTACATTTAGATCTTTAATCCATTTGGGGTTTATTTTTGTATATGGTGTGAGAAGAAATGTTCTAATTACATTCATTTACATATAGATCTCCAGTTTTTCTAGCACCACTTATTGAAGAGACTGTCTTTTCTCTGTTTTATATTCTTGCCTCTTTGGGCATAGATTAATTGACCATAAGTGTATGGGTTTATTTCTGGGCTCTCTATTCTGTTCCATTGTTCTATGTGTCTGTTTTTGTGCCGGTACCATCCTGTTTTGATTACTGTAGCTTTGTAGTGTAGTCTGAAATCAGGGAACATGATTCCTCCAGCTCCATTCTTCTTTCTCAAGATTGCTTGGCTACTCAGGGTCTTTTGTATCCATAGATTTTCAAAATTATTTGTTCTAGTTCTGTAAAAAGTGCCACTGGTATTTTGATAAGCATTGTACTGAATCTGTAGATTGCCTTGGGTAGTATGATCATTTTAACAATATTAATTCTTCCAACCCATGAAAACAGTATATCTTTCCATCCGTTTGTGTCATTTTCAATTTCTTTCATCAGTGTCTTATAGTTTTCTGAGTACAGGTCTTTTATTTCCTAAGTTAGATTTATTCCTAGGCATTTTATTCTTATTGATGCAGTTGAAAATGGGATTGTTTCCTTAACTTCTCTTTCTGATAGTTTGTTGTTAGTGTATAGAAATGTAACAGATTCGTGCATATTACTTTTGTATCCTGCAATGTCACTGAATTCACTGATGTGCTCTAGTAGTTTTTTGGTGGCATGTTTAGAATTTTCTATGTATAGTATCATTTTGTTCACAAACAGTGACATTTTTACTTCTTCCTTTTCAATTTGGATTCCTTGTATTTCTTTTTCTTCTCTGATTGCCATGGCTAGGACTTTCAAAACTATGTTGAATAAAAGTGGCAAGAGTGGGCATGCTCATCCTCATCCTCATCTTAGAGAAAATGCTTTCAGCTCTTCACCATTAAGTATGATGTTACCTGTGGGCTTATCATATGTGGCCTTTATTATATTGAGGTATGTTCCCTCTACACAGAATTAGTGGAGAGTTTATCATACATGAATACTGAATTCTGTCAAAACCTTTTTCTGCATCTATTGAGATAATCATATACTTTTATACTTCAATTTGTTAATGTAGTGCATCACATTGATTGATTTGCTGATATTGACCCATCCTTGCATTGCTGGGCTAAATCCAACTTGATCATGGTGTATGGTCCTTTTAATGTATTGTTTGATTTCGTATGCTACTATTTTGTTGACAATTTTTGCATCTATGTTCATCAGTGGTATTTGGCCTATAATTTCTTTTTTTGTGATATCTTTGTGTTTGGTATGAGAGTGATGCTGGCCTCATAGAATGAGTTAGAAAGTTCCTTCCTCTGCAATTATTTGGAATAGTTTCAGAGGGATAGGTGTTAACTCTTCTCTAAATGTTTGCTAGAATTCACCCATGAAGCCATCTGGTCCTGGTATTTTGCCTTTTTTAGTATTGATTCCATTTCAGTACTAGTAATTGGTCTGTTCATATTTTCTATTTCTTCCTGGTTCAGTCTTGGGAGATTGTACACTTCTAGGAATTTGTCCATTTCTTCTAGGTTGTCCATTTCATTGGCATATAGTTGTTGGTAGTAGTCTCTTATAATCCTTTGTATTTCTGTGGTGTTGTTTTTAACTTCTCCTTTTTCATTTCTAATTTTATTGATTTGGTCCTTCTCTCTCTTTTCTTGATGAGCCTGGCTAAAGGTTAATCAATTTTGTTCATCTTTTCAAAGAACCAGCTCTTAGTTTCATTGACCTTTTCTATTTTTCTTTAATCTCTATTTCACTTATTTCCGCTCTGATCTTTATGATTCCTTTCTTTCTGCTAACTTTGTTTTGTTTGTTCTTCTTTTTCTAGTTCCTTTGGGTGGAAGGTGGGGTCCTTTGAGATTATTATTATTTCCTGAGGTAGACTTGTATTGTCATAAACTTGCCTCTTAGAACTGCTTTTGCTGCATCTCATAGGTTTTGGATCACTGTGTTTTCATAAGCCTCCACATGTTTTTTGATGTCTTTTTTGATTGCTTCAGTGATCCACTTAGTAGCATATTGTTTAGCCTCCATGTGCTTATGGTTTTTGCAGGGTTTTTTTCTTGTAGTTTATTTCTAGTCTCATAGCTTTGTAGTCAGAAATGATTCTTGATATGATTTCAATTTTCTTAAATTTATTAAGGCTTGTTTTCTGGCCTAGCATGTGATCTATCATAGAGAATGTTCCATGTGCACCTGAAAAAAATGTGTATTCTGCTGCTTTCAAATGGAATGTTCTATATCTCTTAAGTCCGTTTGGTCTAATGTGTCATTTAAGGCCAGTGTTTCCTTATTGATTTTCTGTCTGGATGATCTGTCCATTGATGTAAGTGGGGTGTTAAAGTCCTCCACTATTATTGTTACTGTGGATTTCTCCCTTTATGTCCATTAATATTTGCTTTATGTCCTCCTATGTTGGGTACATATATATTTACAATTGTTATATCTTCTTCTTGGATTGATCCCTTCATTATGTACTGTCCTTCTTTGTCTCTATTAAGTCTTTATTATTTTATCATTTTCTCTGATATAAGTATTGGTACTCTGGCTTACTTTTGATTTCCATTTGCATGGAATACCTTTTTCTATCCCCTCATTTTCAGTCTTTTGTGTCTTTAGATCTGAAGTGAGTCTACTGTAGGCAGCATATATACAGATCTTGTTTTTGTATCCATTCAGCCACTCTGTGTCTTTTACTTGAAGCATTTAGTCCATTTACTTTTAAGGTAATTATTGATATGTATGTACTTATTGTCTTTTTGTTAATTGTTTTGGGGTTGTTTTTGTAGGTCTTTTTTCTTTCCTTTCTTCGTCTTTTGTTCGCTTCTCTTGTGATTTGATGACTATCTTTTGGATTCCTTTTTCTTTTTTGTGTGTATATCTATCACAGGTTTTTGACTTGTGGTTACCATAAAGTTTTTATATAGCCAGATGTATATATATCTGTTTTAAGTTGCATTCTCTTAATTTCAAATGCACTGTAACAAACATGCATGTGTACTCTCCTCCCCTCGCGATTACTGTTTTTGATATCATTTTACACCTAATTGTCTTGTGTATCCCTAAATTGCTTATTGTGGATATAGATGATTTTACTACTTTGCCTTTTAACCTTCCTACTAGCTTTCTGTGTGGATTATTTCCTACGTTTATTGTATGTTTGCCTTTACTGATGAGCTTATTCATTTCTTAATTGTCATGTTTCCAGTTGTGGCCTTTTCTTTTTTGCTTAGAGAACTTCCTTTAACATTTCTTGTAAAGCTTGTTTGGTGGTGCTGAACTCTTTTAGCTTTCAGTTTTCTGTGAAACTTTTGATCTCTCCATCAAATCTCAATGAGAGTCTTGCTCAGTATTCTTGGTTGTAGGTTTTTCCCTTTCATCACTTTAAATATATCACGCCACTGTATTCTGTTCTGCAGAGTTTCTGTTGAAGTCAGTTGATAGACTTATGGGAGTTCCTTCCTTTGTTATTTGTTGCTTTACCCTTCCTTGTTCCTTTTAATATTGTCTATATCTTTAATTTTTGCCATTTTAATTACAATGTATCTTGTGGTCCTCTTTGTGTTGATAATTTTATTTCTTAATCAGACTTAGAGCAATTTGATGTATTTTATTGATGTTTTCAAAGAGCCAGTTTGGAATTTTTTTTATTATTTCTATTGCATTTTTGGATTTCTATTTCCTTGAATATATTTTTATAATGATTGACTCAGTCTTTCCTTTTGGGGAGAATTCTTTTATTGTTTCCTAACATTTAGTAAACTGAGCTCATTCTTTTCTTATTTCTTTAATTAAAAAATTATAAAGGCATTTATAGATGAAAGCTTTCCTCTGATGAAGCATCTACAGGAATAACAGAATTGGATTTGATGTCTTCTTTCTTTAATTCCTTCATGGATGTTATGTAAATTACCCTTTTGTTTCCTATTTGAGTCAAAGGAAATCTAAAACATGTTGCCTAATTTCAAATTAGACAAGAGTTAGTAACTTTTCATTAATTATTTCTAAAACTACTGAAAAATGGACAATTTGGACTACAATATACTTATGATTTTAATATATTAGATGATTTCTGTGTCAAACAAATGACTAATTTATATAAATATTTCAAAATTTATTAAAAATTCTCATTCTCTAATTGGGGAAATTTAAGA
Organism: Balaenoptera borealis; assembly: GCF_965194805.1. Lineage (NCBI taxonomy): Eukaryota > Metazoa > Chordata > Mammalia > Artiodactyla > Balaenopteridae > Balaenoptera > Balaenoptera borealis. Next base: position 110,253,590 of record NC_138881.1, read on the forward strand.
TGTTATAGTTAATAAGTAATTTATGTTTATTGATTAATTCAGTTCTCTGTCTTCTACAAGAACCTAAGATTGGTGTATGTGTAAAGCAAAAGAATCAGAAGTGAATACACATAAATTTAATCAATGCTTATTTTGACATGCTCCATTCACATCAGTGATTTTCTTTTTTGGAGAACATTTCTTTATTTCCTCAATCTTTTTATAAATAAAAGGTATTTTCTACTGAAAAATGGTAACACATATCAATAAATAATAAAGAGAAAAATATTAAGATATATAGAAGGAGAAGGAAGCTATTTAATGACATTGGAAACTACTTCTATCGCAATCTTAAATGAGATCCACAACAAGCATACACTACATTAAAAAAATGTCTATTATGAAAGAAGTGTATAGAAGTGTGTCACTCCATGTGAGGCATTGTTTTGAATAGAGTGAAGAACACCAAATAGGCCCTACTGTTGGGCTTCGAAAAGGGTTATTTCATACAAAATAGAGGTATCAGTGTTAAGACAAAAAATGGTATCAGAATCTCTGAGAGCCTCAGAGATAAGTTGTATGGCTAGAGACATCCTCTTCTATGCTTCGAACTTCCAGCATTTTCTTTTCTCTCTTAAACTTGGAAATGTCAGATTTACCCCTTGAGGCATAAAACTTGATGCCAATGGAAAATACTGAATATAAAATGCTGAATGAAGAAAAGAAGAAATGTTTAGGCTAGGTAGAATGGAAATGTAATTTCTGAAAGAACAAGATGCCTGATGAGGGTGGGTGGTTTTAGGCCTCAGTTTGATCTCAGATGGAAAACTAAAGCAAAAGTGTAGCAGCTTGAGCAAGTTTCCTCAAACTGGACAAAATGCTAGACAGCTACTTGTCTTGGTTCTTTTGCCTCTTTGTGGTGTTTTTTCAAACTGGAAGGGCGGGGGAAGAGAGCTGAGGACAGGGCCTGCTGGCATAGCTAGAGCACTACTGCCATCGTGCGGAAATAGTTTCAAAACACCCTAAGCTGTTACAGCTTCCTTCCTGTGAGGCCCACCAGTAAAGGAAGTTTGGACCTTTGAGGGAGTAGAACAGGCTTGGGCTCCCAGCTGGACCTCCTTGCCTTCTCTCCTAAGGCCTTACCGGAGACCTGGATGTTGGGAGTATCTTGGTGTAGAACCTGGAGGGTGAGGGGGTCTGGAGTAAGCGAGCTGCCACCAGGAGGTCAAGGCACAGGAAGTTGTGGGGCGGGGCCTAGATTTCCTTCTAATATGGGCAGGACTAGAAGACTTGACACAAAGATAAATGTAGGCTCATGTAGGCAATTGTCTCCTGTTCCTGCCCTTTGCAGCCAGAGTTAACAGGCTTTCATGTGGTATCCCTGTGCTATGGGGCTCGGGTCCCTTTGGCTAAAGTGTTAGATCATGATGGACAGGCCTATTACAAGGGAAATTTAGCAGCATTTGGTTTGACTGCTGTGAGTCCGAGGTCACACAAAATTCTGGAGTCCCATTGTCTGGAGCAAAGGGGGCCTGATTAGAAGTAGAGGATAAATTGCCCAGTCTAACTTTGGCTAGCTGAAGAAAAAAGATCTACTCCAGATGGAATTTTGATATCCTCTCAAGTGTCATAATAAGGGAGGGCATAAGACTCTTGAGGCCTGAGACAAATAATCATATTATATTACTCAATATTCTCTGTTCCTGCTTCATAGCTGGTTGGAGATGAAGATGCTTCATAGGCCTGTCCTCTTCTGATACCTGAGATAAGATCAAGACTCCATCAAGCGTTTTATCTAGGCCTAATAATCAGCTACAAATCTACCGTAGCTGCCTTCTCCTTCTAAACCTAGAGAATACTTCTTGGTCTTCCTCTCCATTTGGTGACCTCACTTGGATGTGTAAGTCTATTCTGCTAGCCACAGTTACACTGGGCTCCAGAATTTTGTATGGTCTGTGACCCACAGGCATACCAGATGCTGCTAAACTGCCCTTGGAACAAGCTTAATCATCTTGCTGACTCTTCAGCCACAAGGGACCCAAGCCTAGGCCCCGCCCCACAACTTCCTGTGCCTTGACCTCCTGGTGGCAGCTGGCTTACTCCAGACCCCCTCACCCTCCAGGTTCTACACCAAGATACTCCCAACATCCAGGTCTCCGGTAAGGCCTTAGGAGAGAAGGCAAGGAGGTCCAGCTGGGAGCCCAAGCCTGTTCTACTCCCTCAAAGGTCCAAACTTCCTTTACTGGTGGGCCTCACAGGAAGGAAGCTGTAACAGCTTAGGGTGTTTTGAAACTATTTCCGCACGATGGCAGTAGTGCTCTAGCTATGCCAGCAGGCCCTGTCCTCAGCTCTCTTCCCCCGCCCTTCCAGTTTGAAAAAACACCACAAAGAGGCAAAAGAACCAAGACAAGTAGCTGTCTAGCATTTTGTCCAGTTTGAGGAAACTTGCTCAAGCTGCTACACTTTTGCTTTAGTTTTCCATCTGAGATCAAACTGAGGCCTAAAACCACCCACCCTCATCAGGCATCTTGTTCTTTCAGAAATTATGTTTCCACTCTACCTAACCTAAGCATTTCTTCTTTTCTTCACTCAGCTTTACCTGTCCAGTACTTCCTCATGGCATCAAATTGTCAACTTCAAGGGCTATAGTAGGTAGATCCAGACAGAAAAAGAAGAAATTGCCTGAAGCCTGGGCCTCTTTTCAAATGAACAATTCACAAATTCAAGTGGTCTTTGACCTCGATCATCTTTCAGACAACCTGGGAGTATTTCTCCATGTTGTCACCTTTTAGGTTGAATTTTAAGTAACAATTTGGCATGAGCCATAAAAAGAGGTTATCAGACAGCTGTCATTACTGCATACCACAAATGGCGTGATACATATAATTGCATATGAATAAATTCCAATTAGAAGTTAGAGTTTTGTCTCATGGTTTCGTCATTTAACATTAGAACAGTCTTTTCCCATGCCATTAAATATTATTCAACTACTTCCTTTGAGTTTATGGTGTTTGTGTGTGTCTGTATGTGTTACACTTCATCTCTTAGATATAAGACTTACAATATTTTTTTATTAGTAAATGAAGGAATAGTGCATGCCAAGGATCTGGAAAATAACCATGTGACGATCAAGAAGAAAATCACTACCTTAAAACCTGTTAAGACAACTGATAACCTTTTTGATTATTTATATCATATATTTAAATAGATATACATTTCTAGATTTAGTTTCACACAAAACATAAATCTGTATTAAAATTGGATTTATGTGTATCGTGTGGTTTGCATCAGACCAGTGTTTACTCTACAAAAGTATTGAGGGGAATGAATAAACATGAATATTATCAAGAATAAAACTTGTTTGTCAATATTTAAAGCCTTCATTTTATACATATATAAAATTATATATATATATAAAACTTAAAAGTCCACCCTCAAAAGACTGATTTGGAAAGGAAGAAACCATTAGTGGTTTTGTTTTCTTATTTGAAATTTTATGTATACAACACAAGGTACACATTGGCTCTCTCGAATACATATGTTTATGTGTTTGGATCAACATAATCACACATGTGGAGTAAAAGACACTTTACTTTGGCATTTCTCTTACCTGCTCTTAGCAAACTTTTAGGGTTTGACCCTGAAAGTCCGTTTGATTTTCTCCTTAAAACACAGGAAGAGAATGTCTCTTCCTATCAGGACAAAGAGAATGGAATTCAGGCTTTTTGAGGGCTGAAGGGAACACCTGGTGTAGCTCAAATGAATGGATTAAAAAACAAAAAACAGTGGAATGATGGATCTATTGCCCATCCACACTATCCACTCTTGCAAAGGAAACACTAATGATATTTCTTGACTCCATCACTGAGACTTGGTTAGGTGGGATCACCTTAGGCTTCCCCTCACTACTAGGCACATGGCCTCTAATAAAGATAGTTTGCAAAGGATGAACAAAACAGTCTTGAGCTGAAGGAATTCCAGGTCTAGGAGCAACCACATCTCTAGCCTCGGATATGGGACACTGTCTCCATACATATATATCTCTGTAACCATCCAAGAAAATGGTCAGGTCAGACTATTTCTCCATTGGAGGCAACCCCATTCCTCTGGTCCAGACTCTCCAAGTCTACTCTAGGTGAAATAGGAGGGGAACATTAGAGGTCATTTCTCTCTTTCACAGGACCTGGAGCAAAGTAGGCATGTTTCCCAAAGGATCTCTAAGAAACTTATAGCTGCCAATGAGACCAATGTCCACACACCACCGGTGAACTCAGTTATGATCAGACTGAAGGCTATGATCAGACTGAAGGCTAGGAACAGGTGAGGATGTCACAAAAGCCAGTTCTCTTCCCCTGGTACTGATGGAAGCTTACCTTTCAAAGTAAAATGTCTGCTTGCATCCTCAGAGTCCAGGAGAGACCTTACCGAAAAAACATCTTGAACCATGAGAAGGCCACAGCAGAGCACCAGACTGACATTACTTCCTTTCTGTTAAGAATTCAGATACTGATATATAGAGATTAAGAAGGATGGCACAGTATATGTATAACTGATTCACTTTGTTATTAAGCAGAAACTGACACATCATTGTAAAGCAATTATATTCTAATAAAGATGTTAAAAAAAATAAAATAAAATAAAAAGAATAATAGTTTACAGTAAAAAAAAAAAAAAAAAAAAGGATGGCACGATGAGAGAGGCAGCCATGAATTTTTATGATCCTACCATTATTAGCCATGAGGTATCTGTAGGTCTCAATACCAAGAGGATGGATATCTTATAGGTCATTAAGGAATCTTCATCACGAACTACCTAAGAAGCTGGCACAGAGAAGACTAACTAGTATGAGGTAAATAATGTTTCCTCAGGCCTAAATAATGCCATCCTTTTCAGGGAAATACCAACCCCAAAAGTCACCTCTCTGCCCTCCTTGCAAGAACTGAGATAACATCAGGATCCCATCAGGACAAAGGATTTCACCCTGGGGTTTACAGTGAACCTGCAAAGCCCCAGGAGCCACCAGCTGGTGGGTGGGCTCAGAGAATTCCTCAGGGCCTTCCATTACATTCCTGGTTTCCATCCACTTGAGCAATTAATTTCAGGCTCCCAGAAGATGTTCTGGGCCACACGGGCAAGTCAGTGTATTCCCATTCCGTCTATACAGGTCCTTCTTGCTCCAGGCAATGGTACTTTAGGCTTTCGGTCTCCATCAGTGACATGGGCTATTTGGGGTACTTGGCACTGGCCTGTCCATTGTGCTCTGTCACTGCTGTCACAACGGGCCCAGGCCCCACAACACACGGGTAGCCGGCATGCCTAAACCCCAAAGGGTACATTCACAAGACAAATGTCCCCAGCTTCCGCACTTGGCTCTAAGTCCTGCTCACACTGTTAGGAAACTGAGGCCCCACCTCCCTACTTCCTGTGTCTGGACTGCCTGGCAGCGGCTGGCTGGCTCCTGGGTTGTGGCCGCTCGCCGATCAGATACTAAGCCAAGGCCCTGACTCTGCACTGCGCCTGCCAAGCCGCAGAGAAAATGGTAGGGGGGCCAGTCTTGGGTTCAGGTTCCCTTTAGCCTTCCACTGGCCTGATCTGACCTCCCTCCACTGCTAGGCCTCGCCAGGAGGAACGGCTCACGGCTTGGGCCCGATGAAACTATTTCCACACGATGGCAGTATTGTCCCAGGACAGCCAAGTAGCCCTGCTCCGCACATTCTTCTCCCGCCCTTCGAGTTTGAAAAAACACCATGAAGAGACAAAGACACCAGAAAATATGGCTGCCTTGTTTTTTGCTCGGCTGCTCATACTCTTTGCATTTTCTTTTTGGTTTCCATTGGATATCAGACTGAGATCTAAGCCATCCAACCTCATCAGGCATCTTCTCTTTTTCAGATTTCAATTTCTACTTGACCAAGTCTTCCCACATTTGCTCTTCTTCACTCAGCATTTTATCTCCAGCATTTTCTCATGCTATCAAATTGTTTGGGGGTATCAAGGGGCAAACCTCAGGGATCCATGCCTAAGAGAGAAAAGAAAATGATTATACCTAAGGGCTTGGCAAATCTAGGCCACAGGCCACGTGGCTATTATCCTGTCTCACTTCCCAAATTCCCTGGGTTCTTCAAATATTAGGCCTTGTTTGTTGAGTTGGAGAAGCCATTTGGTGGCGCTCTAGGAGGAAGGTCCGGATACCTCTTAAGACTGAATGCCAGACAATGCCTTACTTGGAATGATGTGTTCTTAAATGACTGTAAATTCCAATCAGATGGGACACATGACTTTGTCTCTTGGTGTCATCATATAACATTGGAAAACGAGCATTTTCCATGTCATTAAATGGCCTTAGACTTTATTGTATATGTTTGTCACTGTTTTTTCCTTAAAGATTAGTCTTATAATATTTTCTCATTAGTAAGTAAGACACAGAGCTTGTTTTTACTTTTGCACAAAGTCTTTAGCAGCACCTTATATCATTTACACATATCCATATTAATATACCTTTCTGAGTGCTTGAACTTTCTTATATTTTATTCTAGAACACGTTTTGGAAATTATAAAGTCAAAAATATATGGTAGGTCATTCACAGTGAGAAGAAATAACCACTTTAAAAACGTCTTTGCCGTGCATTACCATCCCTTCCCTATGTACATAAAATATGTAGTTGTATAAAATAATGTTCAAATTCCCCAGTACTATGATTTTTTAAAACAATATTTTATCACTTATAGCTTGTTCAAACAATATTTGTGAATTCTTTACCCCTGACATCTAGAACAAGATAAGAATGCCCAGTTTTGTCAATTCTATTGAACGCTTTAGCCAGGGTAATCAGGCAGGAAAAATATGTTAAAGGCATCTAAATTAGAAAGGAAGTAGTAAAATTATCTCTAGTCACAGATAAAATGATTACATATAAAGAAAATCCCAAGAAATCTACAAAAAATAATATTATTGCTGATTGATGAATTCAACAAGTACTATAGGGTAGAAAAGCAACTCACACAAGTCAGTTGTATTTGTATAAAGCAGCAATGAACAATCTGAAAATGAAATTAAAACAATTCCATTTATAATAGCATCAAAATGAATAATATACTTAGGACAATATTTAACTACAGAAATTTAAGACTTTTACATTGAAAATTACTGACAATTAAAGATGACCTAAATAAATAAAAAGATATCCTTTATTCATAGGCTGGGATCCTAAATATTGTCAAGACAGCAATACTACCCAAAGGGATCTACAGATTCAATGTAATCTCTGTCATTGTCCCAACAACTGTTTTGGCAGAAATGGGAAAACTAATCCTAAAATTCCAATGGAATTGCAAGTGACTTCTGTAGCCAAAATAATCTTGAAGAGGAAAAACCAAGCTGGAGGGCTGACTTCCATTTTTTAAAACTTGCTACAAAGCTACAGTAATCAAAGCACTGTGATACTCAAATAAACATAGACACGTGGAACAATAAATAGATTGAGAGTGCAGAATCAACCCATACACTGTGGTCAGTTGATTTTCAAAAAAGGTGTGTAGGTAATTCAAAGGGCAAAGAGTAGTCTCTTTAACAAATGGTGCTAAGACAACTGGTTATCCACATACAAAAGAATGACTTTAGACACCTACTTCACACCATATGCAATAGTTAACTCAGTATGGGTCAAAGTTCTAAATGTAAGAGGTGAAACTATAAAACTTTAGAGAAAAATAGAAGGACAAAGTTTCATGGCCTTGGATTTGATAATGGTTTCTTAGATATGTCACTAGAAGAAAAGGAAGAAAAAAAAAAGGAAAAGAAATTCATGAAAATTTTAAAAAAACAAACAAAAAAACAAACAACAACAACAAAAAACAACTTTTGTGCATTAAAGGACTCTATCAAGAAAGTCAACAGACAATCTGGAAAATGGGAAAAAACATTTGCAAATTATCTCCCAAAGTTCTAGTATCCAGAGTATATAAAGAACTCAAGAACAAAAAGACAAATATCCCAGTTTTAAAAAATAGGAAAAGGGGGCTTCCCTGGTGGTGCAGTGGTTGAGAATCTGCCTGCCGAGGCAGGGGACACGGGTTCGAGCCCTGGTCGGGGAAGATCCCACATGCTGCGGAGCAACTAAGCCCGTGAGCCACAACTACTGAGCCTGCGCGTCTGGAGCCTGTGCTCCGCAACAAGAGAGGCCCGCGCACCGCGATGAAGAGTGGCCCCCGCTTGCCACAACTAGAGAAAGCCCTTGCACAGAAACGAAGACCCAACACAGCCATAAATAAATAAAAAATAAATAAATAAATTTTAAAAAAAGCATCAAGTATCAGTGCAAGATCAACTGTATTAGATAGTATAAAAAAAAAATAGGAAAAGGACTTGAATATACATTTCTCCAAAGAAGATGCATAAATGGCCAACAAGCACATGAAAAGATACATAACAGTCAAAACAGAAATGTAAATTAAAACCACCAAGTGATACCTCTTCATGCCCACTATAATGTAAAAAAAGATAAGGAAAGAAAAGTACAAGTATTGATGAGGATGTGGAGAAATTGGAAGATTCATACAGTGCTGGTAGGAATTCAAAATGTTCAGCTGCTATGGAAAAAGTCTGGCAATGCTTCAAAGATTTAAACATAGGATCACCATATGGCACAAAGTTATTTCAAGAATTTTACTATCATAACTTTGTGTCTGAAGGCAGGATCTTTCATTTGAGAACAACAAGAATTGCTGGTGAACTGCAAAAAGAAAAGGCCATTTGGAGTTCTTTTAGAATTTACCCTGCAGCAAAACAAATAAAAATATTTAGTGAAATCTCAGTCTAAGTCCAACCAATGTAAGCAGAAAAATGCCAAGATGGTTTTTAAACTTAATCCTTAACCCTTAATCCTTGTCACATGATATTGTTAATCGTGTGACAAGGGAAGCAGAAGGACTGGAAAAAAAAATTACCATATGACGAAGCAATTCCACTCCAAGGTATCAAAAGAATCGAAAAACCACTACTTACCACAAGTATACGTATATACACATATTCATAGCAGTCTATACACAAGAGCCAAAAGGTGGACACAAGAAAAATGTCCATCACTTGATGAATTGATAAACAAGATGTGATATATATATATATATATATATATATATATATAATGGATATTCAGCCATAAAAAGAAATGAAGTAATGCTGTATGTTATGACATGGATGTACCTTGGAATCATTATGCTAAGTGGGAAAGGAAAGACAGGAAAGGCGACACAGTGTATGCCATTTGTATGAAATAACTAGAGTAGGTAAATCCAATGGAGGCAGAAAGCAGATTAGTATTTTCCAGGGGCTGGGCAAATTGGGTAGTGTAGAAAAACTATTTCATGGATCTAGGGCTTCGTTTGGGGTAATGAAAATGATTTGGAGGCAGATAGAGATAATACTTGCACAGCATTATGAATGTACTGTCACTGAATTATACACATTAAAATGATTAATTTTATGTTACATGAATTTTACCTCAAATTTTCAAAGTGGCAATATATTTAAATATGATAGTATTCCAAAGATTTATTAATGATATTTGAAAAACATTCAAGCTATAAGTGATAAAATATTGGTTTTTTAATTTATTTATTTATTTATTTATTTTTGGCTGTGTTGGATCTACGTTGCTGTTCACGGGCTTTCTCTAGTAGCGGTGAGCGGGGGCTACTCTACGTTGCGGTGCGCGGGTTTCTCATTGCAGTGGCTTCTCTTGTTGCGGAGCACGGGCTCTAGGCGCGTGGGCTTCAGTAGTTGTGGCTCGTGGGCTCAGTAGTTGTGGCTCGCGCGCTCTAGAGTGCAGGCTCAGTAGTTGTGGTGCAGGGGCTTAGTTGCTCCGCGGCATGTGGGATCTTCCCATACCAGGTATTGAACCCGCGTCCCCTGCATTGGCAGGCGGATTCTTAACCACTGCGCAACCAGGGAAGTCCCTAAAATATTGTTTTAAAAAATCATAGTACTGGGGAATTTGAACATTATTTTATACAACTACATATTTTATGTACATAGGGAAGGGATGGTAATGCACGGCAAAGACGTTTTTAAAGTGGTTATTTCTTCTCACTGTGAATGACCTACCATATATTTTTGACTTTATAATTTCCAAAACGTGTTCTAGAATAAAATATAAGAAAGTTCAAGCACTCAGAAAGGTATATTAATATGGATATGTGTAAATGATATAAGGTGCTGCTAAAGACTTTGTGCAAAAGTAAAAACAAGCTCTGTGTCTTACTTACTAATGAGAAAATATTATAAGACTAATCTTTAAGGAAAAAACAGTGACAAACATATACAATAAAGTCTAAGGCCATTTAATGACATGGAAAATGCTCGTTTTCCAATGTTATATGATGACACCAAGAGACAAAGTCATGTGTCCCATCTGATTGGAATTTACAGTCATTTAAGAACACATCATTCCAAGTAAGGCATTGTCTGGCATTCAGTCTTAAGAGGTATCCGGACCTTCCTCCTAGAGCGCCACCAAATGGCTTCTCCAACTCAACAAACAAGGCCTAATATTTGAAGAACCCAGGGAATTTGGGAAGTGAGACAGGATAATAGCCACGTGGCCTGTGGCCTAGATTTGCCAAGCCCTTAGGTATAATCATTTTCTTTTCTCTCTTAGGCATGGATCCCTGAGGTTTGCCCCTTGATACCCCCAAACAATTTGATAGCATGAGAAAATGCTGGAGATAAAATGCTGAGTGAAGAAGAGCAAATGTGGGAAGACTTGGTCAAGTAGAAATTGAAATCTGAAAAAGAGAAGATGCCTGATGAGGTTGGATGGCTTAGATCTCAGTCTGATATCCAATGGAAACCAAAAAGAAAATGCAAAGAGTATGAGCAGGTTTCCTCAAACCGAGCAAAAAACAAGGCAGCCATATTTTCTGGTGTCTTTGTCTCTTCATGGTGTTTTTTCAAACTCGAAGGGCGGGAGAAGAATGTGCGGAGCAGGGCTACTTGGCTGTCCTGGGACAATACTGCCATCGTGTGGAAATAGTTTCATCGGGCCCAAGCCGTGAGCCGTTCCTCCTGGCGAGGCCTAGCAGTGGAGGGAGGTCAGATCAGGCCAGTGGAAGGCTAAAGGGAACCTGAACCCAAGACTGGCCCCCCTACCATTTTCTCTGCGGCTTGGCAGGCGCAGTGCAGAGTCAGGGCCTTGGCTTAGTATCTGATCGGCGAGCGGCCACAACCCAGGAGCCAGCCAGCCGCTGCCAGGCAGTCCAGACACAGGAAGTAGGGAGGTGGGGCCTCAGTTTCCTAACAGTGTGAGCAGGACTTAGAGCCAAGTGCGGAAGCTGGGGACATTTGTCTTGTGAATGTACCCTTTGGGGTTTAGGCATGCCGGCTACCCGTGTGTTGTGGGGCCTGGGCCCGTTGTGACAGCAGTGACAGAGCACAATGGACAGGCCAGTGCCAAGTACCCCAAATAGCCCATGTCACTGATGGAGACCGAAAGCCTAAAGTACCATTGCCTGGAGCAAGAAGGACCTGTATAGACGGAATGGGAATACACTGACTTGCCCGTGTGGCCCAGAACATCTTCTGGGAGCCTGAAATTAATTGCTCAAGTGGATGGAAACCAGGAATGTAATGGAAGGCCCTGAGGAATTCTCTGAGCCCACCCACCAGCTGGTGGCTCCTGGGGCTTTGCAGGTTCACTGTAAACCCCAGGGTGAAATCCTTTGTCCTGATGGGATCCTGATGTTATCTCAGTTCTTGCAAGGAGGGCAGAGAGGTGGCTTTTGGGGTTGGTATTTCCCTGAAAATGATAGCATTATTCCCTTCCTGTGGTTTAAGATGAAAAGCAAACCGTTGTACCTTGAGGATCAAAATATCAGGTTTCTAACACCAAGTAAAAGCAATGGCAAAACATATTGTATCTTACTCTACACTTCTATATGTGATAAGTTTGAAACATAGAAATATTTATTTATTCTATAGAGCCAATATTAACATTGGGATTTACGTTTAAAATTTTGAAGAAAACAACTAATGGTGTCTTCACGTCTAAAGCAATATATTTCTGGGTGTACTTTTGCCATGTACATAGTGAAGGCTTGAAATGTTGACAAAGAAGGCTTAATTTTGATAATATTCTGCGTAATATTATATTCTCTAAAAATGACCCACAGCACTCTCCACATTATGGAATGATTAAATATCTTGCTCCTATAGTCAAGGAAACTGAAAGCTTTTGATAAATTATTACTTAACACAAAATCCGGCCATCTATATTTAAAGACATTTAAGTAGCCTCTCTATATAAGACCTGAGAAAGCGATAGGACAAATCTCAAACCACAAGGAAATTCCACACAAATGATGTCATTTTAAATCCATAACAAACAAAACTTTCATGCACATACACACCTGCTACGCCCTGTAGAAAACAAGAATGATCAGAATGCAATAAATCAAAATATTGAGTTCCTACTAAGCTTTTGAAAGCTTTATAATCTTTATAATTGTTCACTTTTGTATTTCTTTGCCAGATGCTTAAAATATCCTTAGGATTTGAGCAACAGTAAAGAAGTGTTATGAGATTTAGCAATAAAGTTTCATCAGTTACCTCATAAACAGTTAATGTCATTGGAAATTTCCAATTACCTAATATTGTGTGAAATATCCATGGCACTAAATTCTACGTATTGTGTGACCAGGATGGAATTGAACAAAGATATGGTGTGATTGTCTATGTATGTATGTGTGTGTGTGTTTGTTTTAAACACTCCTTTAAGCAAATAAGGGAGTATATTGATGGGCCTACATCTATTTAGTTAAATGGTATCAGCTTTCGTGATCAATCATATATAATATTTGAATGCATTTATCATCAATTTGGTAATGGTGGTTGCCTCAGGAAAGTGGGATTTGTGATCAGGTGTTTCTATTTGTTCTTCAAAGATTTGTGAATTCTCATCCACTTGATCAATTCCAGTCTCCTAGAAGATGTTCTGGGCCACACGGGCAAGTCAGTGTATTCCCATTCCGTCTATACAGGTCCTTCTTGCTCCAGGCAATGGTACTTTAGGCTTTCGGTCTCCATCAGTGACATGGGCTATTTGGGGTACTTGGCACTGGCCTGTCCATTGTGCTCTGTCACTGCTGTCACAACGGGCCCAGGCCCCACAACACACGGGTAGCCGGCATGCCTAAACCCCAAAGGGTACATTCACAAGACAAATGTCCCCAGCTTCCGCACTTGGCTCTAAGTCCTGCTCACACTGTTAGGAAACTGAGGCCCCACCTCCCTACTTCCTGTGTCTGGACTTCCTGGCAGCAGCTGGCTGGCTCCTGGGTTGTGGCCGCTCGCCGATCAGATACTAAGCCAAGGCCCTGACTCTGCACTGCGCCTGCCAAGCCGCAGAGAAAATGGTAGGGGGGCCAGTCTTGGGTTCAGGTTCCCTTTGGCTTTCCACTGGCCTGACCTCCCTCCACTGCTAGGCCTCGCCAGGAGGAACTGCTCACGGCTTGGGCCCGATGAAATTATTTCCGCACGATGGCAGTATTGTCCCAGGACAGCCAAGTAGCCCTGCTCCGCACATTCTTCTCCCGCCCTTCGAGTTTGAAAAAACACCATGAAGAGACAAAGACACCAGAAAATATGGCTGCCTTGTATTAGCTCATACTCTTTGCATTTTCTTTTTGGTTTCCATTGGATATCAAACTGAAATCTAAGCCACCCAACCTCATCAGGTATCTTCTCTTTTCCAGATTTCAAGTCCTATTTGGCCAAATATGTTTAATTAACATATACTTAATAATTAGTTTTATTCCTTTACAGCTTCAAAATCTTTTATGTTATTTTCACAAATTATATCTTCATACATTGCATGTCCATTAACATAGATTTATATTGCTTATGTACTTGCCTTGCCTTTTACATTACATAGGAAAATAAAAGGTTAAAAAACAAAAATAGGACATTCCCTGGCGGTCCAAGCCCAGGTTCAATCCCTACTCAGAGAAGTAAAATCGCACAAGCCACATGGCATGGCCAAAAATATATATATATATATCTTATTATATATAAGATGTATCTTATACATATATATATTTATATTATATACACATATATGTTTATATTATATATTATATCTTATATATATCATATATATATATAATATATATCTTATATATATACATAAAATATATTCTGGTTTTTATACGTATCTGTGAAGTTTCCTTTTTCCTTGTACTGGCTAGTGTCTTCATTTCACCTTGGATGACTCCCTTTTGCATTTCTGGTATGCTAGCTCTTCTAGTAACAAACTCCATCTGTATTTCTTTTCTAGCAATGTCTTAGTTTCTCCTTTGTTTTTGAAAGTTAGTCTTGCTGGACGTGGAAACCTTGGTTGACAGGTTTTTTTTAAATGCCTTTTGGCTTCCATGGTTTCTGAAGAGAAATCAACTGCAGATCTTATTGAGGCCACCTTGTATTGATATATGATGAAACCCCTTCATGCTTACAAGATTCTTGTTTGGTGGCTCTTGTAAGTTTGATTATAATGTGACTCATTTTGGATCTCTTTGTGTTTATGTTATAAAGAGTTTCTTGCGCTTCTTAGATGTGTATATTCATGTCTTTTATCAAATTTCTACTGTGGGCCATTATTGCTTCAACTACTCTTTCTGCCTCTTTCTCTCTCTTCTCCTTTGGTAACATTATGTGTAAGACAATATACTAAATCATGTCCCACAGGTCTTGTAGGCTCTGTTCATTTTTCTTCATTATTTTTTTGTTCTGCTCCTCAGACTGGATAATCTCAACTGACCTAGCTTCAAGTTCCCTGATTCTTTCTCCTAACTGTTCAAATCTGCTGTTAGAATATTCTAGTGAATTTTTTATTTCAGTTATTGTACTTTTCAGTTCCACAATTTCTATTTTATTATTTTTTATAATTTCTATCTCTTTATAGATATTCTCTATTTGGTGAGACATTGTTCTCCTGGTTTCCTTTAGTTCTTTGTACTTAGTTTCCTTTATCCCTTTCACACCATATTTAAGAAAGTTGATTTTAAGTCTTTTCTAGTAAGTCCATTGCCTAGGCTCCATTCTAGACAATTTCAACTTATTCCTTTTTTTCCCTGTGAATGGCCATACTCTTGTTTCTTTGGATGTTTTGTTTTTTGTTGGTGGTGAAAACTGAACATTTTGAATATTACAGTGTGTCAACACTGGAAATCAGATTTCTAACCCAGAGGTTTAGTTGATGGTACTTGTTGTGGGTTGTTTTCTGCTTGTTTAGTGACTTTTCTCAATTATTTTTGTAAAGTCTGTATTCTTTGCCACGTGTGGCCACTTAAGTCTATGTTCTGTTAGCTTAGTGATCACTTAGTGTTCTGACAGACTTTCTTTAAACATCTGAAAAATACTGTCAGTCTTTGCAATTGGTTTTGTATTGGGGAGGTCTTTCGATGATTATCCAGGCTGTTCACAACTCTACTTTACCCTTCACTTACAGATTGCAAGGAGCCTAAAGAGACATGAGAGATTAGGGTCTCAGGACTTATCTGAGCAGTTGTCCAGCCCTGGGTATGTCTGTGGTTTTCTAATTTTTCCAGTACATGCAAGAAGTTTTAAAGCTCCTTCTTTCCCCCCACATTTCCTTTCACATCCTTCTCCTTCCTATGCTTCTCCATCTGTCTACTGCTTGTCCTAACTATTGTCTCTTGCCCCAGGCTGCTCTGGCCAATAATTGTGCCTTTAAATTATTTTAGTAAATGCCTTTCTTCAAGACAGTCCAGCCCTGGAAACACTGCAAGTAAGTCAAAACAAAGGTATGCTCTTGCACCAACCCTTCAGGGAGCCTCCAGATAGGTCAAAATGGACAACTGCAATTCTTTGAGAATAAAGTCCATATTGCTCCCTCAGGAACTAACATCACAGACCAGTAGGGCAAGATCCATCTTTAAGGCAGTGTGGTTTCTGGGGGGTGGTAGGTGGGGAATTTTAAATGCCACAGTCCTCTCTCACTGCAAAGTAGTCACTTCTTTTTTCACCAAGCCATTTTTGGTTTCCTTATGTTTTCAACTAGATCTATAGTTTTGTAAAATTGGATCCTGACACTTTTTGTCAACTCATTAGTTACTTTTATGAAGGGATGCATCACTGGGGTTCCCTACTTCACCACCTTCAATGACATCATCTTTGCCACATGTTTTTACATTTCTAGAAATAATCATGCTTCTTTACAATGTACCTGCTACAACAGCCATGTATGAAGAAGTGAAGTGAGGTCACGAGTAATGCTACCTCTGGCAGGGAAGGATTTTTAAATGTGTTCATTTTCTATCCTTTTCACCGTTTTTGGTCCCTTATCAGTTTTAACACTTCTCAGTTTGGTTGGGTGGTTCTGCTTCTCTTCAGGCTCTCTGAACTCCAGGCAATGGGCTTTTAAACATTTGGATGTACCCGAGTAGTTTAGCAAGCACACCTGCTCCTGTTATAATGCCACCTGGAACTGGCCTGTCTTTGGTGTCCTGACACTGTTGCCATAAAAGAACCATGCCCCACAATACCAGCATAGCACTTGAAAGCCTGCTACCTCTTGTTCCAAGGAGCAGGAACAGGAGACAAATGCCCACAAGAGCCTGCATTTGTCTTTCAGTGGATTTCTCTTATCTTCCACACTGGGTGGAGAACAAGGCCTTGCCCATGACTTTCTGTGCCTGGACTATCTGGCAGCTGCTGGCTCAATTCTAGTTCCTCACTCTCCAAGTTGTACAACAAGATCCCACCAATGTTCAAGTATCCTGTAAGGCCATAGAGAAGAAGGCAAGGAGGCCCAGCTTGGGTCTAGGCCTGTTCCAACTCCCCATATGCATGATCTTCCTCAACTTTTGGCCTCAAGGGAAGGAAGTTGTAAGGGTTTTTGGTGTTTTGAAACTACTTCCTCACAGTGGCAGTAGTGCTCCAGATATGTAGGCAAGCCTGGTCCTTGAGCTCTCATCTCCCACCCAACCAGTATGAAAAAAAAAAAAAACGCCACCAGGAGACAAAGGTGCCAGGAAATATGGCTGCCTTGTATTTTGCAGGGTTTTAAGAAACTTACTCACACTGTTGTTCTTTTGTTCTTGGTTTCCATCTGAAATCAAAACTGAGGCCTAAATTACCCATCCCCATCAGGCATCTTCTCTTGCGAGAACTCAATTTCTATTTGACCTAGTTCTGCTCTTCTTCACTCAGCTTTACATCCCATGCATTTTCCCAGGTTATCAAGTAGTCTGCTTCTGAGGCCAAGTCTCAAGGAGCCAGGCCTAAGAGAAAGAAGAACATTCCAGAAAATCAAGGGCAGCATTAGGGCATTTCTAGGCAACAACAATTGCTAATAATTATTGAGTATTTATTGAATACAATGTACCAGTAAATATTCCAAGGACCTTGATAAGAATTTATATATTGATTCTTCACAACATCCCTCTGGGTAAGTAGTATGATTCTTGCCGCTTAATAAATAAGGAAAGGTAGCCCAGAAAGTTTAAAAACCTTCTCCAAGGTCACATAGCTAATAATAGAGACAATTTAAAAATCAGATTAGCCAGACTTCAGAGCTCACACTCTTAAGGACTCGGGAGGCAAACTATAAGCTCACTTCTGAGGCACTTTGAGGAAGCCTCCCAACTTTTTCTGGTTTTCCTGTATTCTCTAAGACTCAGGTGCAGAGAGGATTCAGGAAGCAAGCTCAGTTTAGTTCTATCTTCGATTCTTGGCATACAGGAACAACAGGTAAAAATAAGTCAGATTCTGTTGACCTTCTAATCATTAGTCCACTTGCTTCTCAGTTAAGCCCTTTCCACAATGTGTTGCTTTTTATTGCAAACCTTGAAACTTCCCAAAGCCCCCTAACCCGATTTTTATTTGCTTAAGCAGGCCAAGGAATAAATTCCCACAAAGGCCCCACTTACACTCAGCTACCTGTAGATCTACCTGTAGAGGTACAGCTACCTGTAGATCTCCTTTGGCTCAGAAAGAGCAGATGAATTGGGAGTGGAGAGGAAAGGAGCTACATTCAGGTCCCAGTGTTTCAATAATCAGAAACCTGTTGACTTTGTTTAATTGTATATATGGTACATGTGTATTGATATGTATTTTTCAGTATCTTATTATGATATTAATTTTGGCTATTTACCAAATATTTCCATTACTCCTCCTGGATACTGGATCAGTGATATTAGGCCAAGGGATGGAGCCAAACCCACAGGTCTGATTAAATAAATACCCCAACCTGTCTCTGAAATTATAGCAGAACCCTCTATGGCACAACATAACCGGGACTCATAAATAAAGCAAAACAGCCAGATTATGTAATCAATACGGGTCAACCATTTGAGGCACAGAGAAGTAGAGAAAAATGAAGAGTGGATAAAGAGGAGGATACAAAGATAGCCAGCAGAAAAAAAATTCCAACATATATTATTATCCAAGTTGTGTATAAAGATAAAATACATACAGTTTATAGTAATATTATAGGTCACTTTGTGTTCACTTATCTGAATTCTATATTAACTAAATATTCTATATTGAAAAGAGGTTATTTTTCATAAGTAGAAAAACAGCTTTTTTCTTTTTTTTCTTTTTTGTTTTTTGGCCCTGCAGTGTGGCTTGTGTTCCCCGACCAGGGATCGAACCCATGCCCCCTGCCGCGGAAGCACGGAGTCCTGACCACTGGACCGCCAGGGAATTCCCTTTTTTCATATTTTTAAATTATACTTTGGATAACTAAAGTATACTGTCAAAATGCTCATAAAATACAAAAGGGAAAAAGGTACAAAATGGAAAAGATATGCAAGAAAATACCCGATTATTGTAAACATGTATGTATATATGTAAATTAAAATGTATCAATATATTTATGTAAATATAAAACATGGTAAGGATCAAATAAAGACATAATCAGTGTTTGTCTCAAGACTGTGGAATTATAAATACAGTGAACATTCCTCGTAGTTTTCCTTGGGAAGTCACAGTTTACAGCAGCTGTCTAACTTAGACAATAAATTATGTAAGCACTTAAGTACACAAATCATGTTCTCTACTTAATTACCAAATTCATTATTAAGGACACATCATTTCTATATTCTTATAAAGCATTAATACTTATGCCAAAATTAAAATATGGATATATATGATGCATAAAAGTGTAAAGATATAAGAAAAGGTCATATGATAAAGTTGTCTTAACACATACATTCAAAACCCATGGGGTTGGTAGATGCAAACTATTACATTTAGAATGCATAAACAACAAGGTCCTACTGTATAGCACAGGGAACTATATTCAATATCCTGTGATAAACCATAATGGAAAAGAATATTAAAAAAGAATGTCTGTATGTGTATAACTGAGTCACTTTGCTGTACAGCAGAGATTGGCACAGCATTGTAAATCAACTATACTTCAATTAAAAAAAAAAAAAAAAAAAAAAACCTATGTAGAGCTTGACTCTAATTTCTGTTAAAAAGAAAACCACAGGCCCAAAATGGAGTCACTTATGCTAGACCACGGCAGCAAACCAGGGCTTAATATCTAATCAAATTGAAGATTCAGCCTCCCCCAGAAATGTAGTCTTAACTGAAACAGTCAGTCAGTAATTTTATCATCAGCACCAATGAGGTACTATGTTACATGGGCCCTCTCCATTCCCCAAAGGAAGATGAGGTAACCCATATAATAAAACCCTTTTTCCCAAAAGGGAGAAGACCTACTCTGAAATAATACTCTTCTCTGTTTATGACTTCCTCATCCTGCCTTTGAAAACCTTTCCCTTTCTGTAGCCATTTAGAGCTCCCCTCTACTTGCTAGGTGGGTTGCTACCTAATTCATGAATGAATCATTCAATAAAACCAATTAGATCTTCAAATTTTTCTCATTGGAACTTTGGTTTTTAGCATTTCCTTAAATGAAAATAACTAAATATGAATGTTTATTTTGAGCATCCGGTTTGAGCCACTGAAATACTTACTAGTGAGCTCTCCATCTGTAAAGACATTTAAAAAGAGAGACGCCATTTTGATTACTTTCTAAAATATGTGAGCCAGAAAATGGGGGACTCCGTAGGAGCCTGAGAAATGAGCCAAATCAAACAGCACAAGGTCTCATGGCTGAAAATGGCTTCCTGCAAGCTTTGAGATTCCAGCAATTTCTTTTCCTCTTGCAGGGATCCCTGAGACTTGAGCCCTGCATCAGAAAACTTGAAAATGCGGGAAATCCTACAGAATGTTGCAGAAGAGATCTGCAAAGCTTTGGTCTAGTGGAAAGAGAACTCTTGAAAAGATGCCTGATGAGGGTGGGTGGTTTTCAGGGACATTTCGATTTCAAATGGAAACCAAAAGCAAAAGCCCAGCACCGCGAGCCGAGCCGTTTCTCCAAAATGGGTTTCATGCAGCAACCATGTTTCCTAGCTCCTCTGTCTCTAGTTGGCGTTTTTTTCAGACTGGATGGGCGGTAGAAGAGGAGCCGGGGGCAGGGCTAGTTGGCTTTTCTGGAGCCATACTGCCATCACGAGGAAGTAGTTTTAGAAAAGCCAAAATTGTAAGCGTGAATTCCCCTGAGATCTAGCCTTTAAGAAATCTGTGGCTAAGTCCCAGGCTTAATGGGCCTTGACCAAGCTGGGTCTCCTTTACTTGAACTCTGAGGCTTTCTAGGAGCCCTGGACAAAGGAAGAATGTTGGTAGAGAAGCTTCTGAGTGAGGGGCCGGGACTGTGGCATGGTTTTTGTTTCCTCCCACTGGGGGCGGAACTAGAGGAAAGCCCGCAGAGCCTATGCAGAGCTTCTGTGCATTCGTCTCCTGCCCCTGCCCCGTACAGAATGAAACAGTTGGGCTGGCACAAGATGTCCCCGTACTCTGGGGCCTGGGCCCCCTGTGTCAGCAGGGTCAGAGTTGGGGTTAGGGATGGGAATCTCACTCCATGTCACATCTAACAGCTGCTGGTCTGTGATCTGGAGTTCCCATGGACACCCAAAAGGCTGGTACACTCATTGCCTGGAGCAAGGATGGCCACCCTGCCATGCCAAGCCGGTGAACTCCAGAACGTCAGTAGGAGTCCCAATGTAACAACCAAATGGGAACCAAGAATGGAGAAGAAGGCCTGGAGTTATTTTCTGAGCCCAGGAGGATGTGGTTTTGTAGCTTTTTTTCTAGGGCTCAGTATGACGACTACCCCTTAAAGCGACCTGCTCTCATCAGGGACAGAGATACGTTCCTTAGTGGTTAGCTTTCCCCTAAGGAAGATGAAACCCTTGGGGCTTGGGACCGAATCATTCATTCATATCAGCTAGTATTATTCTCTGTGCCTGCTTCTTAGCCTTTTACTGATGAAGATTCCTTGTAGGCTTCACAAGATATCTTCTTTGGAGAACTGAGCACATCAGGACCCCTGAACACTTGCCTATTTTAGTGCCACTCACTCTTCTGTACCTGAGATGATCTCAGTATATAAGCCCTTAGAGAAAGGCCAAGCAGTCCATGGAAACAAGCTTTGGTATTTGTATCTTCTTTCTCCTGCTCTCTCTTCTAAATCTATTTCATTTGAATGTTTCCTTGTGTAGCTCCCATGGGGTTGTTGGTATGACTTTAGTATGAGGATATCCTTGGGTTTTGAGTTTTTCCCTTCTGTCATACATTTCCCAGTCCTTGTATCACAAGGGCACCTCACATATCATTAAATATCCTTCAGATGATTGGATTTTGTGTTACTTAGAAGTTTGCCCGAAGATTTTTGTTTTCTTTACTACAAAAAGTGACCTTTTTCATTTCCATATGTAAACAGAACTATGCATATTTTTTTAGAGAAATACAATCTTACACTGGAGGCTATTTTAAAGCCTGAAGGCTATTCCTTGGTTTCTTGATTTCAAATATAAACCAGTCTTGTTAATATTTCAAAGATTCAGTCACGTATAAAGTTAAAAACTGATGGCATAACCTTAGAAAAATTATTCCAGAAAGGTGGACACAGTGAGCAGTTTGCTTGGAATCCTTCCTTTGTGCATATTCACTCTTTAGAATCCATACATATTTATGTACTCAACTTCAGGTAATAATACATGTGATAAGCATATACTTTATTTTTCCCTTTCTCTTTTCTTATATTAACAAACTAGGATGATTTGATCCTGAAGATTCAATAATTTGCTTTAATCCCTAATCAAAGGTGTGAGATATCTTGCCTGATCAAGACACAGAGAATGGAATTCAGTCTTTGCAAGGACTTACAAGGATTACCTAGTGTAGCGGAACCATGTGAGATCCAACCTATCTGAGAACAATAGGTGCTTTCCCCTCAGCAATGTCAGCCATTGCAAAGGAAAGCTCAATGAATTTACTTTCCCTACTCTCTCTTCTCCTATAGGAATGTGGCTGTGTGATCACTTTTGAGAGGCATAGTCTCTGGAGGAAGGGTATGATCATGTGCAAGGTTAACTGATGCACATAAATTGCCCTCAGACAAGTTAAACAAATTGACAATGCTTCCAGGCTCATAGGAGCATGTCTGTTTCTACAAATAATCACATAACACTGGGCAATGTCGATGGCTTCATCTTCAGCAGCTTGCTCAGGATATATTAGTTGGGAGTTGGAGATAGTTGAGAACTTCTTGAACCATAATTTACTTGGATAATGGTGAATTTGAGAACCTCTGCCAATAGACTTTTCTGTGCCATGGCCTTTTTCTTCTGGGAAGTTCGTGCCCCATTCTTTTTTCCCCTTTCCTGCTAAATTGTTTTCCTTTAGCTTTTCATTTTGGAATAGCTAATGATCTGTAATGGATGTCAGTGGTTGAAGGGGAGTAAACACTGACAAGAGTTGTTCTTAGTTTCCAGTTTTGGCTATTTTCATTATAACTGAAATACTGAAATTCAGCTAGGAACTATTTCCTTAGGCTTCTATCCACTCTCAGTCCATTGGCTTCTGTTAAGGATAGCTGGGGTGAGGTGAACACAGTATTCTTGAGCCTAAGGAATTCCAGAGCTGAGGCCACCTCTTTTTTTTTTTTTTTTAATAAATTTGTTTATTTATTTATTTTTGGCTGCGTTGGGTCTTCGTTGCTGCGCGCGGGCTTTCTCTAGTTGCGGTGAGCGGGGGCTACTCTGTTGCGGTGCGCGAGCTTCTCATTGTGGTGGCTTCTCTTGTTGCAGAGCACGGGCTCTAGGCGCGCAGGCTTCAGTAGCTGTGGCACATGGGCTCAGTAGTTGTGGCTTGCGGGCTCTAGAGCGCAGGCTCTGTAGTTGTGGCGCAGGGGCTTAGCTGCTCCGCGGCATGTGGGATCCTGCTGGACCAGGGCTCGAATCTGTGTCCCCTGCATTGGCAGGCGGATTCTTAACCACTGAGCCACCAGGGAAGACCCTGAGGCCACCTCTTGTATTGCCTACAATTCCGTCTTCATACATTTGTCTACTCTTCTCCACCATGTGGCCAAGTCAAAGTACTGTTCCAAGGCAGGCACCCCAGCACATCTGATCCAGGCTTTCTCTCTTGGTCTGTTTTAGCAGAAATAATTTCAGGAGGTCAGCGGTCACCTTTCACCTTCACAAGGCACCTGGAGTCGTTGAGGCATACTCTACCAAATGTCTCCAAGACACTCCTGAGAGCTAATGACACTTTGTCAATAATCAATTATTGCCTCTCGGCTCGAAATACACTCTTCAAAATATCCTCTATGATAAACAGTGAGATTTTTCTCCCTGCACTCTGAGCTCTGACACTGCTACCAAATGGTGCCAAGGTCCTGGTCCCGAAGTTCTATGTCCCAGACTGTCTGCCTCATGCTCAAGGGACAGGAAGAGGAGGCAAATGATCGTAACCTCTGCATTAGGTTGTGAATCACTTCCTATAGTCTTGCCTGCACTGGGAGGGGCTCCACCCTGACTTCCTGTGCTTGTACTTCCTGGCAGCTGCCTGTTCGGTCCGGGCCACTCACTAGCCAGCTTTTACAATTATATCTTGCCTTTGTCAATGTATCCTGGAAGGCCTCAGAGATGAAGGCAAGGATGCAACGCTTGGAGCTAGGGGATGCTCAACCTCCTGCAGGTCCAACATTCTTCAACTGCTGGGTCTCCTGGGAGGAAATACTGATGGCTTAGGGCTTCACCAAATGATTTCCTCATGATGGCAGTAGTGCTCCAGAAATGTCAACCAGCCCTGCCCCGAGGCCCTCTTCTCCCGCCCATCTAGTCTGAAAAAACAAAAGGCAAAGGCACCAGGAAACAAAACTGCCTCACATATTGCCCAGTTTGAGGAAACCTGCTCACGCTACTGCATTTTTGCTTTCCATTTCCATCTATAATCAAACTGAAGCCTAAACCACTCCTCACCATCAGGCATCTTCTTTCATCAAGCATTACCCTTCCACCAGATATTGGCTTCACAGTTCAGCTCTTCTTCACTCAGCATTAGTTCTCCAGCACTTTCCCAATTATCAAGTTAACTTCTAGGGATAAGTCTCAGGACACCAGGACTAAATGGAAGAAAATGTTGGAAGTTCCAGGCCTGGAGGAGGTCACTTCTAGTCATCTGTCCTCAAGGGCCTCTTAGATTCCCAGGGAGTTTCCATCCATTCTCTAGGACACACTAATATGTTTGTGTTTGGTGGAAGGCTGTTTTTTGACTCAGCTCCTGAGAATTCTTTCCTTAAGGCCTATAATAACTCTTGTTGGTTAATAGCACGTCCTACATGCGACACCAAACGTACTCTTATATTTATTTACTTTTTAATTTAAAAATGTTTATTAATTATTTTTACCATGTTTCTGTCACTTCTATGGCAGGAGCTAATTTCTGCTTCTTTAGTTTAGAACAGATAGAAGATTATTCTGTTTCCAGTGAATCTTGGGGACATATTATTGGAACTTAAGATTTCAGTGCATTCCTGTCTATATTTTGAATTTTCGTGTCGTTTCCAATGTCTGCTTTTCAGGTGGAACTACTACATTTTATTGTATGTACATTTTTTAAAATTTATTTATTTTAATTTGTTTATTTTTGGCTGCATTGGGTCTTTGTTGCGCGCGGGCTTCTCACTGTAGTGGTTTCTCTTGTTGCGGAGCATGGGCTCCAGGCACACTGGCTTCAGTAGTTGTGGCACGGGGGCTCAGTAGTTGTGCCTCGCGGGCTCTAGATCACAGGCTCAGTAGTTGTGGCTCACGGACCTAGTTGCTCCGTGGCATGTGGGATCTTCCCAGACCAGGGATCGAACCCATGTCCCCTGCATTGGCAGGTGGACTCTCAACCATTGCACCACCAGGGAAGCCCCTGTATGTACATTTTAAATGATATTTTTCATACATATTTGTTTAATAATCTGTTTTTACATACATTGGCATAAACTATATAATTCTGCCAACAGAAATGAATTTATTTGGTGGATGTGAATATGTTTGCACATGTGAGTTTTTAGAAATTATGGGTTAGATCATATTGAATCTAATTTTGTCCTATATTTTTAACACATTAATTATTGTACATGGGCCCATATCCTTAATCTTTTTTGCTATGAGAATAGCTTTATTTTCCCACATACATTAAGGTGATACACACCACTTTAAAATATTCAAAACTAAAGAGATTATGAATTAGAAGTTAATAAATGTTCATAATCCTAACTTTTATAAATAACTAGAGTTTTTAACTTTTATGGCTCTTTCCTTTCCCTTGCAGATATAATATGAATAGTTTTTATTCAAAGATTTATACTTAATATATATTTTTATATCATTCTTTGTTCACATACTGTATAATGAGCATCTTGCCAAAATCTTCTTATATTCTTGGGGCTTGTTTTCTAGACATTAAACAAATAACTCCATTTGTTTCATTAATTAATCATAGTTATTTATGAAATATCACTATACTTCATATGTATGATGATGAAAACAGATGTTATTTAAAATCCTATTTTGCTCATGCATAATGACTGAAATAAATTTATTATACATATATATTCCTCTATGGAAGTATACAAGCTATCTAAAATATCTCTCAAGAATTTCATTCATATTAAGTATTTGTATCAATTTGATCTACTTGGCAAAATTTATCTCATGATTCTCTTACCCCCTTCAATGTGTCCTGGATTCCCCTCTGTCTGGTGCTTAACATTCTGATATTCCTTTCATCCACATTCAGGGGACTTTTTTTTCATATCTCCTCTATGGGATCTCCAATTTCATGAAACCCATATTTTCCCTTTTTTAATTGTTTGTAAAACTTTTTTTTAAAGCACAAGGTAAAGTAACTTTTTGAAAAAGGCTATAAGGCTAAATTTTTAAGACCTTGCATATCTAAGGATATCTTTATTCTTACATTTCATTGAAAGTTTGGCTGTGTATAGAATTCTAAGTTGGAAATAATTTTTCTTCAGTATTTTGAAGACATTGTTTCTCTGAATTCTAGTTTCCAGTGTTGATGTTCAGAAGTTCAAAGTCATTCTGATTCTTCATACTTGTAGGTTAGTTATATGATCTTCCCTGTTACTGGTGTTCCGAAATTTCATAATATGTCCTCAGGTAGGTCTTTTTTACCCACTATGCTGGCAACTTGGTGGCCCCTTTCAACCTGGAATATAATATTTTACATTTCTGTGAACTTCCTGAGAACTCCTATTATTCAGATAATAAATCACATTTACAGATGTACTCTAATTTTCTTAGTTTTTTCCCTTTTTCAATTTTTAAAATTACAAGTATGGTCTTTTTCCAACCTCTTTCATGAGTTTTGTATTTCTACTATGTTACTTTTAATTGTTGTGTTCTTTTTCGTTATTCTTCTCATTGCATCCTTTTTTTCTATCACAGTTGCAATATCATCTCTTGACTGTCTGAAGATATTGAGAATAATTATTTTTTAAAGTTCTCTTCTCCCTTAAAGTTGATCTTCTCCAATATAGTTCTTCTATGTTTTTGTCTATATCTTTCACCGTTAGGGCTCCCTTTAGAGATTAAAAGAGACACTATGGCTTTCTTTTGATTAGTGTTTGCTTGGTATATATTATCCTATCATTTTTATTTTTAACATATCAATATCTTTATATTTAAAGTGAATTTCGTATAGCCAGAATATACTTGGTTCTTACTTTTATTAATACAATCTGAAAATCTCTGTCTTTTAAATAGATTATTTAGATCATTTACATTGAATGTAATTATTAATATGGTAGTATTTAAATCTATCATTTTGCTGGTTGTCTTCTATTTGTTCTTTTTTTCATCTTTCCTGAAATTCTAGTGGATCAACTGAGCATTTTTTATGATTCCAGTTTTATCACTATTAGTGCATCAGTTATACTCCTTTTCAAATTTGTACGTGGTTGACTCGGGTTTAAAAAATATATATATAATTAATCCCAGTTTAATTTCAAATAATGTATCGCTTCTTGTATACTGTAAGAACCTTATGACAATATGGTCTTGCTTCCCATCTTTTGTGCTGTCATTATACCTGTAAAATATGCTACTGGGCTTCCCTGGTGGCACAGTGGTTAAGAATCTGCCTGCTGGGGACTTCCCTGGTGGCGCAGTGGTTAAAAATCTGCCTGCCAATGCAGGGGACATGGGTTCGAGCCCTGCTCTGGGAGGATCTCACGTGCCACGGAGCAGCTAGGCCCGTGCGCCACAGCTGCTGGGCCTGAGCTCTAGACCCCGAGAGCCACAACTACTGAGCCAGAGTGCCACAACTACTGAAGCCCGCGTGCCTAGAGCCTGTGCTCCGCAACAAGAGAAGTAACTGCAGTGAGAGGCCTGCGCACCACAACGAGGAGTGGCTCCCGCTCACCACAACGGGAGAAAGCCCGTGCACAGCAACAGCAATGAAGACCCCACGCAGCCAAAAATAAATAAATAAAATTAATTAATAATAATAATAAAAAAAAGAATCTGCCTGCCAATGCAGGGGACACGGGTTCGAGCCCTGGTCCGGGAAGATCCCACATGTCGCAGAGCAACCAAGCCTGTGTGCCACAACTACTGAGCCTGTGCTCTAGAGCCCACAAGCCACAATTACTGAGCCCGTGAGCCACAACTACTGAAGCCTGCGCGCCTAGAGCCCGTGCTCCGCAGCAACAAAAGCCACCGCAATGAGAAGCCACTGCACCACAACAAAGAGTAGCCCCCTGCTTGCCACAATTAGAGAAAGCCCATGCGCAGCAACGAAGACCCAATGCAGCCGAAAATAAAATAAATAAAATAAATAAATTTTTTAAAATAAATAATAAATAAAATAAAATTTACTATAAAAAATAAAATAAAACATGCTACTATTTTTCTAATAGACAGTCAAATATATTTTAAAACAATTAGAAATAAGGAAAAATGTCTTTTGTATTTACTTTCATTTTAACTCTTTCTATAGATCTCTGATTCTTTGTGTCAATCTCGGGTGTCTGTCTGATACCACATTCCTTTTTTTTTTCTCCTTATTTTGAAAGACATTTTTGATGGTATAAAATTCTGGGTTGATCATTTTATTTTTATTTTGTTTTGTTTTGTTTTCAGTACCATTAAGATGCCAGTCTGTTTCCTTATAGCTTGCATAATGCTTGTCCAGTCTACTATAAATCTTATATTTGTTACTCTCCAGGGAATATCTTGCCTTTTGTATCCAGCTGTCCTCTAAATGTTGTCTTTATCTTTGGTTTCAGGAGTTTGAGCATTGATGTGTTTTTATATGTGTATAAGTCCATGTTTAACTACTTGACAGTTTCACCCCACAACTTCCTGTGCTGGGACTTCCTTGCGGCTGATGGCTCAGTCCAGGCAGTCCCACTGGCCGGCTCCTACACCTGGACCTCACCTTTGGCATACCAGCATTAGGACTTTGGCCAGAGCTCCTATAATAACTCAGAGAAGACAGGGAGGCCCAATCTGGGACCAGGGCTCAAGAAGCCCTTCCACTGAATGGCTCTTTCGAAACTGAAAGTCCTCACGGAAAGAAAGCAATGCCGGCGTAGTTAGATTTTAAACTATTTCCTCACGATGGCAGTAGTGCACCATCTATGCCAACGAGTATTTTCCTCCCTGCCCCCCCAGCCCTCTTCACCCGCCCATCCTGTTAGAAAAAAACGTTACCAAGAGGCCAAGTCACCGGGAAATATAGCTACTTAGTATCTTGTCCAGTTTAATTAAACCTGCTCGCTGCTGTACTTTTGCTTTGGTTTTCATCTGAAAACTGAGGCCTAAAACTACCCACCCTCATCAGGCGTCTTCTCTTAGCAAGAATTCAGTTTCCACTAGGCTTAGTCTTCACAGTTCTGTTTTTGTTCACTCAGCACATTATATCTCCAGCCTTTTCCCAAGTTATCAAGTTGTCTGCTTCTGTGGGTAAGTCTCAGGGATCCAGGCCTAAACAGAAAAATAAAATGCTGAAAATCCAACCAGGAGGGCATCTCTACATATCCATGTGTCCTTGCCTGGCTCATCTCTATGGCTCTCAAGTAATTTTCCTACATTTTCTAGGTAAAGACATAGGTTCTGTATGTTGAGTTGTTGGCAGCAATTTGACTGGGGCCCTAAGAAGAGGGTCCACATAGCTCTCACCATTAACTGCCATACAATGCCCTACATGGCAGGATATATGTGTGTATATATAGAAGATATATATATATCTTCTAATCAGAGGTTACTCAGATAACCTAGTCCATTAGAGATCAGTTTTAAAACCATTTCCTCATTAATAAGATGTGCTTGCCAAGGATTCAGAAATAACCATGTGCTGATCAAGAGTAGAGCACTGCCATAAAACTTACGACCACTGATAACCTTTTGGATTATGTCTTTCCACTCCTCTCAATACACAGGGTTCTATATTTGTGTTCAAACACAACAATAAATTTATATTAAAACTGAATGTTACATCACTCTTTTTGAATTATGGTTTTCTCAGGGTATATGCCCAGAGTCTGTCATACAGAGTGAAGTAAGTCAGAAAGAGAAAAACAAATACCGTATGCTAACACATATATATGGAATCTAAAAAAAAAAAAAAAAAAACTTGTCATGAAGAACCTAGGGGCAGGACAGGAATAAAGACACAGACGTAGAGAATGGACTTGAGGACACGGGGAGGGGGAAGGGTAAGCTGGGACAAAGTGACAGAGTGGCATGGACATATATACACTACCAAATGTAAAACAGATAGCTAGTGGGAAGCAGCCGCATAGCACAGGGAGATCATCTCCGTGCTTTGTGACCACCTAGAGGGGTGGGATAAGGAGGGTGGGAGGGAGACGCAAGAGGGAGGAGATATGGGGATATATGTATATGTATAGCTGATTCACTTTGTTATAAAGCAGAAACTAACACACCATTCTAAAGCAATTATACTCCAACAAAGATGTTAAAAAAAAAATAAACCATAAGGAAAAAAACCCCCAAAACTGAATGTTAGTACATTATGGTTTCCATAAGAAATTTTCACTCCTGATTCCCAGGCATTTTAAGACTATTATATAAAATTTGCAAGTCCTCATTTTTATAAATAATTTATTAAAAATGCTTTTTATTGCCTTACTTATATATTGAATATACAGTATGTATGAGGTATATGTTATATGCATATATATACATGTGCACATTTGTTTCTGCTTAATTATAATTTTATTTATATTGGGTGTAGTTTTACACAAAGTCTTCTGCATAACCGTATGTAAATTGTGTGGTCTCGTGTCAATATATATTTTACCCAGCTTGAAATTTCTTAACATTTTATCTTAGAAAGAGGTCTCTCTTCCAAGCAATTAAAAGAGTGACATCTACTGTTGGCAACCTGTTCACATTTTAAAGCCAAAAATAAATGGCACCTCAGTCAAAACTTTATAACTTTTAAACTCTCTCTGCCATACATTCTTACATGTTTCCTGTGCACATATATTTTTTAGCCTAAAATCCCAGTTCCCTTGTACCTCAAGTGTTCAAATATGTTTTCTTCACTGATTATAGTTTGAGTTCTTTGCAAACATCATTAAATATTCCTTGGAATACTTCATATGTCTAAAGGTGCCTCCCCATCTTTTTGCATTTCTTAGAATTAAGCATACCTGTTTACAAAATTACTGGGTACATTAGCCATGTATAAAGTGCAGTGAGGTCATAAGTAATGCCCATTCAAGCAGACAAGGATTTCCAAAACATGGGTGTCTCAAATGCTCTTTGTTTTCTGTGATCAGTTAGAGATATAAACACATTAGGTCTCAAATGGCCACCAAATTAAGTTTTGCTAATAATTTCTTCTGTACATATTTGTTCTGAATTGGTTCTCAAATTACAAATATATTATTGGCTTCTTGAAATACACAGTCTATGAAGAACAAATAGAAACACTTTATCCCAAATCCTTGTTTCCCAAGGGAACCACTATTAGCAGCTTGATGAGTATGTTGGTTTAAATTTAATAAAAGTGATATAAAACTATTTTCAAGAGCTAAATAGATTTAGCCTACATGTCATCATTATACTCCCTATACTCCTCAGCACAATGCTAAACACACACACACACACACACACACACACACTAAACATTTCCATTTCTTTTCTTCAAACCCATCTTGGTCACATTGTACATGGAGTTTGGTGCCCTGAATTTTTGAGTCAACAGTGGACAGTGGGCAATTGCCAATAGCATTAACTATTCATGAGCAATATGATAGTTTTTCATGGTTAAATCTCATAGCATTCCTTTATTACTGAGCAAATCATAAGAATAACATGCATCTGGAAAAGAATCAGTAATTTGACGAAATATAAAGCAATAAAGAAATGATACTAAATGGGAAGGAAATCCAAAAAAGAGGGGATATATGTACATGCAGAGCTGATTCACTTTGCTGTACAGTAGAAACTAACACAACACTGTAAAGCAGCTATACTCCAATAAAAATTTTTTTTAAAATTAAGAAAATTTTTTTTTAAAGTAATATCTGTTTTCATGAAAGAAAAAAAAAGAAATGATACTCTGAGTCACAGGAACTCAGTAGATACACCATTGATGTTTGATCTACTGCATTTTGCTTTTATGTTACATTTATTATATAATTATACATGTGTGGGCACCTGTGTAATGGCTGTCATAGTTTGCTGGTATGGATTTTGACTTACATGATACATGTGGAATATCCTTACAGTTTGAGTTGTTTCCTTCTATCATCATTGTCTTAGGTCTTATAAACGCCTCTTCATACGACTTTAAATATGCTTCAGAAACAGGATTTTCCGTTAAGCACAATTTAGAAATGCCTTTCTGTTTGTATAACAATTAAGAGTGAGGCCTTTAAATCCTGCGTATACATAGACCTGTGCACATATTTAAAAGAAAAATAGATCTTGTAACACACTCTTTTCTTAATTGCATGTTGGGATAACGTTCGTTTCTTTTTTAAAACATTTCACATGCAAGCTTTTCTTGCTTTCAACACTTCAAGACTTCAGACAAGTAGAAAGTTAAAACTTGAAGGCAAGCCATTGGAAACATCACTCTAGAAAGTTAGACACTGTCACTTGTTTGGTTGTACACTTTCCGGATACTTCCCTTGTGCCTATTCACTTTTTAAAATACATGTGTTTATGTGTTCGACTTGAATTAACCATGTATGTAATAAGTAGAAAAAGACAGACTTTATTTTTCCTTTTCATTTTCCTTGTATTAGACACCTAGGATGGTTTGATCCTGAAGTTTCAACACTTTGCTTTTTTCCCCTGAATCAAATTTTTGGACATCTCTCCTGAGAAGGACTCAAGAGAATGGATTTCAGTCTTTCCAAAGATTGACGAAGACTGCCTGCTCTAGCTGAACTTGCTGAAGCTGAACCCAGAAAATGGACCCTTTGCCCCTCCTCACTATCCATTCTTATAAAGGAAAACTCAATGATCCTCCTTGGCTCCACCTCTCTGCTTTCCTGTGGGAGTGTGGCTGTGTGATCACTTTTGAGAGGCAGAGTCTCTGGACAAAGGGTATTCTCCTGTGAAAGATTAACCAATGCTGACCAACTGACCTCCAAAGAGTTGAGCCAATTGACAATGCTTCTCACCTGGTTAGGAGGTTGTCCAATTCTACAAATCATTACACAAACTGGGTGATATTAATGGCTTTATTTTCAGCGGCTTGCTCAGGGTTATAAGGAAGAGTGAAGAGTATTATAGGAGAACAGGTGGAATTGCAATTTATTTTGGTACTGGTGAATTTGAGAATCTCTACTAGTAAGACTTTTGTGTTGCGTGGCCTTTTATTGCCTGGAAAGTGCCTGTTCTTTCCTTTGCCACATTTCCTACTGGGTGGGGTTTTTTTGTTAACTTTTCATTCTGAAACAGCTTTTGATCTGAGATGAGTATCAATGGCTGAGCGGTAGTTAGGGTTGGCAAGAGTTACAATCTCCTGTTACTGGGTCATGGTATCATGCTTGAATTCCTGAGACTCAGAAAGGTGCTGTTGTTTTAGGCTTCCATCCACTTCCTGGCCAAATGTAGTCTCTTAATGCATACCAAAATGTGTGAACTGAAAATTCTTGAGCACGAAGAATTCCAGGTCTAGGGAATTCTGTCACACTCAATTCTAACTGCAGATATGGGTCACTGTCTTTACACAGTGTAGCATATGACCAAGTCAAATTGTTACAACAATCAGGCAGCTTAGTTCATCTGATACAGGCTTTCTTTGCTATCTGCTTAGCTGAAGTAGGGTGAAGAGGTCAGAGGCCACCTTACATCTTCATAGCGTACTTGACCACTGGGGCATGCTTTCTCAAATGTCTCCAAATCTTCCTTGGCTGCCCTTAACCAAGAACAGCCTCAAGGATATCTAGACCCAAATGCTTCAGATTTGAAGTGAAGGAGGCCCAGCTCAGGGCCAGCCTCCACTCAACCTCGCAAAAGACCAAACCTTTCTCAACTTCTAGGCCTCACAGGAGTGCTAACAACTTTAGGTTTTGTCAGACTACTTCCTCTAGGTGGCAGTATTGCTCTGGAAAAGCCAATTAACCCAGCCCGCCCCCACCCACCCCAGGCCTACTCCTGCTCATTCAACCTGAAAAAGCCACCAAGACACAAAGGAGTCAGGAAAAAAGCTGCCTTGCTATCGCCCTGTGTGGGGGAAATTTGCTCAAACACACATATTTTTGCTGCTAGTTTCCCTGATAAATCAAACTGAGGCCTAAACCACCTACTCTCATCAGCCATGTTTTCTTTTCAAGAATTTCATTTCTACTCTACCAAACCTTTGCCGGTCTGGTCTTCTTCGCTCTGCCTTGACCCCCAACATTGTCCCTTGTTATTTGCTGTAATGGGCAATTCTTAGGGATCCAGGGCTAAGAGAGTAAAGAAAATGGTGGAAATAAGGGCCTGGAGAAGAACAAGTCTCAGCACCAGGCCACGTGGTTCTTTACTGATCTCACTGCCAGGTTCCCTGGGAGTCCTCCACTTTCTGAGTGGGCACTAGGCCTTGTGTTGACTGGGAGGCAGCTATTTGGCTGGAACCCTAAGAGGAGGGTCCGGATAGCTCTCAAGTTTTAATTCCACACACTGTTCCACTTGGAGTGACACAGACACTCGAACGTATATAAATTCCAGTCAGAAGGGACAGGATTTTGTTTCATGGTTTCATCATTTAACACTGGAACACAACAGTGTTCCCATGCATGTGATTATGACCTTCAACAGCTTCCTTTGACTTTATTATTATGTATGTGTATGCTACTTAATTAAGTCTTAGGGATCAGTCTCCCTTCATTTTCTCGTAAGCAACTAACACATGGTGCTTGCAAAGGGTTTAGAAAATAACCATGTGCTGATCGAGAATAAAAGTGTTGTCAGAAAGTCTGTATTAAGCACTAATAACCTTTTGCACATTTACTTCCATTCTTTCAACACACACAACACAGTTCTATATTTATGGTAATAAACTACAACAAATTTACATTTAAATTGGACTTATATATGCATACTGTCTTAGATCCCAAATTTTCACTTCTGATTCCTGGGTAGTTTGAAATTATCATTAAACATTTGCAAGACCTGGATTTTAGACAATAAAACACTTGCAAAGAACTACTCGGTTGACCCATTAATTAAATAATATTAATTAGGTTCTCACTTAATCTTTTTTTAATACATACACAGGACCTAAAACACCAATAATGCCACCACTCAGGAATCTTGATTTTGAGATTTGCCTTACCTAATCATTAATACGATGACACACATGTACAAATTTTTTTTTTCTAAAACTAATATTGGAACAGACACTGGATACTCATGAGCCAGAACATTAGGGTTTCTTTTCTTATACTACTCAAAATTTACACCCAATTTTTATCTTAAGATTTTCTTTAAAGACTGTAAAGAACGAAAACAGAATTCAATAATTGAAGGTTGAAATTGGTATCTCTCAAATTCCATCACCCAGATGTGTATCCTAAGAAGACTTTAATTTAAGGAGGATGCACTCACACCCTTTACATGCAGCTATAATCTTTCATTAATGCCTCGCTTTATATAAATATAAATATGGATATAAATGTCAACTGAGAATTTCAAGTTGAAAAGCATACTCACTATAACACTGGCCATCATTTTAAATATGCAGCTTTTTAAAATGTTTATATATATATGTATGTGTATACATATACATATATATATAAATAAATGTTTACACACACATATACAAACACACACACACACACACAGGACTGCTTCTCTCTAAACATAATTGGACGCATACTGGCTGTAGTTTTACACAATCCTCAGCACTACCTTATACCGTTTGCATACTTGCATATCAATATATATTTCTGAGTGCTTGAAAATGTTTTATAGCTTACTCTAGAAAACCCTTCTATTTCAAGAAATTACAACAGTTATACCTACTGGCAAAGCATTCAGTTTTGAGAAATTATAAAGTAGAAAACAATTGGTACCTCAATCAGAAGAAATAACCACTTTTAAAACATCTTTGCCATGCATTTTTCTCTCTTCACTTTGCACATATATGTACTTTTAAAAAACAATGTTCAAATTCCCTTCTACCCTGAGCATTAAAACAAGTTTTCCTACTTTGCAGCTTGAATGCTTTTTAAAACATCATTAACTATTCTTTGGAGTTCTGACATGTTTTAAATCTTTGCCACCTGTTTTCGCATTTCTAGAAACAATCATGCTTCTTTACAGTGTACCTGCTACAACAGCCATGTATGAAGAAGTGAAGTGAGGTCACAGGTAATGCCACCTCCTGCAGACAAGGACTTTTAAAACGTGGGTTCATCTTCAATCCTCTCCCCTTGTTTCTGCTTCCCATCTGTTTGTGCGAGATCTGCTCTCATAGCAGAAGTGGTAACCCTTCTTGGCTTGGCTGGGTGGTTCCACTTTTCTTCAGGCTCTCTCAGCTCCAATTTGGGTGCACCTGAGACCTCCAGCAACACACTTTGTCCTGCTATAAGCCCCCAGGAATTGTCCTGTCCTCTGTGCTCTGACTCTGCTACCACAAAGGGCCCAGGTCCCAGAGCAAGGGATCACCACGTGCTCTGAGGCGCAGGGAGAAAGAAATATACCCACAGGCTTAGCATTTTGTTAGCGGCTTCCTCTGGTCCCGCCCACCCCGGGAGAATACCAAGACCCCACCCCACGACTTCCTGTGCCTGGACTTCCTGGCATCTGCTGGCTGTCCTGCCTCCCCAAAGGCCAGCCCCGACACCTGAACCCCACCTTAGCTCCTGGTTGGCTTCTGGAGCAGACACCAAGCTCTGGCTGGGGGCCCGGCCCTTCAGCCTCCTCACCTTCTAGAAGGGTCCTTTCCAAAGTAAAAGTCCTTTCAGAGGGGAAACCTTGGGACTTCTACCAGTGACTTCCTCACGATGGCAGTATTGCTCCAGAAATTCTACCTAACACTGCCCCCATGCCCTCTTCTCCCGCCCGTCGGGTGTGAAAAAAATGTGACCAAGAGACACAGGCGGGAAGAAATATGGCTGCCTTGCTTCTTGCCCAGTTTGAAGAAACCTGCTCACACTATTGTGATTTTGCTTTCGGTTTACATCTGCAATCAAACTGAGGCCTAAACCTACACTCTCCTCAGGCAACTTTTCGGTTCAAGAGCTCAATTTCCACTTACCTAGTCTTTGCAGTTCTACTTTTTCTTCACTCAGCATTATACCTCAAGTGTTTTGTTACCAAATTGTCTTGGGATATCAAGAGGCGAACCTCCGGGATCCAGGCCTAAGGGGGAAAAGAAAATGTTTGCACCTAAGGGCTTGGAGAAGAGCAAATCTAGGCACTAGTACTTGTGGTTCTTGACCTGGCTCATTTCCCAGGTTCCCTGGGAGTCCTCCTCCATTTACTGGCCTGGCACTAGTCCTTGGGTGTATTTAGGGAGAGGCAGCTATTTGTCTGGAAGCCTAAGATAAGTGTTAGATAGTTCTCAAGACTTCATATTATACAGTGCCCATGTGAAATGATACACATACTCAAATATGTACAAATTCCAGTCAGAGGGGACAGACATGGTTTAGCCTCATGGTTTCATCATTTAACATTGGAACACAGGCACATTCCTACATCATTATAGGGCCTTCAGTGGCTTCCTGCAATTTTAATGTGTATGTGTGTTTCACTGATTATATCTTAGGGATCAGTCATATAGCATTTTCTCATACGTAAATACGACATGGTGCTTGCAAAGGATTCAGAAAATAAATGCGTGCTGATCAAGAGTAAAGCACTGTCATAAACAGTACTTGTTAGTACCTCTGATAAAAACATTTGGATTATGTTTTTAACATGCCCATACAAACTGTTTCCATACACTCATGCACTCATTTCAATATACACATACATACATGTATATTTAGCTTCATACAAAACAAGTTTACATTAAAATGAGATTTATTTGTACGTCATGGTTTGGATCATATTTTCATGAAAAATTTGCAAGACCTGATTTTTAGTAAATAAAACATTGGCAAAGAGCTTCTTGATCACTACATTCAGCAAAAATATTAGGATCCTAACGAAGAAATGTTCAGTTCAGGGACTTCCCTGGTGGTGCAGTTGTTAAGAATCCGCCTGTCAATGCAGGGGACACGGGTTCGAGCCCTGGTCCGGGAAGATCCCACATGTCACAGAGCAACTAAGCCCGTGTGCCACAACTACTGAGCCTGCACTCTAGAGCCCGTGATCCACAACTACAGAGCCTGCATGCCACAACTACTGAAGCCTGCGCACCTAGAGCCCATGCTCCACAACAAGAGAAGCCACCGCAATGAGAAGCACTGCAACGAAGAGTAGCCCCCTCTCGCCGCAACTAGAGAAAGCCCACGCACAGCAACGAAGACGCAGTGCAGCCAAAAATAAATAAATAAATAAATAAATTTATTTAAAAAAAAGAGAAATGTTCAGTTCATAAGACACTTACTTTACCGAAATTTAATGCCTATGATGTCACCCCTCAGCCATCATTACTTGAAGAGCTACGTTTTCTGGTCTTTATTATGCTAACATGATATATATATAGTCTTAAAACTAATATTGAATGACAACTATACATGTATGCCTCAGAAAATATAGGGTTTTCCCCCTTCTCAAAAACTTAACCTATATTTTTATCTAAAATTTAACCTTAACATTTTATTATTAGAAAATATAAGAACAGATTACATTACTGTATAAATAAAGTCTGTGTCTACATCACTCTAATATTGTGATCCAGGTGTGTATTCTATCAGAGTCAAGGTGAAAGCATTCATATTTTTTTATAGTCATCAATAATATTTCATCAATGTTTATTTGTTTACTTATTAAAAATTAAGTCTTGCAAATTTTTTATGATAATGACAAACTGTCCAGGAAACAGAAGTGAAAAGATGGTCCAAATGATGACACATGAATGAATCCCATTTTTTTTTTTTTGGCCACACCACGCGACATGTGGGATCTTAGTTCCCCAACCAGGGATCTAACCCATACCCCCTGCAGTGGAAGTGTGGAGCCCCAACCAGTGGACCGCCAGGGAAGCCCCAATAAATCCATTTTAATATAAACTTATTATTGTGTATGAAGCTAAATATCAATATATATTTGTGTGTATGTATATGTATATATATATATATATATATATATATACATATACATATACATACACAAACTCCACACATGCATATATGGACGCAGAGGTGAAGTTTAATTGCATTCTTATTGTAATAATCACTATGATTAAAATATATAATATATAATTTTTACACATGTGTAGACATATAGATGGTTATATATGATGTACAAATATGTATGTTTATTTCTCTTTGAACATAATTGGATGCATACTGAAGGTAGTTCTGACAAAATCATCATCTTATACAATTTCCATATTCTCATACACATATACATATTTGCAGAACTTGGAATTTCTTTATTCTCCTGTAGGAAGAGCCTTATCATCCAAGAGATTTACAAAAGAAATACCTGCTATAGGCAAACTGTTCAAATTTTGAGAAGTCATAAGGCCGAAAGTAATGGAAGTTCAATCCCGACAAGAATAAAGACTTTTAAAATGTCATTCTCACCTCTTACACAATATACTAATAACTTCTAAAAAATAAAATTAAAGTTCCTTCAGACCTCTGGTGTTCAAATATGTTTTCTGCTTTTACTGAGGCTACAGTACTTTCCAAACTTCATTAAATATTCTTTGAAATACTGGTTATTTTTTAAAGAGTAGCCCCTTTCGTTTGGAATTTCTCAAAATTAGACATGCTTCTTAACAATAAGTCCAGGTACAACAGCCAATTAATAAAGAAGTGCAAGGAAGTCACAAGCAATGCCACCTCAAACAGACAAGGACTTATAAAATACGGTTGTCTCTTCAATCCTCCTGTTGTGTATGTTCATATTCCTTAGGCCTCCTGAGGTCAACACAGCAAGTTGTCACCAATAATTTTTTCTGCACATATTTGTTCTGGATTTGCTATTGAATTACAGTATAGTACAAACATTGTGAAAACTCTTGCAGAATACACACATCTCTGAAAGACATATGGAAATACTTCATCCCAAATCAACCTATCCCAAGGGAACCACTATGGACAGCTTAATGGGTACATGTGTTCGAATGTTGTAAACAAGATGTACAACCATTCATTCATGAGAGCTGATATTATTTAACTAAATAAATATAGCCTACTGCTCATCAATAAACTCCCCTATTTGCTCACACAGTGCTTGAAACACACAAACTTGCAACCACAGATGAACACATCATTATTTATTTTCTTCAATTGTATCCTGGTTATACTGTAGGTGGAGTTTTTTGTCATTGTTTCTTCACTCAGCATTGGCTAAATGGATACTCATACATTTCCTTTACTCTTGGTCAAATTCTAATGATAATATATGCATCTGGCAAAGAAATGATAAATCAATCAATTATAAAACAAGAAAGAGGATACTCTCACTGGCATAAACTCAATTGATATTTCAATCTATCGCATTCTGTCCTTTCTTCTATATGCATTGTATTTGTGTGCGTGCGTATGTGTTTCTGTGCTTCTGGACAGGGGTTTTGGGCTATAAATTTTAACTGACATCATCTATATATGGGATTTCCTTGTGGTTAGGAATTTTTCCTTTTTCCATGCTTTTCTCTTTTATCTTTTATAGCAAGGTCACTTCAAATGTCATTAAATATACCTAAGGACACTGGATTTTATGTTAAGTAATAATTAGCCAAAAGTTTTTGTTTCCACGACCATTAAAGGTAGGATATTTAACCTTTCCAGCATGTACATAGAACTATGTCTATTTCTATAGAAAAAAATAGCATCTTACGGTAACTGATCCTTTATAACTTGCAGCTTCATTAAATTTATAATAGGACCATTTTTGTTTTGTTTTCTGTGAATTTCAAAAGTAACCTTTGTTTGTTTTCAAAAGTTCAATCCTTAAGACAGGCATAATTAAAACACGTAGGCTCTACCTTGTATTCTTTTTCCCCCCAGCTTTTTTGCGATATAATCGACATATAATCTACCTTGTGTTCTTGAGAGGTAGATCCTATTAGTAGTTTGCTTTGAAGCCTTCCAGATACTTTGCTTTGTGCACATTCACTCTTTTTTTTTAAACATCTTTATTGGAGTATACTTGCTTTACAATGGTGTGTTAGTTTCTGCTTTATAACAAAGTGAATCAGTTATACATATACATATGTTCCCATATCTCTTCCCTCTTGAATCTCCCTCCCTCCCACCCTCCCTATCCCACCCCTCTAGGTGGTCACAAAGCACAGAGCTGATCTCCCTGTGCTATGCGGTTGCTTCCCACTAGCTATCTATTTTACGTTTGGTAGTGTATATATGTCCATGCCACTCTCTCACTTTGTCACATCTTACCCTTCCCCCTCCCCATATCCTCAAGTCCATTCTCTAGTAGGTCTGTGTCTTTATTCCCTTCTTGCCACTAGGTTCTTCATGACCTTTTTGGGCAGAAGACCTAAATAGACATTTCTCCAAAGAAGATATACAGATTGCCAACAAACACATGAAAGAATGCTCAACATCATTAATCATTAGAGAAATGCAAATCAAAACTACAATGAGATATCATCTCACACCGGTCGGAATGGCCATCATCAAAAAATCTAGAAACAATAAAAGCTGGAGAGGGTGTGGAGAAAAGGGAACACTCTTGCACTGTTGGTGGGAATGTAAATTGATACAGCCACTATGGAGAACAGTATGGAGGTTCCTTAAAAAACTAAAAATAGAACCACCATACGACCCAGCAATCCCACTACTGGGCATATACCCTGAGAAAACCATAATTCAAAAACAGTCATGTACCAAAATGTTCATTGCAGCTCTATTTACAATAGCCGGGACATGGAAGCAACCTAAATGTCCATCATTGGATGAATGGATAAAGAAGATGTGGCACATATATACAATGGAATATTACTCAGCCATAAAAAGAAACGAAATTGAGTTATTGGTAGTGAGGTGGATGGAGTCAGAGTCAGTCATACAGAGTGAAGTAAGTCAGAAAGAGAAAAACAAATACAGTATGCTAACACATACATATGGAATCTAAGGGGGAAAAAAAAGGTCATATTCACTCTTTAGAATCCAAATGTGTTTATGGTTGTAGGTAATCGTAAAATAGAGAAAACAGTCCTTCATTTTCTGTTTCTTTTTCTTAGTAAACTGAGAGAGTTTGATCTTGAAGGTCAGATAATTTGGTTTCCACTAAATCACTGGTGTGAGATATAGAGATAGGAATTTAGTCTTTATGAAGTCTGAAGAAGATTCCCTTATGTGTTTGTAAGAATATGTGTGTGTATGCAATCTAAAACTTTAGATGCACATAGAAGCATGAAAATGTGACTCATAACCAAAAGAAAAATTACTCAATAGAACCTGGCCTAGATATAACTGAATAAATTGAATGAACAAACAAGGATTATAAAAGAGTTCTTATAAATACATTTAAGGATTTGAAGAAAAATCTGACCATAATAAGAGAGCAAAACAGAAAATTAAATAAACAAATAGAAACTAAAAATCAGAACCAAATGGAAATTCTA
Organism: Balaenoptera borealis; assembly: GCF_965194805.1. Taxonomy (NCBI): domain Eukaryota; kingdom Metazoa; phylum Chordata; class Mammalia; order Artiodactyla; family Balaenopteridae; genus Balaenoptera; species Balaenoptera borealis. The sequence goes on from NC_138881.1 coordinate 110,296,140, forward strand.
AAGCTGAAAAATTATACGAAATGAAAAATTCGTATAACTTTTCAACACTGTGGGGAAAATATCAGTGAATATGAAACATAACAATAATCATCCAATCTTAAGCACAAAGATAAATAAGGCTAAAAAAAAGAAAGACGAAAACAAACTTATGGTTACCAAAGGGGAAATGCAAGGGGGAAAGATAAATTAGGAGTTTGGGATTAACATATACACACTTCTATTTTTTAAAATAATCAACAAAACCTACTGTATAGCACAGGGAACTCTAGTCAATATTCTGTAATAACCTATATGGGAAAAGAAACTGAAAAAGAGTGGATATATGTGTATGTATAACTGAATCACTTTGCTGTACACCTGAAACTAACACAACATTGTAAATCAACTATACTACAATATAAAATAAAAAATTAAGTTAAAAAAAAGATGGAAAGAGTCACAGTGATCTTTGGGATAATATCAAACTAACATTCATGTCCTTTGAGTTCATGAAGGAAAAGAGAGAAATTGCAGGAGTGAAGGGCAGAAAATATTTGCAGAAATAATAGTAAACCATTTATCAGATTAAATAAAAATGATAAATGCTCTGATTGAGGAAGATCAAATAACACAAAGAAAACCAAAATAAGGAAAAACATAATCAAGTTTCTAAATACCACTGATAAAGAGAAAATCAACAGTAGGCTGAATAAAAAGATTGATTACATAGAGGAGAACAGCTATAACAATGACAGATGACATATTAAATTTGATGCAAAGCAGTCAAAGGATTACCATCTATAAATCGCTGTTAGAAAAATCTGTCAATCTATAATTTTCTACCCAGAAAATTTAACCTTCAAAAATTAAGGCAAAAAAAGGCATTTTCAGGCAAACAGAAGCTGATAGAATTGGTTACCAGCAGACCTGCTCTAATATATGTGTTAAAGGAAGTTCTTCAAGCTGAACTTTAATGATAACATATGGAAACTCTGGACTACAAGAAGAGATGAAGATTCTTGGAAATAGTAAATATATGGGCAAATATAAAACAGGCTTTACATTTTCTTAATTTCCTTAAAGGAAATTGACTACATAAAATAAAAATAATAACAATATATTGTGATATTTAAAACATGTAGCAGTAAAATATCTGTAAATAAAACCAGAAGATTTGAGTAGGGAAGTACCCTCTTGTAACTTTATTCCATTATTTTATACCTAAACCAGTATAATATTATTCGAGAGTAGAATATAATAAAAGTTTTATATTTTAAACTCTAGCATTGACCACAAATAGTGGTATATCTAATAAGTCAAGAGAGGGAATAAAAAGGTATTTTAAAAAGCACCCAGATAATTCGAAATATGCCACAAAAGGAGCAAAAAGGAAGAAAGACCAGATTGGACTAATTGAAAAGAGCAAAATGGTAGATGTAAACCCAACCATATGAATATTAAATATAAATGGACTAAACTCCAATTAAAAGGCAGAAATTGACAGTATGGATAAGTAAGGAAAACCCACCCGTATGATGTATAATGTACATTAAATCTGCAGAACATAGACTAAAATTAAGTAGGTGGAAAAGTTATATAAACACGAATCATAACAGAGCTAAAGTAGTTATGGGCATACCTCATTTTATTGCACTTTGCTTTATTGGACTTTACAGATACTGCATTTTTTACAAATTGTAGGTTTATAGCAACCCTGCGTAGTATTTGAATATAATCTGTGCACATTCTCCCATATACCTTAAATCATCTCTAGATTACTAATGTAAATGTAAATTACTAATACAATGTAAATACTATGTAAATAATTGCAACACAATGTCAATGCTATGTAAATAATTGCAACACAATGTCAATGCTATGTAAATAGTTGCTGGCACACAGCAAATGCCAAGTTTTGCTTTTTGGAACTTTCTGGAGTTTTTTATTTTTCAAATATTTTCAATCCATGGTTGATTAAATCTGCAGATGCAGAACCTATGGATAGAGATTGCTAACTGTATAGTCTTTTGTATTTACCCAGATATTCAAATTTTCTGCTGTTCTTTGTTGGCTCCTGAAGATCTGTGTAATCCCCTGGTGTCATTTTTCCTCAGCCTGAAGAATGTCCTATAGCATTTATTTTAGTATATGCCTGCTGGTGACAAATAATATTAGTTTTATTTTTTCTGAAAACATTTCATCTTCATCTGTGAAGGATATTTTCAATGGATACAGAATTCTGGGTTGATTTTTTTTTCCTGTCAGCACTTTCAAGAGAATGTTCCATGTACACTTAACACTAATATAATATTGTAAATCAAATACAATAAAAAAAAATCAAAATAAAGAGCATGTTCCATTGTCTTCTGCTCTCCATGTTTACTGGTGAGAAATTCATAGCTATCTAAATGAGACAAGTGATATATGACAGTAGTAGCATTTCAAGTCTATGGGGAAATGACTGCCTTTCCGATAAGTGGTCTTGGTACTGTTGGGTATCCATGTGTACAAATGAAACTTTACTCCTCCCTCACACTATGTACAAAAATCAATTCCATAGGCCCTTTTCAGGAGTCAGAGAAGGTAAATTCATCATAAATCTGTACTGCTACTATGGAAAGGCCAAGAAATGGTGGAGGGCTTTGATGGATTTGGGAGGTGAGACTGACTCTCTAAACAGGGGTGGAAAACTATGGCTCACAGAATAAATCTGGCCAGTGATCTGTATCTGTAAGGCCTGAAAGCTAAGAAAAGTTCTTACATTTTTAAAGAGTTGTTTTAAAAACTGAAGAATATGCAACAGAGACCATATATGGCCTACAAAGCTTAAATTAGTCACTATCTGATCCTTTGCAGGAAGAGTTTGCTGTCCCCTTCATCTAGGACTAAAGAAATCTTCACCCGCATTATTTCCTAGTTAAAGAAAGAGCATTTTCTAGAAACCTCACTGTGGTCACACGTGTACTTCCTCTTCATGGGGATGGCATTGCTGAAGTAATCATATGATGGTCCAGACTAGTACTTATGTTAGGCCAGGCCCCGGAAGTATATTAGAATGACCTCTAGACATAAATTATAACCTTACCTATGATATGTTCTTACACGAAACCAACAGAAATTATTCCTGAATGAAAGGCAGAGGTCTAGTGAATTGGGGGTAGGAGGTCACTGTTTTTTGAAAATGTCTCAGGCCACTGTCATGCAGAATCAAGGGGGCACCTCGTGGAGTTCTATTTTCTATCTTCAGGTCTTAGATTCTCAAAAGACAGCATGTTGAGAAGAAGGGAAATGAAGGACAATACGAGAGACCATTGGGATCTTGGTTTAGGAACTGTCAAAGAGTCAAAATGAAGCTGAGAACTACAGGATAGTGATTTTTGAGAACTGTTAGGTTCTTTTAAATTTGTTTCTGCAAGTGATAGCCCTGATATTCCCTGAAGGTTTCCCAGCATGGTCAAGAGTCATATCCTTAAAATAAGAATTATCTGGGTACTGGTCATCTGGGGTCCCAGGGAAGGGAAGAGTGGAGAGTGGCTACTGTACCTCTCTCTGCAGCCAGGTTCTAGAAGACACGGGTGAAAAACCACAAAGGGCAGTTTGAAATGGCAGTTACAGGGATGCTAAGATTGGAGGGGAGAGAAACAGAAAGGAGGGGGGAAGAAAGAGGTGAACTTACCTGCACACACACATATACACACACATCCATTAACACCTCTGACTTCATTCTTCCACAGTGATGTGTTCTCTTTTTTTCTGATTCACATTTATGGAGCTAAATTATTATTTTTTCCCCAAAACAGTTGTCCAATTTTATTAATTTTAGACTTTCTTTTTTTTAAATGTATTTTACTGAAGTATAGTTGATTTATAATTGTTGTGTTAATTTCTACTGTACAGCAAAGTGATTCAGGTATACATATATATACATACTTTTTCATATTCTTTTCCATTACGGTTTATCACAGGATACTGAATATAGTTCCCTATGCTATACAGTAGGACCTTGTTGTTTATCCATCCTATATATATAATAGCTTGCATCTGCTAGTCCCAAACTCCCAATCCATTCCTCCCCTGCTCTCCCTCACCCTTGGCAAACACAAGTCTGTTCTCTATGTCTGTGAATCCATTTCTGTTTCATAGATAAGTTCATTTGTGTCATATTTTCGATTTCACATATAAGTGATATCATATGGTATTTGTCTTTTTCTTTCTGACTTACTTCACTTAGTACAATAATCTCCAGTTGAATCCATGTTGCTGCAAATGGCATTATTTCATTCTTTTTCATGGCTGAGTAGTATTCCATTGTATAATATATATGTGCCACATCTTCTTTATCCGTTCATCTGTCGATGGACATTTAGGTTGTTTCCATGACTTGGCTATTGTAAATAGTGCTGCTATGAACATAAGGGTGCATGTATCTTTTTGAATTCTAGTTTTCTCCAGATATATGCCCAGGAGTGGGATTGCAGAATCATATGGCAACTCTATATTTAGTTTTTTGAGGCACCTCCATACTATTTTCCATAGTGGCTGCACTGATTTACATTCCCACCAACAGTGTAGGAGGGTTCCCTTTTCTCCACACCCTCTATGGAGCTAAATTATGTCTACCACTGATCACAGATGCCAACAGAGAACTTTATAGACAGTACCACCTTTGACTACAGTGGCTGAAACCAACCATAAGTGAAACTGTCTACTCATTTGCATTCACTTAACGTTTATAGAGTACCTGCACTGTTTCAGGCCCAGTGTTACAATCTCCTTTTTAGTCTCTGGACTTTAATGCATATTAGTTGGTAATGATACCAGGATTTTTCATAGAATGAGAGATTTCTCTTTCTCACATTTATTTTTATTTTAAAAAACAAATAATATTTCAAGGGAAGAGGGTCAGGGTTAGGGTGAAGGCCTGGATTAAGTGTGTATCAAGGATGATTTCTCAAACTGCTTGGTAATTAAGAATAGCAATTTTTAAGATAAGATATGGTATAGTGTAGAAGATTTAGGTAAAAGTTTATGAGTAAGGATGAAGGTAGGTTGAGGGTTTTTGCCAGTGGGGTGATATTATAAGGAAAAGCTATGAAAGTGTCAGAAAAGGGGACTGGGTTAGGGAAGGAATAACAGTTGGGGAAGACTATTTTGCCTTTTCCTTGCTAATTTTAAAAAGTGACATTTACAGAATGTATAAGATCATGTTTGTTTTGGAGATGTGGTAAGGGTCAGTCATGCTTGTTTCTCACATTACTTAACTTTTAAAACTACAGCAATTTTATTTACAGTAAGAGACCAAGTGGAGGGCTAGAATGAAGTCAGCATCAGGTATACAAGAATAAGCTCCATCTGTTTGTTATATTACTTGGTAATTTTGGAAAGTGGGGAATTTACACAAGACATAGAATAGCATAGTTATCGAGGGTGACAAGATTAGGAAGACTAGTAGCAGATGTGATGTAAGGGTTAGTGATGGATGAGAATTGTGTGTATGGTGAGTACCACAGAGGTTCTTTTTTTTCGGGGGGAATACTTGCTAATATAAAATAGTGGTTTTACTTAAATGGAAGAATTACATGACAGCTGTCGATGGTGTGAATGAGGATCAAAGAATTCTGTTTACAGCATTACTACCTGTACAAAGAGTGATTTTAAATAGGATGATGGTTAGGGATGGATTCAAAATTAAGGATATTTCTTTCTCATGTTACTTGCTAATCACACAATCACAGGGGATAAAGGAGCAGGTATAAGTCAAATAGTTGGCGAGAGTTAAAGATAACTTCAGGGTCAGTGATGGGATGATATCAGGGATGTTTGTTTTGAACATTGCTTGAACACTGAAAAAGAGTGATCTGTAACTGAAAAGGGGCTTGGTAGAAATAAGGATCAAGTGAGTGTCAGTGATGTGTTGAGGGTCATGTGTGTCCATTTTTTACATTAAAAGCTCATAGAACAGCATTTTTATTACTATGATTATTATATGAGTGTTAGGATAGGAGTTAGGCATGGGACGGATCAGAAATTTTGTGAGTGTTGGGGGATGCCTGTTTTCTATATAATTGATAATTGAAAGTGCTGATTTTACATAGGATAAGATATTGGAATGGGGTCACGGATAGAGGTCCAGTCAGCAGTAGACGAAAGGTCAAAGAAAGTGTTAAGATAAGGGATGTACTAAGGATGCATACTTTACATATTACTTCATCAGAAAAACAGAATATAGTACAGATAGGGTGGGGTCAGGGAAGGAGCGATGGGAATAGATGTCTACTTGGCTATGAAGTTAGAGATTTTTACATATAATCAGAGCGTATTCTTTTAGTGATGGAATGAGTATCAGAAATGTTTGTTTGCTATATTATTCAGTAGTACAAAGCACTGATTTTACATAAGGAATGGATCTGGAGTCTACGTTGGAATGAGATTGCAGAATAGATGGAGGGTCAGGGATGGTTTGAAGTCAGGTTCAGAGAGATCTGCCTTGTACGTTTGTTGTTTTAAAAAATAAAATGAACAGTCCAATAGCAATGAACACACCTAGTACCCAGATCTTGGTTTTTAATACCATTCTCCAATAAAAGGAACCTTGGAGAAACGGCCGATTCTAGGACTTAGGCAGGAAATATACAAGACGAACCTGGAGCATCTTATAGTTCCAGAAAGTAAAAAAGTGCTCTCAAAAAATCGCATTGCTGAGGGTTTGTCAAAGGGACATAGGAGCCAACAGAAAGAGCTTCCAATGACCAAAGCTGGAACAATTTCAGGAACAAAATTAAGCAGCATTGGATTATAACCCAAAGTACAAAATAAATACATACATGAGTCCATGCTGATATAAATGAATGATTGAAATAAACAAATAAAGGAAAAGAGACAAGTCTCCCATGCAAAAGAATTCCAAATAATTCAGGTAGATACTCGGCTTTTAAGGAGAGACAGCATAACTCTCTGCTCCTGAAGTGTGGGCTGCTCATAGTGACTTCCTTTCAAAGAGGACAGTATAAGAGAAAAAAAAAGTAGTTTTATAGTGGAGAAACCTGACAAACTCTCTCTCAGCCAGGTGATCAAGGTTAACTTCAACACTAGGTTGTGTGGGACTTCCTAGCAGTCCAGCAGTTGGGACTCCGCGCTTCCACTGCAGGGGGGTCGGGTTTGATCCCTGGTCGGCGAACTAGGATTCTGCATGCCCCGCAGAGCGGTCAAAAAACAAAAAACAAAAACAAAAACAAAAAACACAACACACACACACAAAACACAAAAAACACTAGGTTATATGGACAGTATGTCCCCTTGATATGATCTGATGAAAATGGTACTTTACCTCTGTGATCTTCCACTTCAAAATCTATAACCCCAGTTTAATCACGAAAATAACAACAGACAAACCCCAACATAGAGTCATTATATGAAATACCTGATCAGTATTCCTCAAAACTGTCAAGGTCATCAAAAACAAAGAAACCCTGAGAAACTGTCACAGCTCAGAGGAGCCCAAGGAGACATAATGACTAAATGTAGTATGATTACCTAGATGGTCTCCTGGAACAACAAACAAACAAACAAACAAACAAAGGACATTAGATAAAACCTAAGGAGATCTGAATAGAGTGTGGACTTCAGTGGATAACGATGTATTGGTACTGGTTCCGTAATTGTGACCAATGCACCATGCTAATGTAAGGTGTTAACGACAGGGGGAACTGGGTGCAGGGGACATGGGAATTTTCTGTACAGTCTTTGCAATTTTCTGTAAATATAAACCTATTCTAAAATTTAAAGTTTATTTAAAAATAAATACATGACATCACAAAAGCTGAGGGATTCAGTGGGTAGTGGGTCAGAGTTACGCTGAAGATTATAGGTAGTTTGTATGTCAGGTTTAGGGAGATCCGGTTTACACCTTATTTTGTAATTTGTTTTGAAAAAGTGATTTTACATAGGATGAAAAATGGGAGGGTTTTGGAAACAAAGTAAGGGGCAGATATTTGGTAAATTGAGGATGAGGCATTGGGGAGCTTCATGTATGGCTTGAGATTAGAGAGTCGTGTTAGGAAAACTGTATTGCATATCAATTGGTAATAAAATAGTATTTTTGTTTGTTTGTTTACAAAGGAAGAGGGATGATGTAGGTACCTCAGGTAAAGTCAAGATTTGGGATGGAGTGAGGTAGACGCTGCAGTGAGAAGAAGGTATAGAGAAAAGGCTGAACTTTAGATGTTGGACAGGGGTGTGATGGGGGAGATAAGTATGATGGTTTCTCACGTGACTTGGTAATAATGTAAGAAGTAACACAGTGGTTTAATCTGCTTTTGTGGTAGTCTACGTACAGCCTTTGCAATTAGTCCAAACGTCCTGCTAGCATTTAAGACATTCTGTCTTTTTGTTACACTGTGCAGAAAGTTACCACCCAGGAGACTGGACAGTGTGTGGGCCCAGGGGATGGGCCTTGGAGGCTGTCACATATCAAGGAGGCTTCTCATCCCCACTTATCACACTCATCATCGACACTCTCAAAGCTCTAAACTACGGTATCCAGGGGACAGGTATTATAAAAGGGTTTTAGAGAAGAGTTAAGCAGAGCTGTATCACCGGCTATCATACTGTCATAGTATTCAGGATCTAGGTTAATGTCTTCAGGGTACCCTGTCCCTCACCAACTCCCTCACCAGACCTCCGCCTGAGCCTTGAATCAAGAGTTCATCTGATCACCTAGTGCCACGGTTCTCACCCCTGGCTGCCCCTTCAAATCACACAGGGGGCTTTTTAAAAAACACCAAAGCCTATACTCCATGCTCAGAATTCCAACTCTATTCATTTGGGATGGAACCCTGGCATCAGTTTTTAAAAAAATTACCCAGGTGAGAACCACCAACCTAATGGCTGCTCTTAGCCTCCTGCTTCCAAGTATTGGGGTGGCCAAAAAGTTCGTTCAGGAAAAACCTTAAGGAACTTTTGGCCAACCCAATACTTCCCCAGTTTCATTGACCATTGCCTTCGGGATCTCAGCCGCCTATTCTTGGGGGCTGTTGGAGTCTTCTTCAACTGAAACTGGAGATGACCACTACACACTGGAGACAGGGGACACCCAGTTTTCATCCTGTCTGGATATTCTGGCCAGGTCCTGGTTATCTTTCAAGGCAGCAAACTAAAGCAGGGGAAGGTGCGGAGAGTCGACCGTCAGAGAGGAAAGCAGAGGACAGGAGCCCAGGTGGTCTTCCAGGTGTCAGCACTGAGTCAGAGGGAGAAGGAACCCACAGACCAGCCACGGGAACTCTGAGACCTCTGCAGGGTTCTCTGCTGTTTGTGGCTCCTGCACGTGTTGGGAGCGCTGCTGTGTGTGCCCTGAACGTGTCCCTGCCTGATCCGGAGCGAAGCCCTTGAAGCAGGCTGCTGCGTGGGCCGGGCATCTGAGGCCCTGGCGGGGAGGCGCTCGGCTGGCTGTGGCCCCTCCGCAGCCACGCTTCCAGGGGAAAAGGGCACCCAAAGGGTGGAGTAGGAGGCCCCTGTCAGGGAGGGCCTGCCCCTGTCCTCTGGACACCAAGAGGGCTTGAACGTCACCAAGAAGGTCCCATGGGTGTAGTTCGGCCCCCAGCGTCGTGCCTTTGTGAGCAGAGAGCACAGGGCTGGGCCCCACCCGCGGCCTCTCTGCCCACAGGGCTCTGACACAGGGGGAGGGTCCCCCAGCCCGCAGCCAGCCGTTCTGGGGCGCCACTTCCTGACCCTCCAGCTGTGGTTCTTGTGTGCATCACACAACCCTCTGCGGACCTGGTGGCAGCTGTCGGGAAATGCCCCAGAATTGCTTTTACATGTGATTCAAGGGGGTTTATGTTCACAGAACCTCCCCGCCCTTCCTCTGAACTCCCAGGTTCAGAACCCCTGCTCTCCCAGCTTGCAGTTAGTTTCCCAGCCGCAGGGTCTGCGTTGGGTGTCGTTCGCCACAGTGGCCGCTAGATGCCGACAGAGACCGGGCTGGACGCCTCACGTCTCTTCCAGGGCTGAGGGCAGCTTTTCACAGGTCAAGTCTGTCCTCATCCCATGGGTGGAATTAGGACCCGGGACCAACCGGCACACCATATCTTCCCCTCACCTCTCACGCACATGTCTGAGTGAATGAAGGCTGTAAACCACTTCCTGCTCCACCCGGGACCCTCCTCTCTTTAGAATTCTCTCCCTTCCGTGATCACACAGTGTGAATGACTGTTTTCACCAATAAAATCAGACGGGATAGATGCTGCGAATGTAGCTGTCTCTGACTGTCCCTGTGTTCCCCAGACCTACTGCCTCCCTCCCGCACGTGGTAGAAGACAGGGGTCCGGGTTCTCTCTTGACCTCACCATAACCCAGCCAGCAACTAGGAGTACTGTGGGCTGGGCTAAGGACATGGGCCACATCTTAGTAGCTGTGTGACTTTGAGCTAGTTACTTAACCTCTCTGTGCCTACGTGTCCTCATATATACCATGAGGACCGTAATCGTACCTACCTCATGGAGTTATTATGGAAATGAAATGAATCTGTATTTCTCAAACACTTATGACAATACCTGGCATATATGTTAGTTATTTTAATTTGTCATGTTGGACTCTCACAGTAAGGCCACAGAAATTCTCTCTCTCTCTCTCTCTCTCTCTCTCTCTCTTTGGCATTTCCCATTTAGAGCTCCTGGTTTTTGTCTTTGGGATTTGTCCCTGGTTTCATAAACTGTGTCTGGTGGTTGCTAAGTGATTTTTGGGCCTAGTTGTCTACAAAGCCCTGGTGTTGGTGTCGCTGCTGCTATGTTCTGGGTTGAGACAGGCCTGACAGCAAATTACTCGAGTCCCAGTGTTCTCTGGGAACATATGAGAGAAAGTAGAAACTCCCTCCACCCACGGATAGAAAGCCATCCCCTCTGGCGTAAATATTTGACCCTGGGAGCACAGCTTTAGGGCCCATGCATCAAATGCTGCTCCTGGGACCCTAGCCAAGCTTCCGCCCAGCAGGGGCTGTGCCCTGCCTACTCAAGTGCATAGTTCTGTTTGACCAAGAACTTGCACAGCTCAAAGGTTTCCTCATTCAACTACTTTTCTACTCCCAAATTTAGGAAGGTCTTAAATGCTCTGTATGTTAACTATGCTGAGTTGTTCACTGCTCTGGTTGAACCTTAGCTAAGAAAACTGGAAACGAAGACAGTCTCATATAGGCAGAATTAGTTATCTTCCTCCAAAAGCCAACCTGCAGGCCCATTGGAGAGGTCACTAGAAGTTGTCAACTGTATTGCATAATCAACCACATATGTTCATACCATGACCCCTTTGCTAATAAATTAGGTATAAAGTCACGAAACAGAACCAGGTGTTCCTAATGAACGTATCTCAAGAGTAATTTCAGTAAATAGAAGAACAAGGCCGGGCACCAAGAAGATTCTTTCAGAGACAAGACGGGCCACACAGTACATGAGCAGGTTGGGCACTTTCACTAGCATCTCCATCTCTGCCAATGTCTGAGGCCACCTTCCCAGACTCCATGGCACACTTCCAGGTTTTTGTTAAGATTCGCTAGGTTATTCCTACCAACTGTCCCTCTGAAAACAGCTTTCAAAAACCTGCATAAAATATAAACAATATCTTCTTATATGAAAAGCTTTGAAGTGAGTAAGGCATTACATGGAAAAAAATAAAGGGAAAATGGAGACCTAGAGGGACAAATGAGGACTAGAGGCCACTTTTACCATGTGAATATTTTCCAAATCAGAAAATTGTTCTCATAAACTCTTAGGACAAGAGGAACACAAACCAAAGGTCAAGATGTAGACAAAGAAGGGAGTCTAACATCATACCTTCCTTCAATAAGCTGACACACAAAAAGGCTCCACCCCCAGGGTGTAGAATGTGACCCTGCCCTCAAACAGAATTTCATCACAGGTTCTACTTGCCTGATATATAGGGAATCCCAAGCCTTAAAATTTAAGGTTGTCTTCAACTGAGAGAAGCCCCAATAATTGGCAGAGGCAAATGGAAATCTTTCTGGAGGAATGTGACCTCATCCTAGCCTAAAGTTATTGCTACAGATAATTGTTAAAGTATGATGACCAAAATAACCAAGCACATAAACAAACAAGGCACCATGGGCAAGAACAAGCAGAAAGACAGACAAAAATGAGACACACAAAATTTCGATGAATGTAATGATCAGACACAGACCATAAAACAACTATGCTTACAATGTTTAAAGATACAAAAAAAGGAAGTGCCACTTCTGGTCAGTATAGAATAATGGAGACTACTCTCATGCGTGAACAACCAAAAACTACAAAGAAATGAAACAACTATTATCAAGACACTGGACATCAGGTTACAATGGATAGTGACTCTTAAAGATGGACAACATGACAATGTATTCCCCACAATTGTCCCAGCTTACTGCCTTGTTTCCAGGTCTCAGCAGCAGAGCCTGGTGGACTCCCTGAGCTGAGGAGGTGGGAAGAAGTGTTGGGAAAAACGAAGTGGCTCAAGGTTGCTAGACAGAGTACCAGGGAGGGGTTAGCACAGAGAGAAAACTTAGGATATCTTCAGGGATACATAGGTGTGGGGTGTGAAACGACCCAAACCTGGGGAAAGAACTGTCCAAAAGGGCTGGAGGAAACAATAACCAGCAGTCATACAAGGCTGAGAATGGAACCTATTCCTTATCTGCCAGACTTAAAAATATCCAAATTCAAGAGCATTGAGTAGAGTAAGAAAGTGCTTGCCTCAGTAGTGGAGAATAGCTACTCCTGCACTAAACATGGTTCTGGTGCCACCTAACAAATCCAAATAATCAAACTGTTTCCAAGTAACTAAACTGCATCCTAGTAGAAAGGCACCAAATATTTTTAGAAATACAGAAATAACCAGTATCCAACAAGGTAAAAGTCACAGTGTCTGGCGTGCAGCACAACATTACAGGCATGCAAAGAATCAGGTAAATACAACCCATCATGAGGGAGAAACCAACTGAAATTGACCTGAATCTGACAGAGATGTTAATATTGGCAGAAAAGGAAATTAAAACATATTATAACTGTATATCTATGTTCAAAAGGGTAAAAAGAGACATGGAAGATATAAAAAGAGTCCAAATCAAAATTTTATAGATTAAACTACAATATTTAAAATGAAAACTATACTGGATAAGATTAACATCACCTTAGCCATGGCAAGAGATTAGTGAACTTGAAAACATAGCACTTGAAACTATGTATCTATCCATGTATCTATGTAACTGTTTACCTTCTATCAAACCATGAGTTCATACTAATACCTCCAATTCCAATCTAACAAAACATGATTCTATTTAGTATTCCCCTTTTCATATTTGTAACTACCTTTTCTGACAGTGAGAAACCTGGCCTCCATTATTCACTATGTTTTTTGTTTTTTTGTTTTTTTGGTTTTTGTTTTTTGCTTAATACTAGAATTCAGAGAAAGTAGTTTCAGAATTGATAACACATAACTATAAAAAAACAAACTTACGTGAGATACCTACATGAAATTCACTTTTGAAGTAGCTATAGATAGACAGGTAGATAGAATGATAGAATGACAAATAGATATAGAAAGACATATAGGTGTGTCTATATGTATATACATATAAATATTTACATATACATACACATATTTCCTAGCTCTGCCCATGGAGAGAGCCTAGAAATGTGACACCACACTAGGAATGAGCACACTTACCATTCAAATCTTATTTTGGAAATACCATTCTCTACCACAAGGAATCAAGTTTTTTGAAGAACTGGCTAATCCCAGGGCTGAGACTGGGAAAGTACATTATGGCCTTTGAATACCATGTTGTCAAGAAAAGAAGAAAGTGGTCAAAGAATGGTGTGTACATGTCAAAAGGACAGAGAAGCTGGCTTAAAGTGTGTACTAATGGCCAAATCAGGGACAATCGGAGCATCAATATAAACAATGGCAATAATAGTTTATAACCCATTGAGTAAAAAAGAATCCATTATACTGGGATTTCCCTGGTGGTACAGTGGTTAAGAATCCGCCTGCCAATGCAGGGGACACGGATTCGAGCCATGGTCCGGGAAGATACCACATACCGCGGAGCAACTAAAGCCCGTTCGTCACAGCTACTGAAGCCCGTGCGCCTAGAGCCCATGCTCTGTAACGAGAAGCCACTGTAGTGAGAAGCCCGCGCACTGCAATGAAGAGCAGCCCCCGCTCGGCACAACTAGAGAAAGTCTGCGCGCAACAAAGAAGACCCAACACAGCCAAAAAATAAATAAATAAATAAATAAAATTTGAAAAATAAATAAAGAATCCATTATACTGAAATAAATAAATGTGGAAAAAAGGAAGAACTCTTCCTTACAATGGAATATGAACTAATAAGTGTAGAAGAAATAATGGAATTAGAAAATCACCGTTTGGCAGCCATCATAATAATTGATTCAGGCAAGAATCAACAATGAGTGTTGATTGAATCAACAATTCAACAATGAGTGAATCAACTAAAATGAGTGTTAAACATTTGGTGTATAACCAATTAATACATAGTCTCTCCCAGAAGATATTTATTATTTACAAAGAGGAATATTATAACTTCATAGTGGAGAAAACTGGGAGACACCACCTTAATGAAATGATCAAAATTATCATAGTTAACAGCATCAGTAATGGGAAATTGACATTTTTTGCTTCTTGATATGATGCACTGAGAAACACACACCAGTTCTGTGATATTTCTGCCAAAAAGGCATAACCAGAATCTACTCATGAGGAAACATCAGACAAACCCAAACTGAGGGACATTCTGCAAAATAACTGCTGTGCACTCCTCAAAAATGTCAAGGTTATGAAAGACAAAGAAAAACTGATGAATTGCTCCAGATTAAAGGAGATTAAGTAAAGAGACATGACAATTGAATGCAACTCATGATTCAAATTTTCTTCTCTAGAAAGGACATTATTGAGATAAGTGGTAAAATCTGAATAAGGTCTGTAGATAAGCTGTGTTAATGTTAATTTCTTGGTTTTTGTAATTGTGCTATGGTTTTTAAAGAGACTGACCTTGCTTCTAAGAAACATAAAGTGAAGCATTGTGTCTGCAACTTATTCTTAGTGGTTCAGAAAAAAAATTACACAGACATATACATACATAAATACAGAGAGAGAGAGAGAATAAAGCAACTGTAATAAAATAACCTATTGGTAATCTTGCTGATAAGTATAAGGGAATTCTTTGTACTATACTTAGAACTTTTCTGTAGGTCTGAAATTATGTTTAAAAGGTTTTAAAAAATCTATCATGCTTAACAAAATGAGAATGCTATATTAAAACTATTAGGTAGAACTTTTATAAAAAACAAGATATTTACAAAGTATCTCCCTATGAAGTATGTATCATCTACCAAGGGGAAAATAGTAGTAAACTCTGACATACATCACCATTACCAAGTATTAGATGTTAACATCATTAATATTGGAACAAAACAATACCATGTGCCTTCTGATATTGGTATAATGCAATGAGAAGGAAATAAAATAACTTCTGTGGTACTTCTGACAAAAAAAAAAAAAAGGAAAGGGTAACCTGAATCTAATTATGAGGCAACATCACATGAACCCAAATTGAGAGAACTTTCTGAAAAATAACTGACCGATATTCTTCAAACAATTGAGTCATAATAGAGGAAGACTGGAACTATTTCAGATTAAAGAAGGATAAAGAGACATGACAATTAAATGCAATGCATGATCCTGGACAATAAATTGGAAAGTCTAGGTGAAAGGGTACATGATAATTTTTTCTCTTATTCTTGCAAAATTTTGGGGTGAAATAATTAAAAGTTTTAAAAAATGAATCTGATGGCACTGCTTCTTTTTCTATGCTCTGAAGTTGTTTAAGTTGTATTGGACTAAGATTATATTTAAAAGTTTTGTAGAATTCTCCAATGAAGACTTCATAATCTGGTGCCATTTATTGGAGGGAGGGAGATCCCTATCTAAATTTATTTAATTTTCTTTTGCAACTGGCCTACTAGACTTTCTGTCTCTACTGGAGTCAAGTTAGCAAGTTGGATTATAATAAAAATTATCCCAATTTTCAAATTTATTTACACAGAGTTGTATAAAATAGTTTCTCTTTTCTGGCTTAAAACAATATATATTTATTTCTCATGATTTTGTGGGCTGGTTGCGTGATCCTTCTGGTTCAGCCTACCTCAGATGATTCTGAAGTCAATTGGCAATGGGGCTGAATGATCTTGGATCATTTACATACTTAGTGATTGGCAGGCTGTTGACCGAAGCATCTCAGTGCTCCACACGGCATGTTCAGTAAATTATTCCAGGCTCATTCCCAGAAGATGGACTCACATCTCACTTTGAATGCATCACATTTGTTAAATCATCACTAACCACAGCAAGCCACCCGGTCAAGCCTCAATTTAAGGAGTGGGGTAACAGGCTCTACCTCTTGAAGGGGAGAGTGGCAAAGTCACTTTGCTAAAAGACACGCATTTAGGAACAGGAGTAATTTGCAGTCATTTTGCAACCTAGCACACCTTGTCTGGTTGAGTATCGAGAGCCTTTTCTAAAGTGGATATATGCTGGTGGGCATGTACATGAGACATACATATCTTACAGTCTGTGCTCACTTTGAGAAGTCCATCTATATATCTCTTCTCCACACTTCCTAGGCACCGGTCTGCCAACGTTGCCCTTACCAAGTCCCTAACCTGTTGGTCAAGCTATCAACTACTGTTCATGAATAGATACATATATTTGAGGCCATGCCTCCTTCCAGTGGACACTTGGAGTCCTGACCAGTAGTACTATTTCACTACTTTTTTCCTGGGCTGACCCTGAGTGAGGGTGCAATGCGCCGTCCATCCGCTTCTGGCTGATTCCAACAGTTGACGCAGATCTATATGTAAACCAGTTCTATTCTTTTCTTTCCCTGTTAACTGGCCATAGGAAACGCTATGGGGGCTGAGGGAAAAGCAGTGAAGCATGAACAATGGAAGCTGGGGCCATCTGCTTCCTAATGCCTTCCATACTTACTCAGCTCTGTCCTTATATACGAGTTTCATTTTACAGTGGAATACTGCTTTATATATGCAATTTTAAGATTTGATGGATTAACAGCACACACTTCATGACAGGAAATTCAGGTTAAATCGTTATTTGGTATTCCACAATACAACGTTCAGTCTCTACTAGGGCATAGTAGCAAGCCAGGAGTTGCTTTTCTAATAAGAGAGTTGTTGACAAAGAAGGGCCTTACTCAAAAACTCTAGGCATCTGTGCAGTGATGCTACACGGAGCATTTCTCCCTGCCACAGACACTGCAGCAATTCTAAGACTCTTAGGTCTGCTGAATCATAACAACCAAGCAGCAGGGTAGTTTTTTATCACAGCTTCGCTCTGCTACAGAGCCTTTGCTTCCTTCTGGCACCACTCACAAATGGCAATATTATAGATTTCCCGGTAAATGGATTGGAGCAGCACACCTAAATGTGCTGCCTGTTCTCTACAAAATCCAAAGAAGCCTATGAGGTATTGTGCTCTTTTCCTGGTTGTGAAAAAGAGTGCAAAGGTGTGACAACTTCTTTCGGGCCACTGGACCCCTAATAACTTCACTAAGGAGGCAGGCCCCTGAGTTTGATGAGATTTATCTCACATGCATGTGTCTTCTAATGTATGTAGAGTTCCTTCTACTTGCTATTCATCAGCTCAAGTTAGTATGATGTCATCACTGTAAGAGTCCTGTGCAATGATCTGTCTGATATCGAAAAGATGATGACCCCTTTAGACTCTGCTGTGATAGACAGCAGGAGGGGTGCCACAGTAAGAAAGTGAAGCAATTTCTCCTGTTCCCTCAGAGGTAGATTTCTTATCATCTGTTGCTGGGGATGGGGGGAGCGTGGCAATTGCATTTGATGGGTCAATATCTGCACACTGATAAAGGAGGCATTGGTTCTCCAGGCTCAGATAAAGGGGGGCGGTGAAGAAGATTCATATTAGAGGAGACATTCTTGCTGGGTTTCTATGGTTGGATAGAAATTCCACTAGCTGAGAATCACATGCATTTTGCAGACATTGCATCAATCCTTTGCACAGAATCGGAGATAAATGTTTATGGGAACAGGAGTAAGTTTGTATGGCTGGATCAGCAAGAGTTACTCCATGCACATGGGCTGGGTCCAGATCGTGGAAGACCTTAAGAAGGCCTGAGGAATCCGTTCCTCCTTCATCAGGGTCCCCACGCATGAATTTACACATCCCTCCTTTGTACACCCAGTACACTTTGTACATGACTTTATAGTACAGCACTCCCCACCTGGCTAAATGTCTTAGAAAGCAGGAAAGAGTGGCATCCATATGGACCAGCAATAGGACATACCCGTGTTGCCGTATGAACTTGCCCAGTCATTTGATATGGGGCCTTCAGAGGTCCACAGAACAGCGTGCAGCAAAAAGAAGTCCACCACTATTATCCTGCTCCTCTCAACCTCATTCCAGGGCTAAACCCACAACAACCCTTTTGCTTCCTTCCAAGACCTGTGTTCACAAAAGCTTTGGGCCTGGACTTGCTGGGGTTGGGGTGGGGGAACAGGCCCTTCTTCCCAGACGTCCTTATAAACCAGTGACTTTGCCTCAAGGGATGAGAGGGATCTGAACAGCTGGACCCCTCATCAGAGCTGACCCTTCCCAACCACTAAGGACACTCTGTTCATAGTTGCTTGGCCTGAAAAGTCTCAAGTGGCTGGAACCTACTTACGGTCACTAAATTCAAGCTTTCAGAAGAAATATTGGCTGGAACTTTGTGTCTTCATCTTTTTTTTTCTTTTTAGAAATATAAAATCTTTGTCTAATAGCACTCTTTCGCCCCTAAGCCTAGAGTCAAGTGGAACAAACGCAGAGAAGTTGTCCTATTTTCTGCACAGTTAAGAAATGGGGAATTCAATATGTGTTTACAATGATAGCAACATTAAAATAGCTCTTGCTCCATTGCCAAATGAAGGATGACAGAGACATAAACACTGTCTTTTAAAAGATTCTTTTAGAAGAAACAGTATGAATCGAGTCATTTACTGAAGTACTGTTTGAACAGATGGTGTGATTAACAGCTAACATGTAAGCCATCTTGGGAGCTTATGGAAAAGTAAACAAGTGGAGCTAAAAAGAAATCACTTTATTCCCCAAAAGCGTCTTTCATTCATTTTACTGGGAAAATTGGAAAGTCTGTGTTTTGAAGGCTGTGTTTCCTTGGGGGATGCAGGAGTGAGCAGGGAGGGTCTCTTTAGAGCAAGACCACATCCATGCCAGGTTGAGTTCTGAATTTGCTTCCTGAGGGATGAGATGGGTCAGAGCAGTCAAACCCCCAGCACAGCTGACCCTTGGAACCACTAAGGACACTCTTCACCTCTGCTTGTCCTGGAAGACCTCATGTGCAAGGGGTGAAGAGAAGGGAGTTAAGAGTTGAGAACCAATTACGTAAGAGGCACTCTGCCAGGAACATCACACACACTCTTTCCTCTAAGGCCAGCTCACAATGGTCCCAGGAGTCACGTTATAAGGCCAATTTCCCAATGGGGAAATTGACATCATAAAAGGGGGAAACCGTCTCCTAAGACGATGTAGCTACTTCCTCTGTGGAGCTGCCATTGAAACTATTGAGTTTCAGAGCTCTTAGGAGAGGCAGCTGATTACAGAGAGAAGAGCACTGACCAGGACATCTGGAGATACAGGTATGAAAGTCTCCTCTGCCTTAGGGGCAGACTCTATTCCCTTCTGGGCTGCAACTTCTCCATCTTTAAAATGTGGGCAGGGACTTCTCTGGTGGTTCAGTGGTTAAGAATCCACCTGCCAATGCAGGGGACACGGGTTCGATTCCTGGTCCGGGAAGATCCCACATGCCGCGGAGCAACTAAGCCCATGAACCACAACTACTGAGCCTGCGCTCTAGAGCATGCGAGCCACAACTACTGAGCCCACGTGCCACAACTAGTGAAGCCCGTGTGCTACAACTACTGAAGTCTGTGTGCCTAGAGCCTGTGCTCCACAACAAGAGAAGCCCCCACTTGCCGCAACTAGAGAAAGCCTGCGTGCAGCAACGAAGACCCAACACAGCCAAAAAATAATTTTTTAATAATAAAATAAAATAAAATGTGGGCACTGTATCAGATGGGCTCCAAGGTCCTCATTTGGGTACGAAAATGGTATCAGAATATCACATCGGCTTCCCCAGCACCATTCCTGACCTTCATCAACTGACATGAGGAAGAAGCCTTGCACATTGGTACAGCTCTAGCCTTTGGGCCACCGCCCACTTAGACAAATCTCCAGGTATTGGCTGACCCTTGACAGAGCCCTTTCCCTACTGCCTTCACCATAGAACATCCCATTAGTGACGGCCCACCACAGGTTGCCCAAGCGTTCTTTCATTTATCTAATATCTGTGGGTGTGTAGTAACATTCCACGCCCTGTGCTACATATGGTGGAAAGGAAACAACGGTGGGCAGGAAGGACACAGTGTCTCTCCTCCCAAAATTAGACCCAGAGTTGGAGACACACGAGTGAACAGATAATAAAAATATAGAGGCGTGAGTGTGAACATAAGAAAAGGAACCAGATTTCTTCCTGAGGAGTCAAGGTATGCTGCCCCAAGGTAGTGATGTTGGCACCAAATTAATACATGTTTTATCATCCATCCAGATATTAAGAATCATCCAGGTGACTACCGCAGATTTGCTGGCCTTTCATCCTGGCATTTGGTACCACTTAGACCCACATGTTGGATTCCCAGGCCAATTAGAACCAAAAGTTGCGAAGAAGGCAAAGAAATCTTTTATGTTTCCAAAGATACAGAATTAATTAAGGAGGAAAGCAACTTTAGTGTTAATAATCTAGAAATAAACTCTTTCTCTTGGGCCTGTTCTTGTAAATACTTCTGAACTCTTTCATGTGAACAGCCTTCTAATTGCATCTCTGGGACCTAATCCTGAAGGGTTTGAAATGATTTCCCTTTGCAACTTTAAAACCTTTGATACTGTGTCCCCTGGCAGGTGCGATTCCACTCCTTCCCTGGCCGTTTTAATAAATGGACTTTGGAGTGTTCCTCTCCCCATTTACTGAAGGTGCTGCTGCTTTTGAGTTACATTTGGAATTCACTTCAGGTCTCTACGAAATGGAAAGGAAAAACCTACTGCTACTGCGTGTTCTGTGTTGATACATGACACTGCTCAGCCCAAGGATTCCTTCCTGGTGTGGAATGATCCACTGGAACACTGCTCCAGGTCAACAGAAGAAAGAAATTCCTGTAACACCTCAGATGCCTCTCTGCAAGGATACTTACCACTTTGCCCCTCACCTTATAGTTACTTGTGTCCAAGGGTCACCCCTCCCCTGTGCAAGTCAGCTGTGAGTCCCTGCAGGCAACAACAGTGTTTTGGTTTTCCTGGGGTGCTATGTGCCAAGGGCCAATGTCTTGTATGAGGAGGTGCTCATCCAATATTGGGCCAACGTCCAAATTTCCAGTGTTGCTTTATTGGTCTCTCGATACTGTTTTATTCTCACGTAAAGCTTGCCATAATTCATTCTCAAAGTCAGCCATCTTCATTCTTTTCCATATGGCATCAATATTGCTTCATTTTTTTACCGGGTGCTAAAAGTTATACTCTAAACTCCTTAATTCAGAGGAGTTTTCCATTTTTTAAAAAACATTATATCTGTTCATCTCCAGTAATTTTCATAAAATCTGACTTCTGGCCTTAGGGACCATATGCTTCTCCTGGGGGAGAAAGGAATGGTATAATTGGTTCTTTAATTTTCCACACTGGACCGTTCTTTAGGGTACAATCCAATCAAGGGCCAACAAGGGTAAATAAAGGATTGTAATAATTCTTTCTAAGTTTACAAAGAATTTATTTTTACAATTCTTCCATTTATTTTCTATGAAAAACTTTGTATTGACTTCTTTATTGGTTAAAAAAATCAAATATTATTCACCATGATTTTTCATGGTCTATTTTACAATGACCATAAGAAACCAGACATAACTGAAATCAAAGAGCAAGAAGAGTCCTGAACGACTGTCTACTGCCATGGGAAAATGCTTGGGTGGGAAACAGGTTATAGTTTGACACAATGACTGTGAAAATAGGCATAGGAATAGGGAAAGAGCCCAAATGTTGTTAATGACCATGCCTGAACAGTACAATTCTCTGTGGTTTTAGTTCAATTACCTACAGTTTTCTGTGGCTTCCATGTTTTCTCTTTTGATTGGAAAAAACTGTTGATTAAAAAGAGTAATTGTCCAGTGAGAGTCACTTGCTTTACACAGGAGAAATGAAAGTCCCGGGTGTTCTGGCACAACCAGGACAAGAAATCTGGCCACAGGACATCTAGACTAAGTTGTTCTTTGACTTGAGATTTGGCGAAGACATAGAATTCCATTTTTCAATTACTCTAAAATTTCAGCAAAATAAGAATTCTATGCATTTGAAAACCTGGCACTCATTCTAGAGTCAAGTAGGAAATGTGGTTTTACATAAGCAATGGATATGCTGACTAGACTTCCACTCTCTTTTAGATGGAACAGTCATTTGGACTCATCGTCTTACAGGGATCCCCTTGCCCTGCTCTAGTTTCTCTTCTCAGTCATTTGCTCTACCCAACTGCCCGTTGCCAACAGTGGCTTCAGTCATCCAGGGATGTTCATAACCTCTGGTGCAAAAGATTAGAATGTTTTGGTAAACGGCTGCCAATGCTCCGGGTATGAGTTAGTTTCAGTGAAAGAAACCTGAACTTTTACATGACGGCTGCTAATTCCTGCTAATTGCTATCACTTCATAATTAGATTGGCAGAAATTTCACTCCAGGGACAGGGGATATGAAAACTGGTAGGCTTAAAAGCAGCCTTCTCAGAGGATTCTGAGACTGGGGACTGTGCGATCAACAGCATGTTTCCAGGCCTTAGTTCTATGAGGGATTCAGAGGGCACAGACAACCACAAATTAGTGCTGTTAGCCACAGGACACAAGACCTGCAGATGCCTGAGGGACTACTATTTGCAGTGACCTGTAGGGCACAGGTGATCTCCAATTAGTATAATGCAAAAAGCAAATGCAAGGTAGTAGCTAGGCTATTGGATAGGATTTCAAGAATAATCACCATCCTTTCTAGATCAGCGGTTGGCAAAACTGCAGCATGAGAGCCAAAACCGGCCCACTGCCTGTTTTTGTAGGTAAAGTTTTATTACAGTACAACCATGCCCATTCTTTTTCATAATCCCTGTAGCTACTTTTGTGCTACAATGGTAGAGGTGAATAGTTGCAACAGAGACCTATGGCCTCCAAAATCTAAAATATTCCTGATGACAGAAAAACTTAGCCAACTCCTGTTCTAGATCATAAAGGGGAAAAGTCAGAAGAAATAATCTTGAAAGTAAGCCAGGATAAAAGGGAGTTAAAGAAATCCCAACCCACAATGTTAAAGCTCAGTGATGGAAGAAATTAACAGAGGAGAAGGAAGGGTGGTGTGTGGAAACTGTATTCCTGGACTAAAGTATACATGGATGAGGCTATTTCTACAAAAGTGATTCTGAATCATCTAAAACTGGCATTGACAAAATATGGCCTGCAGGCCAAATCTGGTCTGCATGTGTTTGTTGTTGTTGTTGTTTTAATAGACTATTTTTTTAAAAAAGCAGGCTTAGGTTTACCAAAAAATTGAGCAGAAAATATAGAGTTCCCATACTCCCCTTTTCCCTGGCTCACATTTTCCCCTATTATTAACATCTTCCATTATTTTGGTACATTTGTTAAAAATGATGAACAAGTATTGATATATAATTATTAACTAAAGATCACAGTTTACATTAGGTTTTAGTCTTTGTACTATACAATTCTATAGGTTTTGACAAATGTATAATATCATGTATCAACCATTAGAATATCATATAGAATAGTTTCACTGCCCACCAGCAATGAATGAGAGTTCCTGTTGCTCCCTATCCTCCCACTATCTGGTGTTGTCAATGTTTTGGATTTTAGCCATTCTAATAGACATGTAGTGGTATATCGTTGTTTTAATTTATAATTCCCTAAAGATATATAATGTTAAGCACCTTGCATATGTTTATTTGTCATCTGTATATCTTCTTTGGTGCGGTGTCTTTTCAGATCTCCTGCCCACTTTTTAATTGGGTTATTTCCTTATCATTGATTTTTTAAAGTTCCTTCTATATATATTTTGGATACAAGTCTTTCATCAGATATGTGGGGTTTTTTTGTTTTTGTTTTTCTTTTTTTGGGTGCGTTGGGTCTTCGTTGCTGTGTGCAGGCTTTTCTCTAGTTGTGGCGAGCGGGGGCTACTCTTCGTTGCGGTGCATGGACTTCTCATTGTGGTGGCTTCTCTTGTTGCAGAGCACAGGCTCTAGGCACACGGGCTTCAGTAGTTGTGGCACACGGGCTCAGTAGTTGTGGCTCATGGGCTCTAGAGCGCAGGCTCAGTACTTGTGGCACACGGGCTTAGTTGCTCCGCAGCATGTGGGATCTTCCCGGACCAGGGATCGAACCTGTGTCCTCTGCATTGGCAGGCAGATTCTTAACCACTGTGCCACCAGGGAAGTCCCATATATGTGTTTTGCAAAGATTTTCTTCCAGTCTGTGAATTATCACTTCATTCTCTAAAGAGTGTCTTTCAAGATCACAAGTTTTACTTTTATGGAAGTGAAATTCATCACATTTGTCTTTAATGGATCATGCTTTTGCTGTTGTATGTAAAAGGTCATCATCAAACCAAAGGTGACATAAATTTTCTCCTATGTTATCTTCTAGGAATTACACACTTTGTATTTTAAAATTTAGGTCTCTGGTTCATTTTTAGTTAATTTTTGTGGAAGGTGTAAAGTGTAAATCTAGATTGTATTTTATACATGGGGATATCCACTTGTTTGAGCACCATTTGTTGAAAAGACTATCTTTCTCCATTGAATTGTCTTTGCTCTTTTGTCAAAGATCAGTTGACCCTATTAATGTGTGTCTATTTCTTGGCTCTTCTTTACATTCCATTGACCTATTTGTCTATTCTTTAGCTAATATCACCCTGGATCAATCACTGTAGCTTTATATTAAGTCTTGAAGTAGGGTGAGGTCAGACCTACAACTTTGTTCTTCTTCAGTATTGTGTTGACTGTTCTGGGTCTTTTCCTACTCCATACAAACTTTAGAAGCAGTTTGTTGCTATCTGCAAAATTACTTGGTTGGATTTTGGATTGGATTGTGTAGAATCTACAGTTTAAATTGGGAAGAATTAACATGGCAATTGATGGAGAAAAAGCATTTGACAAAATTTAACATACATTCATGATACAAACTCTCAACAAATTGGGTATAGAAGGAATGTACCTCAACATAATAAAGGCCATATATGACAAGACCACAGATTACATCATATCCAATGGTGAAAGACTGAAAAATTTTCCTCTAAGATCAAGAGTGCCCAGTGTCACCATTCCTACTGAACATAGTACTGGAAGTCCTAGCCAGAGCAATTAGGCAAGAAAAAGAAATAAAAGACATCCAAATTGTAAGGAAAAAAGTAAAATTGTCTCTGTTTGCAGATTATATGATCTTTTATATAGAAAATCCTAAAGATTACACCAAAAGTCTGTTAGTACTAAAAAACAGATGAGGAAAAGTTGCAGAATACAAAATAAACATATAAAAATCAGTTATATGTCTAAATACTAACAGCAAAATATATGAAAAACAAATAAAGAAAACAATTCTATTCACAAGAGTATCAAAAACAATAAAATACTTAGAAGTTCATTTAACCAAGGAGGTGAAAGATCTGTACACTGAAAACTGTGAGACATTGATGAAAGAAATTGAAGAAGACACAAATAAATGGAAATATATTCAGTGTTCACAGATTGGGAGAACTAATATTATTAAAATGTCAATACTCTGCAAAACCTATTATAGATTCTGTACAATCTGATCAAACTTCCAATGACATTTTTCACAGAAATAGAGAATACTGAACTTTGCGTAGAACTATAAAACCACTGAATAGCCACCTCAATCCTGAGAAAGAACAAAGCTGGAGGCATCACATTTCTTTATTTCATACTATAATACAAAGCTATAGTAATCAAAACAGTATGGTCCTGGCATAAAAGCAGACACATAGACCAATGGAATATAATCAAGAGCCCAGAAATAAACCCTCACATATACGGTCAACTAATATTTGGCAAGGGAGCCAAGAATACTCAATGGGGGAAAGCATAGTCTCTTCAATAAATGGTGTTGAGAAAACTGGACAAAAACATTCAGAAGAATGAAATAGACCCCTATCTTACACCATTCATAAAAAGTAACTCAAAATGGATTAAAGACTTAAGCATAAGACCTGAACTCATAAAACTCGTACAACAAAACATAAGGGGAAAAGGCCCTTGATGTTGGTCTTGGCAACGTCTTTTTGGATATGATGCCTAAAACACAAGGAAGAAAAGCAAAAATAGGTAAGTGGGACCTCATCAAACTAAAAAGTGTCTGCACAGCAAAAGAAACAATCAACAAAAATGAAGAGGAGACCTATGGAATGGGAGAAAATAATTGCAAACCATTTATTGGGATAAGAGATTAATATCCAAAATATATAAGGAACTTGTGTAACTCAGTAGCAAACTAAACAGATTAAGAAATGGGCAGAGAACCTGAATTGATATTTTTCCAAAGAAGTCACATAAATGGTCAACAGGTATATGAAAATATGCTCAACATCACTAATCATCAGGGAAATGCAAATCAAAACCTCAATGAGCTATCACCTCACATCTATTACAGTGGCTATTATCAAAAGGACAGGAGATAACAAATGCTAGCAAGGATGTAGAGCAAAGGGAACCCTTGTGCACTATTAGTGGGAATGTAAATTGGTAGAGTCACTAGGGAAAACAGTATGGACCTTCCTCAAAAATTAAAAAAAAGAACTATCATATGATATAGCAATCCCACTTCTCGTATACATCCAAAGGAAATGAAATCAAGATCATAAAGAGATATCTGGGGACTTTCCTGGTGGCACAGTGGTTAAGAATCTTCCTGCCAATGCAGGCGACATGGGTTCAAGCCCTGGTCCGGAAAGATCCCACATGCCGCAGAGCAACTAAGCCCGTGTGCCGCAACTGCTGAGCCTGTGCTCTAGAGCCCGTGAACCACAACTACTGAGCCCACAAGCCACAACTACTGAGCCCGTGTGCCACAACTACTGAAGCCCATATGCCTAGAGCCCGTGCTCGGCAACAAAGAGAAGGCACCACAATGAGAAGGTCATGTACTGCAATGAAGAGTAGCCCCCACTCGCCGCAACTAGAGGAAGCCCACGTACAGCAATGACAACCCAATGCAACCAAAAAATAAATAAATTAATTAATTTTTTAAAATGCTTAAAAAAAGAGATATCTGCACTCCCATGTTCATTGCAATATTATTTATAATAGCCAAGATAAGAAACAACCTAAGTGTTCACCCTCAGATAAATGGATAAAGAAGTGATGATTAGGAATATTATTCAGCCATGAGAGAGAAGGAAGTCCTGCCATTTGCAGCAACATAAATGTATCTTGAGGGCACTGTGCTAAGTGAAATAAGTCAGACAGAAAAAGACAAATACTGTATGTATGATCTTACTTATATGTGGAATCTAAAAGAGCCAAACTCATAGAAAGTAGAATGGTGGTTGTGAGGGGCTGGGGGTGGGGGAAATGGGGAGATGTTGGTCAAAGGATACAAACTTCCAGTTATAAGATGAATAAGTTTGGGGGATCTAATGTATAGCATGGTGGCTATAGTTAACAATATTGTATTATATACTTGAAAGTTGTTAAGAGAGTAGATCTTAGATGTTCTTAGCATAAAAAAGAAATGGTAATTACGTGAAGTAATGGAGGCGTTAACTAACCCTAGTAATAATTTTGCAATATATAAGTGTATCAAATCTTCACAATGCATACCTTAAACTTATGCAATGTTATGTGTCAATTATATCTCAATTAAACTGGAAAAAAGTGCAAAAAAAGAGAAAAACTCCTCAAAGCACTACTTAAACACTTACTATGTGAGAAGAGAATGAATGTACCAAAAATCAACCAGGGAGGAAAAAGTTTCTCTTAGAAGATCAGACATCCTTTCCCCAGAATCATTGCTGAAGTTCCCATTCTTAGAAATTCTCAACAAATCTTTAGGATGAAAGTAAACATTAGTTTTAGTTAGGTAAATATAGCAATGTCTAGCCTTCCACCACCTTAGTATTCTCTTCTCCCCCACCCTCAGCCTCTGTTTGCATTAGACAACTCAATTGCAAAGCAGCAACATGTTCCTTTCTGTTCCTAAAGTGAAAACATTATTTTGAGCCTGAGGCTATGAATATTTAAATCACCACAAGACTTTCTATACTTGCATTTGAATTGTGGATTATTTTTTATCCTACTTAAATATTTAGGGTCTCTCAGTGGACTATATATTTTTGGCAAATAGGACTGCTTTAACAATTTGTACATACAATCAAAAAGTCTTCTCCTTAATTTATTTTTCTGTGGCTGGGATCAAGAAAACAATATCTTGAACACTGCAAGCAGAAATATTATTTTAATATTCGTACAGAGAAAGGAAAACTGCATGCCATGAATTGGCATCTACATCATTATCATGGATGCTAGAAAATGAATTCTCTTTGGTGGTTTTGTGATACCAGTGTTTAATGGTAGCTTTAATATAAGCCATCTCTGTGTACATAAAGGAAAAATATATTTAAACAAGTAGAAATAAATGTGCATGATTCATCAGCACAGTTAACTCAAGATTTTCCAGACTTATAACCACAACTGATAGGAAGATTTATCACCACAGCTGCCTGTGTTAAACATCTTTTCCTTGCAGTTGAAGGAATCAAATTTCTTCTTGGAGATTAGTCATTTGTGGGGGTGTCGCCAACTGCAAAATGCTTCTGTTACTGTCCTCCAGCCCTAATTTTTATCTCTTTTTGTGTCTTTCCCACTTATAAACAAATTTTAATGACTTACACAGTCGGGTTTTCTTCACTTGTTATTCAAACCTAAAACTTCAGTTGCTTTGCTGGATGGTAATGTGATAACCTCACAAGGAAGGGTGGGATGAAATGGCATTTTGGCACATGTTCACAAGGATGAAATCTGAGCAGATGGGAAATTCTACACGACAGTGAGAGCGGAAAGGGAGCTAACATTTCTTGGGTGGCTACAAATGTGCCAAGCACTGTGCTAGGCTCTTTATTATTTTTTAACATCTTTATTGGAGTACAATTGCTTTACAATGGTGTGTTAGTTTCTGCTTTATAACAAAGTGAATCAGCTATACGTATACATATATCCCCATATCTCCTCCCTCTTGCGTCTCCCTCCCACCCTCCCTATCCCACCCCTCTAGGTGGTCACAAAGCACCCAGCTGATCTCCCTGTGCTATGCGGCTGCTTCCCACTAGCTATCTACTTGACATTTGGGAGTGTATATATGTCCATGCCACTCTCTCACTTCGTCCCAGCTGACCCTTCCCCCTCCCCGTGTCCTCAAGTCCATTCTCTACATCTGCATCTTTATTCCTGTCTTGTCCCTAAGTGCTTCAGAACATTTTTTTTCTTTTTTTTTAGTTTCCATATATATGTGTTATCATACGGTATTTGTTTTTCTCTTTCTGACTTCCTTCACTCTGTATGACAGACTCTAGGTCCATCAACCTCACTACAAATAACTCAGTTTCGTTTCTTTTTATGGCTGAGCAATATTCCATTGTATATATGTGCCACATCTTCTTTACCCATTCATCTGTCGATGGACACTTAGGTTGCCTCCATGTCCTGGCTATTGTAAATAGAGCTGCAATGAACATTGTGGTACATGACTCTTTATGAATTATGGTTTTCTCAGGGTGTACGCCCAGTAGTGGGATTGCTGGGTCATATGGCAGTCCTATTTTCAGTTTCTAAAGGAACCTCCATACTGTTCTCCATAGTGGCTGTATCAATTTACAGTCCCACCAACAGTGCAAGAGGGTTCCCTTTTCTCCACACCCTCTCCAGCATTTGTTGTTGGTAGATTTTCTGATGATGCCCATTCTAACCACTGTGAGGTGATACCTCATTGTAGTTTTGATTTGCATTTCTCTAATAATTAGTGATGTTGAGCAGCTTTTCATGTGCCTCTTGGCCATCTGTACGTCTTCTTTGCAGAAATGTCTATTTAGGTCTTCTGCCCATTTTGGGATTGGGTTCTTTGTTTTTTTGATATTGAGCTGCATGAGCTGCTTGTAAATTTTGGAGATTACTCCTTTGTCAGTTGCTTCATTTGCAAATATTTTCTCCCATTCTGAGGGTTGCCTTTTTGTCTTGCTTATGCTTTCCGTTGCTGTGCAAAAGCTTTAAAGTTTCATTAGGTCCCATTTGTTTATTTTTGTTTTTATATCCTTTTCTCTAGGAAGTGGGTAAAAAAGGATCTTGCTGTGATTTATGTCATAGAGTGTTCTGCCTATGTTTTCCTCTAAGAGTTTGATAGTGTCTGGCCTTAAATTTAGGTCTTTAATCCATTTTGAGTTTATTTTTGTGTATGGTGTTAGGGAGTGTTCTAATTTCATTCTTTTACATGTAGCTGTCCAGTTTTCCCAGCACCACTTACTGAAGAGGCTGTCTTTTCTCCATTGTATATGCTTGCATCCTTTATCAAAGATAAGGTGACCATATGTGCGTGGGTTTATCTCTGGGCTTTCTATCCTGTTCCATTGATCTATATTTCTGTTTTTGTGCCAGTACCATACTGTCTTGATTACTGTAGCTTTGTAGTATGGTATGAAGTCGGGGAGCCTTATTCCTTCAGCTCCATTTTTCTTTCTCAAGATTGTTTTGGCTATTCGGGGTCTTTTGTGTTTCCATACAAATTGTGAAATTCTTTGTTCTACTTCTGTGAAAAATGTCAGTGGTAGTTTGATAGGGATTGCACTGAATCTGTAGATTGCTTTGGGTAGTACAGTCATTTTCACAATGTTGATTCTTCCAATCCAAGAACATGGTATATCTCTCCATCTGTTTGTATCATCTTTAATTTCTTTCATCAGTGTCTTATAGTTTTCTGCATACAGGTCTTTTGTCTCCTTAGGTAGGTTTATTCCTAAGTATTTTATCCTTTTTGTTGCAATGGTAAATGGAAATGTTTCCTTAATTTCTCTTTCAGATTTTTCATCATTATTGTATAGGAATGCAAGAGATTTCTGTGCATTAATTTTGTATCCTGCTACTGTACCAAATTCATTGATTAGTTCTAGTAGTTTTCTGGTGGCATCTTTAGGATTCTCTATGTATAGTGTCATGTCATCTGCAAACAGTGACAGTTTTACTTCTTCTTTTCCAATTTTTGTTCCTTTTATTTCTTTTTCTTCTCTGATTGCTGTGGCTAAACCTTCCAAAACTATGTTGAATAATAGTGGTGAGAGTGGACAACCTTGTCGTGTTGTGATGTTAGAGGAAATGGTTTCAGTTTTTCACCATTGAGGACGATGTTGGCTGTGGGTTTGCCATACATGGCCTTTATTATGTTGAGGTAAGTTCCCTCTATGCCTACTTTCTGGAGGGTTTTTATCATAAATGGGTGTTGAATTTTGTCAAAACTTTTTCTGCATCTATTGAGATAATCACATAGTTTTTAATCCTTCAATTTGTTAGTATAGTGTATCACATTGATTGATTTGCGTATATTGAAGAATCCTTGCATTCCTGGGATAAACCCCACTTGATCATGGTGTATGATCCTTTTAAGGTGCTGTTGGATTCTGTTTGCTGGTAGTTTGTTGAGGATTTTTGCGTCTATGTTCATCAGTGATATTGGCCTGTAGTTTTCTTTCTTTGTGACATCTTTGTCTGGTTTTGATATCAGGGTGATGGTGGCCTTGTAGAATGAGTTTGGGAGTGTTCCTCCCTCTGCTATATTTTGGAAGAGTTTGAGAAACATAGGTGTTAGCTCTTCTCTAAATGTTTGATAGAATTCGTCTGTCAAGCCATCTGGTCCTGGGCTTTTGTTTGTTGGAAGATTTTTAATCACAGTCTCAATTTCAGTGCTTGTGATTGGTCTGTTGATATTTTCTATTTCTTCCTGGTTCAGTCTCAGAAGGTTGTGATTTTCTAAGAATTTGTCCATTTCTTCCAGGTTGTCCATTTTATTGGCATATAGTTGCTTGTAGTAACCTCTCATGATCCTTTGTATTTCTGCAGTGTCAGTTGTTACTTTTCCTTTTTCATTTCTAATTCTATTGATTGGAGTCTTCTCCCTTTTTTTCTTGATGAGGCTGGCTAATTGTTTATCAATTTTGTTTATCTTCTCAAAGAACCAGCTTTTAGTTTTATTGATCTTTTCTATCGTTTCCTTCGTTTCTTTTTCATCTATTTCTGATCTGATCTTTATGATTTCTTTCCTTCTGCTAACTTTGGGGTTTGTTTGTTATTCTTTCTCTAATTGCTTTAGGTGTAAGGTTAGGCTGTTTATTTGAGATGTTTCTTGTTTCTTAAGGTAGGATTGTATTGCTATAAAGTTCCGTCTTAGAACTGCTTTTGCTGCATCCCATAGGTTTTGGGTTGTCGTGTTTTCATTGTCAGTTGTTTCTACGTATTTTTTGATTTCCTCTTTGATTTCTTCAGTGATCTCTTGGTTACTTGGTCGTGTATTGTTTAGCCTCCGTGTGTGTATTTTTTACAGATTTTTTCCGTAATTGATATGTAGTCTCAAAGCGTTGTGTTCAGAAAAGGTACTTGATATGATTTCAATTTCCTTAAATTTACCAAGGATTGATTTGTGACCCAAGATATGATCTATCCTGGAGAATGTTCCATGAGCACTTGAGAAGAAAGTGTATTCTGTTGTTTTTGGATGGAATATCCTATAAATATCAATTAAGCCCATCTAGTTTAATGTGTCATTTAAAGCTTGTGTTTCCTTATTTATTTTCATTTTGAATGATCTGTCCATTGGTGAAAGTGGGGTGTTAAAGTCCCCTACTATGACTGTGTAACTGTTGATTTCCCCTTTTATGGCTGTTAGCATTTGCCTTATGTATGAAGGTGCTCCTATTTTGGGTGTATGAACATTTACAATCGCTATATCTTCTTTTTGGATTGATCCCGTGATTTTTATGTAGTGTCCTTTTTGGTCTCATAATAGTCTTTATTTTAAAGTCTATTTTGTCTGATATGAGAATTGCTACTCCAGCTTTCGTTTGATTTCCATTTGCATGGAATATCTTTTTCCATCCCCTCACTTTCAGTCTGTATGTGTCCCTAGATGTGAAGTGGGTCTCCTGTAGACAGCATATATACAGGTCTTGTTTTTGTATCCATTCATCCAGTCTATGTCTTTTGGTTGGAGCATTTAATCCATTTACATTTAAGGTAATTATCGATATGTATGTTCCTATTACCATTTTCTTAATTGTTTTGGGTTTGTTATTGCAGGTCTTTTCCTTCTCTTGTGTTTCTTGTCTAGAGAAGTTCCTTCAGCATTTGTTGTAAAGCTGGTTTGGTGGTGCTGAATTCTCGTAGCTTTTGCTTGTCTGTAAAGCGTTTAATTTCTCCGTCAAATCTGAATGAGATCCTTGCTGGGTAGACTAATCTTGGTTGTAGGTTTTTCCCTTTCATCACTTTAAATATGTCCTGCCACTCCCTTCTGGTTTGCAGAGTTTCTACTGAAAGATCAGCTGTTAACCTTCTGAAGATTCCCTTGTATGTTATTTGTTGTTTTTTCCCCTCACTGCTTTTAATATTTTTTCTTTGTATTTAAGTTTTGGTAGTTTGATTAATATGTGTCTTGGTGTGTTTCTCCTTGGATTTATCCTGTATGGGTCTCTCTGTGCTTCTTGGACTTGATTGACTGTTTCCTTTCCCATGTTAGGGTAGTTTTCATCTCTAATCTCTTCAAATGCTTTCTCAGTCCCTTTCTTTTTCTCTTCTTCTTCTGGGACCCCTATAATTCGAATGTTGGTGCATTTAATGTTGTTCCAGAGGTCTCTGAGACGGTCCTCAATTCTTTTCATTTTTTTTCTTTATTCTGTTCTGCAGTAGTTATTTCCACTATTTTATCTTCCAGGTCACTTATCTGTTCTTCTGCCTCAGTTAACTTGCTATTGATTCCTTCTAGAGAATTTTAAATTTCATTTATTGTTTTGTTCATCGTTGTTTGTTTGCTCTTTAGTTCTTCTAGGTCATTGTTAAACTTTTCTTGTATTTTCTCCATTGTATTTCCAAGGTTTTGGATCATCTTTACTATCATTACTCTGAATTCTTTTTC
This sequence comes from Balaenoptera borealis, assembly GCF_965194805.1. Lineage (NCBI taxonomy): Eukaryota > Metazoa > Chordata > Mammalia > Artiodactyla > Balaenopteridae > Balaenoptera > Balaenoptera borealis. The sequence continues at coordinate 110,330,481 of NC_138881.1, forward strand.
AGGTAAACTGCCTGTTTCCTCTTCAGTTGTTTGATTGGTGGGTTTTTACCTTGCTCCTTCATCTGTTGTGTGTTTCTCTGTCTTCTCATTTTGCTTAACTTACTGTGTTTGGGGTCTCCTTTTCACAGGCTGCAGGTTCGTAGTTCCCATTGTTTTTGGTGCCTGCCCCCAGTGGGTAAGGTTGGTTCAGTGGGTTGTGTAGGCTTCCTGGTGGAGGGGACTGGTGCCTGTGTTCTGATGAATGAGGCTGGATCTTGTCTTTCTGGTGGGCAGGACCATGTCCGGTGGTGTGTTTTGGGGTGTCTGTGACCTTATTATGATTTTAGGCAGCCTCTCTGCTAATGGGTGCGGTTGTGTTCCTGTCTTGCTAGTTGCTTGGCATAGGGTGTCCAGCAGTGTAGCTTGCTGGTTGTTGAGTGGAGCTGGGTCTTAGCGTTGAGATGGAGATCTCTTGGAGAGCTTTCACCATTTGATATTATGTGGAGCCAGGACGTCTCTGGTGGACCAATGTCCTGATCTCAGCTCTCCCACCTCAGAGGCACAGGCCTGACAGCTTCCGGAGCACCAAGACCCTGTCAGCCACACGGTCAGGTACGTGGGGAGTTTCTTGCCTTTTGGGGAGTTCTGAGGTCTTCTGCCAGCGTTCAGTAGGTGTTCTGTAGGAGTTGATCCACATTTAGATGTATTTCTGATGTATTTGTGGGGAGAAAGGTGATCTCCACATCTTACTCCTCCGCCATCTTGAAGGTCTCTCCCCTAGGCTCTTTATTGAAAGTATCTCATTTTATTCTTAGAGCAATCCTGCAAGAGGTTAGGTAATATTCCCATTTCATATATGAGGAAATTGACTTTTTCAGGATGGTACAGCTTATCAGTAACTAACTGAGCAGCTATGAGAAACCAGCTCCCAATGACTCCAAAGCTCTTCTGTTTTCTTTCTCCACTTGACCATATAGCCTCTGGTGTCCCAGAGTACAGTTGGATAAAGCATTGTTACAACTATACACCCTATAGGGATTTTTAAGATAACAGTTTTATTGATAAATTATTCATATATCATACAATTCACCCATTTAAGCTGTACCATTCAATGGTTTTTAGTATTTTCACAGACTTGTGCAACTATGACCGGTCAATTTTAGAATATTTTCATCACCTCAAAAGGATATCCTGTACAATTCAACTATCACCCCCATATCACCCATCCTCCCTCCAGTCCTAAAATACCACTAATCCACCTTCCGTCTCTATAGATTTGCCGATTATGGACATTTCATATAAATGCAATCATATATTATGGGTCCATTTGTGACTGGCTTCTTTCACTTATCATAAGGTTTTAAAGGTTCATCCATGTTGTAGCCTGCATCAGTACTGTGTTCTTCTTTATGGTTGAATAATATTTATATGGATATACTACCTTTTATTTATCTACAACTTATAGGGATTTGATGCCACATCTACATAAGAAAATTCTAAAGCTGCAAGAGACATCAGTGGTTCATCTGCTCTATTAGCTACCTAAATCATGCAAAACTAATTGAGTATGTCCTACTTTTTTCTACAGGCTTCATGCATCCCCATACTTGCCTAGTCCCATCTCATAACTGTCTTTGTGAAATCATTTTAATTAATCAGATTTTGCTTAGACCTATATGAAGATTAAGGAGCTACACATAATAAGTCTTTGTCAATTGAAGACAGATAACAGAACAACTGACCAAAGTGAGATTTCAGTAAATATATCAGATGAACTTATTCCATGCCACTTTTACTAGTTTGATTTTCACTGAATTGACTGGTTGTTTTACCAACATATAGATAGTTTAACATATTAGGACATGTCTAAAATGACAGCTGGAAAAACTGGTTCAAAAGCAAAAGTAATTCAGACATTCACTTGACATCATAACTGGTTGTTTGAGTACAATTTACAAAAATGTATGGCGTGGCCAGAAAATTTGTTAAAACCTGGCAAAATTATCTTGTGGGGAGATATAGCAACTATGCAAAGATAAAACTCTGTCAAAGTTTTAGTCAGCCAACCAGTTAATATCATTTTATGAAAGTAATAGGACTATTTAATTATACGTTTAACTGAATTGACCAGAAATACTGATATAATGTAACCTAGTTTCAATACCTTTCTTCAGGGTCCAACAGGCTAAATAAACAACTTTATCAGCTTTCCCTTGCCTTCTTAGGTTCTAAGATGGAAAGAGAGGGAAGCCCTTATTTAAGCAATTGTACAAATGTACAGTAGAGTCTAACACATTGGTACAAACCCTACAAAGTCTTGGCTAGAATGAAACAAAGAACTCATTAGTATTTATCTCTCTCTCTCTTTTTTTTAGTATTTATCTTGATTAATCACAAAACATAAGCACTTTCGGAAACCACTTTAAGTGCTTTCCACAAGTGTGCCCAAAATAGTGCACAGAGAGAGAGTAGTACTGGGTACAATCACCATAGCAGCCCATTGCGAGAAGTTTTTCTTCAGGGTGTGAACTGCAATTTTTTGTTACCTACACCTTCTTGGTACTTGTCACACAAGATGAATGCAGTTAATACACAAGGTAGGGTTTATGCAACCACAATCTAGGAATTCTTCCTCACATCTCATTTTATATGCAAACCCCCTCTTTGAACTAATGTATAATAGACCCTCAAATCCTATGTTAAGGTGATTCCATCTCATGATAAGAATTATCTTTTGTAATGAAAATACTTTATCATTTTAGAAGTACTATTGCATAAATTATTCCTGTTTATCCTTACAATTTCTTATTTTAAAGCATTTTACATATAATAAACATTAATAAATATTTTCTCAAACATCATTTTTACAAATATTAAATTTCCATCACATCAATTTTTCATAAAAAGGATAAACTGAAATTGTTATTCTTTCCTTTCTCCTGTTTCTTTGCCTTCTCTTCCATGGTGTGCTTTAGCAACCCTTCTGGCCATTTTTGCTCCCAATCCTCATACACATTTATGAGCTTAGCATTTCTGCTCTCCCTGAGAGTAATGGCCAAGATTGTGATTCCTTTCCTCCTTCTTCCTATCATATCTCATATTCCTTGTGTACCTTCCCTAATCTTTTTCATTGTTGTCTTGGCCAACTACCTCCCAAGGACTTCTCACATGCCATATTCATAAGGGCCCCTGAAACAGGGTCTCTTCCTTTCTACCATGTCCCATTTCTCTTCCCCCAACACTAATTCAGTCTTAATTGAATGTTACCTTTGTTGACCAAACCTTCTCAATCTTTATCCTGATTCCCTTTTGTGAATTTTTTTTCATGTCTTTCCCAACTCTATTTTGCAAAATCTCTTCTCCAGAGGGATGTTGGGTATAAGGAGAGGGAAATATCGAGAATGACTCTCAAGTGTTAGGGCTAAAGTTAGTGATGTCATACTGAGGTAGGAAATAGGTACTCAAATGTTTTTTGATTGAGTCAACATATTTGCCTGGAGTTCTGGAGAGAGGCCTAAGCTACTGATAAAAAATTGGAAGGGATGAAGAGAGAAGAGGAGTTGGAACTCAGAGTATATAAAAAGATAATTTGGCGGGGGCGTGGGGCATGGTTACCTGAAGGTGCTCTCTTCCACTGAGAAAAGTGCAAAAGAGAAAAAAATATTTTCTGATACAGAAATTTTGTAGCTATGGGGATAGAAAATGTGGGAACCTCTGCTCGAAGGTCCCTGGGGTTTTTTTTAAATGAAAATAAAGAAGGAGTTTTGAGGGTAAGGGGTTTGAGGAGACTGAGAAAAGTTTGAAATAGATTTTGAGGGAAAGGGGGAAAGGAGTTGATTAGGCTAGGTCCACAGAGGTTCTCAAACTTCAGCGTGCATCACAACTTACTGGAGGACTTGTTAAAACACCAAATGCAGGGCTCCAGCCCCAGAGTTTCAGATTCAGCAGGTCTGGGGCCCAAGAATTCACATTTCTAGCAAGTTTCTAGGTAATGCTAATGTTGCTGGTCAAGGAAGTCACACCTTGAGAACCACTGGCTGAGGGATATAGCGAGCAGTTGCCAGAAAACGTAAAAGAGCTCAGCTGAGTTTGAACACCAGTCCACAGGTTTTTGAAACTTTTCTCAAGTAGCTTTTAGCAGCCCAGGTGTGGAGAATTAGAGAAGGTAGCTGGTTGGATTGCTGGATGTGTGTTGAGCTGCAAATATGAAATGCGAGCAAATGAAATGAAACGCAAATGAAAAGCAGATTAAATGAAATGCCAGCACCTAGTTGGTACTCAATAAATGGTAGCTGCATTATAAAAAAGATGAGATAGCAAGTGTTGGCAAGGATGTGGAGAAAGGGAACCCTTGTGCACTGTTGGTGGGGATGTAAATCAGTACAGCCACTATGGAAAACAGTGTGGAGGTTCCTCAACAAATTAAGAACAGAGTTACCATATGATCATGCAATCTCACTTCTGGGTATATATCCAAAAGAAATGAAACCAGGATGTCGAAGAGATATCTGCACTCCCATGTTTATTGTGGCATTATTCACAATAGCCAAGACATGGAAACAACCTAAGTGAACATCAATGGATGAATGGATAAAGATGTGATATTATACAATATGAAATATATGATATATAAAATATAATATGTGATATATATGAATATTATTCAGCCATGAGGAAGAAGGAAATCCTGCCATTTGTGACAAGATGGAATGATCTTGAGAGCATTATGCTAAGTGAAATAAGTCAGACAGACAAAGACGAATACTGTGTGATCTCACTTACACGTGGAAAAGCTGAACTCATAGAAAAAGAGAGTAGAATGGTGGATACCAGGGGCTGGGGGGTGGAGGAAATGCGGAGATGTTGGTCAAACTGTACAAACTTCCGGTTATAAGATGAATAAGTTCTGGGGATCTAATGCACAGCACTGTGGTTATAGTTAGCAATACTGTACTATATACCTGAAAGTTGCTAAGAGAGTAGAGCTTAAATGTTCTCCCCACAGAAAAAGGAAAGGTAATTATGTGACATGATGGAGGTGTCAGCTAACACTATGGTGGTAATCATATTGCAATATATATGTGTATCAAATCAACACATTGTACACCTTAAACTTACACAATGCTACATGTCAATTATATCTCAGTAAAGCTGGAAAATTAGATAGATAGATAGATAGATAGATAGATAATTAGCTGCTTCTCTATGCCTATACAATGCCTTTGCTGGACTCTGCTGCCCCTCTGGGACTGGCTTCAAGTGACAGCCTGTTCTTGCCTTTTTTTTTTTTTTTTTTTTTTTTTACTGAAAGCATACCAGGCAAGCCCTCAACTGTCATTGTAGACAGATGACTTCCCAAATATTGCCATATAAGTCACTGTATTTCAGTTTACCCCACCAACGCATAAAAGTTTCCATATTAAACTAAGCGGGTAACTGTTGCCTTCTGAATGCTCCCCAGTTCCTTATCTGTACCTCTAATGCTAAATAAAGGTTGTTGCCTTGTGGCTTCATTATGTACCTATTTTGTCCTATATCCTCAAATGCAGGAATTATGTCTCGCCTGTAAACACTGAAGTCCTGTGGTATAGGGGATCTTTGCTGCTTCTAGTCCCACTATTGAGTCAGCTCTCCCTAGATTCACACCAATGGCAGAGGCTATGCCTCAAACCAGACCGTATTTGGCCCGCCAGTGAAAGCACACCACAGAGAGAGTGCTTGTCAGACCACGTGTTTAACTGTTGCCATGTTGTATGCACAGATGCACCTCATGTCTTTCTACATGTCATATGAGGATACGTTACCTTCTCAAATATAGAGAATATGTTATATTCTATATGTTAGCCTGAACCCAGACCACGGCAACACCTGCTCCCCAAATCACATTATACAGTGGATACGAGGGGCATGCTAATCTTCTCTGTGGTGTCCCAATTTTAATATAGATCCTGCTGGGCTGAGCACAAACTACATGTAAAGCACGGGGGATGGCTGCTTCCTTTAAATCTGAACACAAAACCACTCCTCCATCCCCTACCAATCCCACTTATAACTCATGTTCAACCCATAAAACCCCTCAAATTTCATGACTAAAGTGAATCTCTTATAAGCAAAATCTTAGCAGTTCAAGGCCCCTCAAACTTCACTATGTACAGTGTCTATATACAATGTCTCTATGTGTGAGACGGTGTGCTAACAATAACTGAAGACCTAAGAGCATCTTTGAGGGGCTGCTTTAATGACTTCCAGTTATTAACACGGAAGAAGATGTCCAGGATAACATGGGGAAATTTAAAAATTTTTGTGGAGAACAAAGAGGAGCATTCAGTTAATTTCTAAATAGCATGCATATAGTCTTGTGGACACTGTATAGGGGCAGCTGTCACTGAGGTCACACCTGCCACTTAGTGCCTGCAGGGACTGCCCTCTAAATAACCCTGGGTAGGTGGTTATGCCTCTAATTACACCCTGTGAACCAAAGTCCCAGAAATCACACTATGAAAAGCCCCTCCTCAAATTACATCATTCACAAATGCAATAGAAACCGTGACAATTTTGTTCTAAGTTAGCCCAATAAGGACACTTTAACTGAGACAGTTTGAAATTGAGGTCATCTTCTCAGGAATTTGTTATGAAGTTGCTAAGCGGGATCAGTTTCCCAGAGCTGAAGTGAATTTTGCTGTTGTAACTTGAGTTGAGGCACATAGGACAGCTGGTGGTCTACCAAAAGGAAGGAAAAGCATGCTCAACAGAATAAAAGCAGCTGTGAGGTTCCCAAACATGGAGTCTACCACATCTGGCACTGGCTGGACTTCCACATTATCTGGAAGTTTTCCAGGCTGCTGTCTTCTGATTTCATGGTCACTGGTGCTGAGCCTCCTGGAAATGGTTTCTCTGATCTTTAGAACCAATAATTCCCATTCATATACAGGGTAGTTGATTACAGTTGTAAACAGCTTCTTCAAGATATACACACATAGGCACAGTCTCTAGAGATCCTCTTACAAAAAGATTGCCAACACTTCCCTGTTGGAGACATCTGTCTCCACTTTATAGACAAGACAGGTTACTGTGGGCTAGGTTGGAGAAGAAGGTAAGCAGAGTCCATAGCTGCCAGAATGCCTCAGCCACAGCAAAGGTTCTACAATTCTTTGGGAGGTTTGTCAGGTGAAAGGTCAAAATAGATAAATTAAACACGAATTTGTGAATGCTCTTGAAGGGGAGGGGTGGTTAGGAGAGTAGCTATCATTTTGAAAACATGGGATAAGCAAAGTAAATCACCAAAATAGCTACACGGCACTATGTATTTGTATACATCAAATACAAAGAGAGAGAGAGAGATTATACATATATATATGTATATATACACGTATATATACGTATATATACACAAGTATATATGTGTATATATATATATATATACACATATATATACACACGGGTATATATACATATATATACATATATATATATACATATATATATATATATATATATATATATATATATATAGGCTCTGCCCACGTGGCCAGTTTCACGGAGGAATGTCCCCTCTAACACCCCCAACCCCATCTGACCAATATTATCTCCTGTATGTTAGCCTGTAGTAGATGGTTCCAGAGAATTCCTGTAACTGCACCTGTAGTGTAGTGTTGTTATAAGGCCAATCCTAGATAAACAATGTAACTCTGAAGAGCAGTAACTGACAGTCATCTTCTCTTGATGGAGGAAGAAAAACATGTTGATGCTAGGTCATACTTTCCCCTCAATGTGGACATGAATTTTGTGTAATCTGCACAAAATAAGATACTGTTCAGATGAAGATTACTGGGCTCATTTAGGAGTCCCCAGTGTAATCACATTGAAAGAAGGGCTACCATCTTCAGGTCTCTTCTCATTCCTGCACAATCCCTCTATATTTCAAAACTCTTTACAACAACACACAGCACTAACCCACCATGAACCTATGGTCTTATAATCTGATTCAAAGATTTGGGAGCTAAAGCTAAAGTTGTCTCCAGTTTGATACTCCTTTGACACACCTTCCTGGCCTGCCAGACACAGGCCCATGAACTACGTAAAGTCCACAAATATCCCACCCAGGCTGCTTGGTGGGTTTCTTGTAAACTGCTCTGCACTTTGATCCTTCTCTATTGGGGCAAAAGGAGGGGAAAGGTAAAGTCTAAACTTTTAGGATTGATACAAGTCCCTGTGCTCCATATTGTTTCTCTTGCTGGACGTGGAATACATTTTCTTTTAATCTTGCTCCACAAATACATTTTTGCTAGAACTCCAGTGCACAGAACTGAATTAATTATGATTTTCAGTTCATGATACTTCATCACTAGTTCATGAATTTATTATCATTTATTTATCTATTTATATATCTACTTATAATTGAACACCAGTAAAACTACCATCCAAACCGGAACTAGAATATTAACAGTAATTTACATCTACCTGTGTTCTTCTCCCTTATCCAATCCCTCTATCTGCCTCACCAAATGTAACCACTCAGGGCCACCACAAGCCCAACCACTAGAGCTTTTATGCAAATTAGAGAAAGATGCCCTTTCCCTAAGCACATTTTTTAGTCAAAATATCATTTATTTATCAAAAATAAAAACATCACTATGTTCAGCACAAATTATATAAATAAAATTATTTCAAATCGTTATATAAAAATTAGAAAATTAGAAGTGATTTGAAGTTTTAATTATAGTTATTAGAAAATCAAATTCTTTATAATATAAAAATTCCTTTTAAAATAGCTACATGTCTTGCTTTCATGAAACTGAATATCATATGAGAATTTGAAAGCCTATTTACTCCAATATCTTGTTTTCAATAGAAGTAGCCAATAGATTTTATAATCTTTCTAATATATTGTATTCCTTAAGTAATTTTAAATAAATTTCAATTTTGAGGTGCTACATTCTTCACTGATGACCAATATTGGAAAATTAAATATATCCAGAGAGCCACAAAAATATTTAAAAGTGTATAGGCCAATCACACTAGGTATTAAAATACAATATAAGAGAGTTAGTTCCTTACACAATGATCTTCAAGCAATATCACATCCCTTACAATATTGATTGGTCAATTTCAATTATAAATTTTTTACATAAGTTCAATAGTTCACAGTCTTCATAATTCATCAAATCACTAGTCATCTGGAACATTGAAAAGGCCAGAGTATTAGTATATTATTGTACATATTCATTTTAAAGATGCCATTTTGTATCCAACTTAGAAAAGCATAAATTGATTTTGACATTTACTTTTGGATTACAAATGGGCTGATTCTGGAATTTTTGGTCAAAATGAGGCTTCTTCCTTCTTTTTCTGGTATTTCTTTCATTGGAGAAGTTGGCGTTAGTGTCAAGAGACTCTGTAATTTGTTTGGCATCAAGAATGTAATTTCATAAAACTACCCTGCTGTTTTCTTCAAATAATTTCTTACTTCATTTAATGCTTTCAAGGGAATAACGCACATAAATTTTATTCCTTTTATCATTTTCATATAACATTAATTTTACTTAAAACACCACATCAAATTATTACCAAGAACATAAACTTAAGAGTAGATGTTATTTGAAATTATACACTGGACTTAAATTCTAGAATCTATATCTTGTTTACAAGTTTTTAGTTTAGATGTAGAGGTTATTTTAGTTATTAGGTCAAAAAGGTCTTCCAATTATCAAACTTGACTCTCAATTGTAACTTTCAGTAGAACAACATATTATTTAAAAAAACCGCTTTGCTTCCAACTATAGAAAAACTGTTTTCTACAAATACTGATTTTGTTAGAACAAGAGCATTTACCACAATGTGTGGATAATAATTACAATAAATATACAAATGACCTGTCTTTGGAATCAACAATTTTGTAATAAAAATAAGAAAAAAAATCAATATAATAAGGTGTTTATTATGCAAGTGACATTTCTTTTATTTATTTATTTTTTTGGATGACTTGAATACTTTTTTTTTCTACAACAGGTTCTTATTAGTCATCGATTTTACACACATCAGTGTATACATGTCAATCCCAATCGCCCAGTTCATCACACCACCACCCCCACGCCCCACTGCTTTCCCCGCTTGGTGTCCATACGTTTGTTCTCTACATCTGTGTCTCAATTTCTGCCCTGCAAACCAGTTCATCTGTACCATTTTTCTAGGTTCTACATATATGCGTTAATACACGATATTTGTTTTTCTCCTTCTGACTTACTTCACTCTGTATGACAGTCTCTAGATCCATCCACGTCTCAACAAATGACCCAATTTTGTTCCTTTTTATGGCTGAGTAATATTTCATTGTATATATGTACCACATCTTCTTTATCCATTCGTCTGTCAATGGGCATTTAGGTTGCTTCCATGACCTGGCTATTGTAAATAGTGCTGCAATGAACATTGGGGTGCATGTGTCTTTTTGAATTATGGTTTTCTCTGGGTATATGCCTAGTAGTGAGATTGCTGGATCATACGGTAATTCTATTTTGAGTTTTTTAAGGAACCTCCATACTGTTCTCCATAGTGGCTGTACCAATTTACATTCCCACCAAGAGTGCAAGAGCGTACCCTTTTCTGCACACCCTCTCCAGCATTTGTTGTTTGTAGATTTTCTGATGATACCCATTCTAACTGGTGTGAGGTGATACCTCATTGTAGTTTTGATTTGCGTTTCTCTAATAATTAGTGATGTTGAGCAGCTTTTCGTGTGCCTCTTGGCCATCTGTATGTCTTCTTTGGAGAAATGTCTATTTAGGTCTTCTGCCCATTTTTGGATTGGGTTGTTTGTTTCCTTAATATTTAGCTGCATGAGCTGTTTATATATTTTGGAGATTAATCCTTTCTCCATTGATTCATTTGCAAATATTTTCTCCCATTCTGAGGGTTGTCTTTTCATCTTGTTTATGGCTTCCTTTGCTGTGCAAAAGCTTTGAAGTTTCATTAGGTCCCATTTGTTTATTTTTGTTTTTATTTCCATTACTCTAGGAGGTGGATCAAAAAAGATTTGCTGTGATTTATGTCAAAGAGTGTTCTTCCTACGTTTTCCTCTAAGAGTTTTATAGTTTCCGGTCTTACATTTAGGTCTCTAGTCCATTTTGAGTTTATTTTTGTGTATGGTGTTAGGGAGTGTTCTAATTTCATTCTTTTGCATGTAGCTGTCCAGTTTTCCCAACACCACTTATTGAAGAGGCTGTCTTTTCTCCATTGTATATCCTTGCCTCCTTTGTCATAGATTAGTTGACCATAGGTGTGTGGGTTTACCTCTGGGGTTTCTATCTTGTTCCACTGATCTATGTTTCTGTTTTTGTGCCAGTACCATATTGTCTTGATTACTGTAGCTTATAGTATAGTCTGAAGTCAGGGAGTCTGATTCCTCCAGCTCCGTTTTTTTTCCCTCAAGACTGCTTTGGCTATTCGGAGTCTTTTGTATCTCCATACAAATTTTAAGATTTTTTGTTCTAGTTCCATAAAAAATGCCATTGGTAATTTGATAGGGATTGCATTGGATCTGTAGATTGCTTTGGGTAGTATAGTCATCTTCACAATATTGATTCTTCCAATCCAAGAACATGGTATATCGCTCCATCTGTTGGTATCATCTTTAATTTCTTTCATCAGTGTCTTATACTTTTCTGCATACAGGTGTTTTGTCTCTTTAGGTAGGTTTATTCCTAGGTATTTTATTCTTTTTGTTGCAGTGGTAAATGGGAGTGTTTACTTAATTTCTCTTTCAGATTTTTCATCATTAGTGTATAGGAATGCAAGAGATTTCTGTGCATTAATTCTGTATCCTGCAACTTTACCAAATTCATTGATTAGCTCTAGGAGTTTTCTGGTGGCATCTTTAGGATTCTCTATGTATAGTGTCATGTCTTCTGCAAACAGTGACAGTTTTGCTTCTTCTTTTCCAATTTGTATTCCTTTTATTTCTTTTTCTTCTCTGTTTGCTGTGGCTAGGACTTCCAAAACTATGTTGAATAATAGTGGCAAGATTGGACTTCCTTGCCTTGTTCCTGATCTTAGAGGAAATGCTTTCAGTTTTTCACCATTGAGAATGATGTTTGCTGTGGGTTTGTTGTATATGGCCTTTATTATGTTGAGATAGGTTCCCTCTGGGCCCACTTTCTGGAGAGTTTTTATCATAAATGGGTGTTGAATTTTGTCAAAAGCTTTTTCTGCATCTATTGAGATGACCATATGGTTTTTATTCTTAATTTGTTAATATGGTGTATCACATTGATTGATTTGCGTATATTGAAGAATCCTTGCATCACTGGGATAAATCCCACTTGGTCATGGTGTATGATCCTTTTAATATGTTGTTGGATTCTGTTTGCAAGTATTTTGTTGAGGATTTTTGCATCTATATTCAGCAGTGATATTGGCCTGTAATTTTCTTTTTTTGTAGTATCTTTGTCTCGTTCTGGTATCAGGGTGATGGTGGCCTCATAGAATGAGTTTTGGAGTGTTCCTTCCTCTCCAATTTTTTGTAAGAGTTTGAGAAGGATGGGTGTTAGCTCTTCTCTAAATGTTTGATAGAATTCACCTGTGAAGCCATCTGGTCCTGGGCTTTTGTTTGTTGGAAGATTTTTAATCACAGTTTCAATTTCATTGCTTGTGATTGTTCTGTTGATATTTTCTATTTCTTCCTGGTTCAGTCTTGGAAGGTTATACCTTTCTAAGAATTTGTCCATTTCTTCCAGGTTGTCCATTTTGTTGGCATAAAGTTGCTTGTCGTAGTCTCTTAGGATGCTTTGTATTTCTGCGGTGTCTGTTGTAACTTCTTTTTCGTTTCTAATTTTATTGATTTGAGCCCTCTCCCTCTTTTTCTTGATGAGTCTGGCTAATGGTTTAACAATTTTGTTCATCTTCTCAAAGAACCAGCTTTTAGTTTTATTGATCTTTGCTATTGTTTTCTTTGTTTCTATTTCATTTATTTCTGCTCTGATCTTTATGATTTCTTTCCTTCTACTAACTTTGGGTTTTGTTTGTTCTTCTTTCTCTAGTTCCTTTAGGTGTAAGGTTAGATTGTTTATTTGAGATTTTTCTTGTTTCTTGAGGTAGGCTTGTATAGCTATAAACTTCCCTCTTAGAACTGCTTTTGCTGCATCCCATAGGTTTTGGATCATCGTGTTTTCATTGTCATTTTTCTCTAGGTATTTTTTGATTTCCCCTTTGATTTCTTCAGTGATGTCTTGGTTATTTAGTAACATATTGTTTAGCCTCCATGTGTTTGTGTTTTTTACGTTTTTGCCCTGTAATTCATTTCTAATCTCATAGCGCTGTGGTCAGAAAAGATGCTTGATATGATTTCAATTTTCTTAAATGTACTGAGGCTTAATTTGTGACCCAAGATGTGATCTATCCTGGAGAATGTTCCGTGCGCACTTGAGAAGAAAGTGCAATCTGCTGTTTTTGGATGGAATGTCCTATAAATATCAATTAAATCTATCTGGTCTATTGTGTCATTTAAAACTTCTGTTTCCTTATTTATTTTCATTTTGGATGATCTGTCCGTTGGTGTGAGTGAGGGGTTAACGTCCCCCGCTATTATTGTGTTACTGTCAATTTCCTCTTTTATACCTGTTAGCAGTTGCCTTATGTATTGAGGTGCTCCTATGTTGGGGGCATATATATTTATAATTGTTATATCTTCTTCTTGGATTGATCCCGTGATCATTATGTAGTGTCCTTCCTTGTCTCTTGTAACATTCTTTATTTTAAAGTCTATTTTATCTGATATGAGTATTGCTACTCCAGCTTTCTTTTGATTTCCATTTGCATGGATTATTTTTTTCCATCCCCTCACTTTCAGTCTGAATGTGTCCCTGGGTTTGAAGTGGGTCTCTTGTAGACAGCATATATATGGGTCTTGTTTTTGTATCCATTCAGCAAGCCTGTGTCTTTTGGTTGGAGCATTTAATCCATTCACATTTAGGGTAATTATCGATATGTATGTTCCTATTATCATTTTCTTAATTGTTTTGGGTTTGTTTTTGTAGGTCCTTTTCTCCTCTTGTGTTTCCCACTTAGAGAAGTTCCTTTAGCATTTGTTGTAGAGCTGGTTTGGTGGTGCTGAATTCTCTTAGCTTTTGCTTGTCTGTAAAGCTTTTGATTTCTCTATCAAATCTGAATGAGATCCTTGCCGGGTAGAGTAATCTTGGTTGTAGGTTCTTCCCTTTCATCACTTTAAGTATATCATTCCACTCCCTTCTGGCTTGTAGAGTTTCTGCTGAGAAATCAGCTGTTTAACCTTATGGTAGTTCCCTTGTATGTTATTTGTTGTTTTTCCCTTGCTGCTTTTAATAATTTTTCTTTGTCTTTAATTTTTGCCAATTTGATTACTATGTGTCTCGGTGTGTTTTTCCTTGGGTTTATCCTGTATGGGACTCTCTGTGCTTCCTGGACTTGGGTGGCTATTTCCTTTCCCGTGTTAGGGAAGTTTTCGACTATTATCTCTTCAAATATTTCCTCTGGTCCTTTCTCTCTCTCTTCTCCTTCTGGGACCCCTATAATGAGAATGTTGTTGCGTTTAATATTGTCCCAGAGGTCTCTTAGGGTGTTTTCATTTCTTTTCATTCTTTTTTCTTTATTCTGTTCCACAGCAGTGAATTCCACCATTCTGTCTTCCAGGTCACTTATCCGTTCTTTTGCCTCAGTTATTCTGTTATTGATTCCTTCTAGTGTAGTTTTCTTTTCAGTTATTGTATTGTTCATCTCTGTTTGTTCTTTAATTCTTCTATGTCTTTGTTAAACATTTCTTGCATCTTCTCGATCTTTGCCTCCATTCTTTTTCCGAGGTCCTGGATCATCTTCACTATCATTATTCTGAATTCTTTTTCTGGATTGTTGCCTATCTCCACTTCATTTAGTTGTTTTTCTGGGGTTTTATCTTGTTCCTTCATCTGGTACATAGCCCTCTGCCTTTTCAACTTGTCTATCTTTCTGTAAATGTGGTTTTTGTTCCACAGGCTGTAGGATTGTAGTTCTTCTTGCTTCTGCTGTCTGCCCTCTGGTCGCAAGTGACTTTTCTGTAATGTGATCTTCTTATGCAGGACAGAAAGTTAAAAATCTACTTCTCATTAATAGTTCTGAATGCTTTAGCCTACATTTTATGTTTATCATTGCTTGGGGTGAGTTCATCAAGAGGCAATAATGCAACAAAGTTAGGTGACATGGGCATATGGGCTACCTATTCATATACTTGATTCGTAAGTTCTGGACCTGCTTGAGCCGAGTCCAAATGTATTACTTTATTGTACAGAAGATTAAATGCCTAGTTGCTATGACTACTCAGACTCATGACATGTTGGATCTGATAACATGCTGAGTCTAGATAATTAGATGCTCAAGTCATAATGCACATCTAGTTTGCAAAGTCTATTGGTATCTTGTGCCCAGTCTCAATTAGGGTCCAGTAGCATATCAGAAATTATTTTTGAACAGAGCATTTCTCAGCTATGGATGGAATGGTGTTGCTCCAGGGCTCTAGAGGCCTGTACTGTTGCTCTCCTACTGAGGCCAAATTAAGTGATGTCCTTCTCTCTTGGTGGTAGGAGGTACAAGATGCAATAATTTGTACTTAAGAAAAATATCGCAGTAGTTTCTAGACAATCCTATAACTTCACCAATATGACTGAACCACAAAACTTTATGGGGTTTACCTCCCACCTTTTGGCATCCAAGTGTCTTACTCAGTTGTCTAGGGGTATTGCCACTCCAGCTCAGCAAGTACAATTAATAAGATGTGGATAAGAATAGCTTCTCTGGAATTTCGAAATACTCAAGGTTCCTACAGACTATATTATGTCAATGAGCATGAGTTAACATAGTGCTGAGGCAAGAGAACGTTTGAAACTGCTGTCTTTACCATGTAAATATAAATTGCTTTCAGTCCTCCCTGCTGATGTACATCAAGATGAATGCATTCTTACAGATCAATAGCTGTATACTAGAAACTAGCACTGTATACTAGTGCTAGAAACTAGGTTGATCTGCTTTCATAAAGATATGATTACATCAAGCACAGCAACTGCAATCAGGTCTTTCATTTAGTTAAGTTTATAGTAATCACTGCCATCAGCCATGAACCACCTGGTTTTATAGAGACCATATGAGAACATTGAGAGAAGAAACCATATCTTTTATTTATTTATTTTTTTTAACATCTTTATTGTAGTATAATTGCTTTACAATGGTGTGTTGGTTTCTGCTTTATAACAAAGTGAATCAGTTATACATATACATATGTCCCCATATCTCTTCCCTCTTGCATCTCCCTCTCACCCTCCCTATCCCACCCCTCTAGGTGGTCACAAAGCATCGAGCTGATCTCCCTGTGCTATGCGGCTGCTTCCCACTAGCTATCTATTTTATATTTGGTAGTGTACATATGTCCATGCCACTCTCTCACTTTGTCACAGCTTACCCTTTCCCCTCCCCGTATCCTCAAGGCCATTCTCTAGTAGGTCTGCATCTTTATTCTCGTCTTGCCCCTAGGTTCTTCATGACATTTTTTTTTTTTAGATTCCATATATATGTGTTAGCATACGGTATTTGTTTTTCTCTTTCTGACTTACTTCACTCTGTATGACAGTCTCTAGGTCCATCCACCTCACTACAAATAACGCAATTTCATTCCTTTTATGGCTGAGTAATATTCCATTGTATATATGTGCCACATCTTCTTTATCCATTCATCTGTTGATGGACACTTAGGTTGCTTCCATGTCCTGGCTATTGTAAATAGAGCTGCAATGAACATTGTGGTACATGACTCTTTTTGAATTATGGTTTTCTCAGGGTATATGCCCAGTAGTGGGATTGAATCTCTGATGGTGACACCAATTTCTGCAGTGCCTCTAGGAATAGAATAGATTTCTGATTTAAATTTCTGGCAGGGGAAGTTTGAGGGTTTCTCACTTGGTCCTCCCTACTATAATGATCCTTAATCCACAGGTCAGAGAAACAATGGGAGGGGTCTTCTAGCATCTAAGAATGTGTATCCCAATTATATACTCAGAGACCAGAGAAAGAGTCATAGTGTAAGTGTATGGACCCATTGGGCCAAAACTCCCTTTCTTAGTTGGATTCTGAGAGCATCCACACTAATCAGATGAACATGATGATAGTTTAGGTCCTCTGTGATCAATGTCAGCTCAAACCCTATATATAACAGTTCTAGAGTCTGAATATCCCCTTTTGCCCAGTGTAAAACTATGTTGTAAAGTGGCTGAAGGCCTCTTTGGGGAAACATCAGAGGAACATTCACTGCTTATATCTGAAGGTACCCAGCATCATCTTGAATCAATAGGTCTATGAACTGACTTAAATCTGGGAACTGTGTGAGGAAGTATGAGTTTCCACTGTGGCATCTGACACCAACCTTCTGGTTACAAACTTTCCATTTTTAAAAATTACAGTCAAATTGAGCAACAGCCTAGTTGGCTCCCCATTTAGGAACACTATGATCTATTTCGATTGCTATAGATTTCTGTGCATCAGAACATTAAAATTACCATTCCTTCTTCACTACCTATTATATTAATAATGATTGGTGACTAAGAGTTATGATCTGGCCTCTGTAATTCCAGAATCTCATTGTCCACATTAATACTGTAGAACCCATTTCCACGGTAGAATCTCAGACTATCAACTCCAGTCTACAGATAGCAACCATCACTGAGCCCAGAGATACTAGTGTCTCCATCACTAGTGCATCCTCTATTAAAGAAGTGGCCTCTGGTCCTCCTAGGTACAAAGTCAGTTAGTAAATTTTCAAGTCTTACATTGTAAATCCATTCCAACCCCCTGAACATTCCAAGAAAGTTTAGGTATCTCTACTTTATTACCGTAGGCCACTGACATGACCAGGTTTCATAGAGGTATTCACATAAATATTAGGACCAGCTCCAGATAGGCTTGCCAAAGCATTAAATTTGAATTCACAAATAAAGTACACTAAAGGAATGTGGCAACTGCCTGCCACTTGTGCTACGCGATTTTCTTTCCCTATAAAGGACACCGTTAGGACAATTGCTAGACTTTGTTTTTTGTTTTTGTTTTGATTTTATATTGGAGTATAGTTGATTAACAATGTTGTGTTAGTTTCAGGTGTACAGCAAAGTAACTTTGAATAAGGTTAATATATTAGCTAAAATATTACATTAATGTTAATTTCTTCATTTTGATAATTTTACTGAAATTGTATGACAATGTTTTTGATTTTAGGAAATATACATTGAAGTATTTAGGGTTAAAGGGCAAATGATCTCTAACTTACTCTCGAATAGTTCAGAAATAAATAGTATGTATGTATGCATGATGGGGAGAGGAGAGAGGAAGGAAGGAAGAGGAAAAGGAAGGGAGGAAGGAAATGGGGAGCAGGGATAAAGCAAATGTGGGAAAATATTAACATTGGGGAATATGAAGTTTCTTTGTATCATTTTTCAACTTTCTTAAGTCTGAAATTATGTCAAAATAAAGGATTTTAAATGTTCCAGTCCATAGGTTAATTCCCCATAACAATGAATTCTTTCTCAGACTTACATTCTGCCACTTACTGATCTTAACCCTTCAATTCACATGTAATACCCTGGTTCCTGCTAGTACATATTCATTAGGTCTTATAATTCCTTTTATATTTAGGCTATTTCTTCCTGGACCAGGGATTGCATCAGGTTGAACCACATAAAATCATCCTGACTTGAAGGATAGACTTTTAAGGCCCTCCAAATTCAGATCTACACATCAGTGAGGGATTTGAGGAAGCATGTGAACTAAATACAGTACTTGGAGAACTTAGAGATTTCCCTGCACTTGCCTACAAGGAGCCCCCTCTTTCAAAGTCATTAGGAATTTCACCCCTGTATTTCTGCACCAGCCAGCAACACTATGAAATAGGATACTGTTCTGTATCAAGAGGAACTACAAGATCTACAGAATGACCTTGAGTTGGACTGGGGATCATTCTAAGTACTGCTTACCAAGGTAAGCCATCAAGTAGAGACACAAGCTGATTTTTCTGTCCCACCCACTTCATCTGACCCTGAAGGAAACTCAAGTACCAGTCCCAGGCCCATTACAAGTCAAGAGGGTTATAATACCTACCACCTTCCACTTCCAGCCCCACATTTTTTAACATATAGTCCTCAGTTCCATATATCCACCCTTACCTGAGCTCACTCATATCCCACGCATTTACATTTCATCTGAATAATCAGAAACAATAAACCAGAATTTTCATGGTACAATGTTTGTTTCTCACCATCTTTTAGGTCAACTGTACAAAAAACCTATAAATAATATGAGTGGGGTGTGGAATATCATGAGTATTCCTCCTATACATGTTCTGAGGCACACTGCAATCTTTCTTCAGTATATCCCATGTACTAAAAATAAGTAAATAAATGGACTTTAATCCACAAAGTGAACATATTTGGAGTATCCTCCCCTTTAATAAAAAGTCAAGTTTGGAGGGGTGTACAGGTACAAAGGCATTAGGGTGGGAGGTACAGCAGGGATCTATAGTATTCAGTATTATCTTTCTGTGTATTATCTGGCATCATTGACATGTTGACCATCCTATCTGGTCCTTTGCCATTTGTCATATGAGACCTGTCGTATGAGAACTGACTGCCTGTCTGTCCAAAAAACCCTCTAGATCTAGCAACTGTCACTGTTGCTTCTTTTTCCTCTCTAATATCTGAGAATTATTTTGTTGTTCCAGTGATCAACAATGGGAAACTATGGTGCTATCTGAAGCTCAGAACTTTTAAAACACACTATGCTTCCCCAAGTTCTGTGCTATCCCCATGTTCAGGGAAGTCATTCCCATGCACAAAGAACTCACACAGTGTCAAAGGTCTCTTCTGCCAAGATACACTATATAATCGTTTCTTCTCTGCATTCTTGCCAACTCCTCAGAACTCTACCTGGGAAAGTGGGTACATGCTTTCTGTATTAGTTTTCTAGGGCTGCAGTAACAAAGTAACAAAAACTGGGTGGGCAAAACAGCAGAAATTTATTCTCTCATAGTTCTGGAGGCTAGAAGTCGAAAATCAAGGTGCCAGCAGTACCACGCTCCCTCCAAAGCCTCTAGGGAAGAATCCTTTCTTACCTCTTCTATCTACTGGTTGTTGCCAGAAATCCTTGGCATTCCTTGGCTTCGAGATGTACTATGTCAATCTCTGCCTCCATTTTCACATGGCCTTCTCCCGTGTGCAGCTGTTACTCTGTGTCAATATTTCCCTCTTCTTATAATGACACCTGTCATATTGGATTTAGAGCCCACTCTAATCCAGTATGACCTCATGCTAACTTGATTACATCTGCAAAGACCCTATTTTCAAATAAGGTCACATTCACAGTTTCTGGGTGGACATGAATTTGGGGGGAGATGCTTTTCAACCTAGTATATTCTGCCCTCTGGTCCCCACAAAATTCATGTCCCTCATATGTACAAAATACATTCACCCCCTTCCAACATCCCCCAAAGTCTTAACCCACTCTGGCATTAACTCTAAATTTAAAATCTCATCTAAATGTCATCAACTTATAAAAATTTCAACTCTCATCACCTAAATCAGGTATGGATGAGACTCTGGGTATCGTCCATTCTGCGACAAAATCCCTCTCTGTCCACAGACCTGTGAAACTAGAAAAGAAGTTATCCGCTTTCAAAATACAATGGTCAGACACCCACAGGACAGATATTCCCATTCTGAAAGGGAGAAAATAGAAGGTATAAAGGGATTACTGATCTAAAGCAAGCTCACAACATAGTAAGTTTCAAGGCCTGAGAGTAATTCTCTGTGACTCAATGCTCTCTCATCTGGGCCCTCTGCGGGTTGTGGCCTTGTCCTCTCTGGCCTTGGCATCCGTGCTCTGCTTCAAAGTCATGTTTCCTTAATTTGTCAGTCCAGGCTAGTAGATAGTAATCATAAGCACCTCATAGGGTTGTTATGAAAATTAAACGGGATATTGTATGTACTTAGTATAATGCCTATCATATAGGCATTACCCAATAAATGGTAACTATTATTTTATTGTACTAATTTATCTCATCCCTTACCCACCCAACCAAATAAGTAAGGAGATGTGGCTGTCTTTTGGATGCCAGCAGCAACTGTGGCATTTCAATATCTCTAGATGCTCTTCAAACTCTTCTACCACCCTGGCTCACTGTAATCTACTTTGCCCTTACTGAATGGAGACAGATAACCTCCAATGCAACACAGTGAGCCATCCTTTTGTGCAAGAGAAACATATCTGGGCCTTAGTGCATGCTTATTATGGAAGCCATTTGTTGTTGAAATAGATGTAGGCAGGAATTGCTCACACAACAAAAGGCAATATTAAAAGCTTGGAGGAACCATCTTGTCTCATGATTGTGATTGTGGTACTCGATTTTTGAGGATCAGCTCTGAAATAAGGATTTTGACTTGGTTCATCCTTTTGGGTTTTTAGAGTTCCATGCTAACCCAGATAGAAATTTCCTTGTTTTAATGCTGATCTCAGAATTACATCCACAAACAGAAGACCAAATGACATACTGCTAGAGAGTGGACTAGCACTGAACATCTACTCAATCCTCACTTTTAGCAAAGCCAGACCTGTTTTGGATATCTATCAAACAGGACAGCAGAAAAGTTCTTCTACCAGGTATTCTCTTCGTACTTTGCCTGGTGTTTTGGGCACTCAGAAGGACATACTGACTGTGTAGCCCATAGGCAATGCTTCTGGCAGAAAGCCTAGGTAAATCTCTGGAGTCAGCTTCTTTAAGACACCATGAGGTCATGAATTGAAATGATATATTTATCCAAGGCTACAAAGCATAGCTTAGCCAAAGAAAGAACCCAAGTCGTGATTAAGAGGGAAGCTATGGTGGACACTGATATAGCCCCACAATATTCATTCCCCAGTCTTCCAGAAATATAACCTCATCTTTTGCTTGATGATATACTTTGCCCAACTTTCAACCCATTTGATTTGGTTGGAAATGACCTCCACTCTCAGTTCCAGGAGTAGACTTTATTTGGCCAAAGAAAATCAGCATACCCCTGGCCATAGTGATTACCTCATGGATTGGCATGTGACTAAATCTGAACCAATGAGAAGCCATGAGCCCTTTACTGATGTTTCTGAGAGGTAGAAGTACTTTCCTTTTTCATTGACTTTGGCTTTATGAGAATATGAAACTTGGGGCTGCTTTAGCCATCTTGTTACCAAGAAAGGAGGCAACCTGGAAAAGCCAGCAGAGAGAAAAAGCAATGCCAAGATATTCACAGAAATTGGCCCTAACATTATCACTTGAGCCTCTGTAACAAGCTACAATTGAAGCCATTATTACCCCTAGACTTCATTAGCATGAACCAATAAGTCCCTCCTTTCTTGTTTAAGCCATCTATGTTTGTAGCCAAACAAATCTTGATACAGCCAAAAATCAAAGCTAGAAAAATAGTATGAAGTGGCAAACCTCAGAGTTGAGTAAAACTATAAATGGGAAAGAGCACCCTCAAAAATCAGAGCACAAACCAGGCGCTCTGTTAATAGGTCAAGTGTCTGGAAATACAAAATGGCACCTGGTTGCTGTAAGGGGTTGGATGGTGTCCCCCCAAAATATATGTCCATCTCAACCTCAGAATGTGACTTATTTGGAATAAGGGTCTTCGTAGATGTTATGAAAGTAAGGATTTTGACATGAGATCATCCTGGATTAGGGTGGGCTCTAAATCTAATGATAAGTATTATAATAGACAGAAAAGGAGGAGACACAGAGGGAGACACAGGGGAGAAGACCATGTGGATATGGAGGCAGAGATTGGGGTTATGCAGCCATGAGCTAAGGAATGCCGGGAACCACCAAAAGCTCGAAAAGGCAAAGAAGGATTCTCCCATAGAGTCTCTGGGGGGAATGTGACTTTGCTGTCACTTTGACTTCGGACTTCTAGCCAAACCAGAACTGTGAGAGAGAAAATTTGTGTTTTTCTAAGCCACCAATTTTGTGGTAATTTGTTACAGCATCTCATAATGCAGATGCTATGGAAGACAGATGCAAGATATAAAATGTGTTATGAGGAGAATATTCATCACTGCTGGAAAAATGCCAAGACTGTGTGAATGAGGCATGTTGGAGATAAAAACTAGAATGACCTCTAAGAGGAGTAGGGAAGGGATACAATGATCTCTTGGGTCACCCCATCCTGTTTCTGATCATTTAAAATATGAGACTGCTAAAAGTCTTGGTAAGCTTAGTCACTATTTTGAAAGGGCCACAGTGGTGATATTGTGCCATAGGCTCATGGGTATAGGTCTTCTCTGCCAGGAGTACAGCTGTGTATGATCATCCTCATCATTATACAGTACTTTCCAGATAAGATCATATCTTCCACCAGGTTTGTTTACCAGTTATACAGGATTTGACTGAATCAGGCTCTGGGGTAGAGGTGGCTGGAGTCAGAGTCTTGTTGGGACAAGAACAACCCCCATCACAATGTTAGATTCATTTTATTTTATGGGTAGAAAGCCACAGTAGATCAAGGTTGTGAAACTAGGCAAAGGTAAAGGAACTTGAAGACTTGCTATTTCAAAGGCCCATATAGTCTTTCCCTCTTTTCAGTAAGTTGTTTACTATGGCTCTCAAAACAGAGAATTATGGAATGAATTGTTAGTAACTTGTAAATTTTGGAGGGAGGAACTACAGTTTCTCCATTCTGAGTTCTGTCTAATGCAAAAAAAATATAGAATATGGTACATTGATAGTCAAAAGGGGATCAGAGAGTATCAACTTTATTAGTGAACAAAGCAAGTGCTCAATAACCCCCAAAACATATGGCTTTCTCGCTAAAGCTAGATTAGAGAATGTAGCTGTATCTTGAGATCAAAACAGCATCTTTCTATTACCTTGCTGAAACTAGACTAGACCTGTCTTTGCAGAGAGTTATATCTATATGGTAGATCCTGGCTTACAAAATTATTTCTAAGGACCACAGGTCTGCTTTACACATATAGTTACCAGCAAGAGCACAAACAAAAGTGTGTGTGTGTGTGTGTGTGTGTGTGTGTGAGAGAGAGAGAGAGAGAGAGAGAGAGAGGGAGAGAGAGAGAGATGCTGACCAAGTTTCCATATAGAGGGCGGCATGTTATAGGCCCAGCATACATGGGAGCAGGTAACTGCTTACACATTTACCAATCCATGAGTAAGGCAGTTAAAGGGAAAAAGAGAGAAAGAGTAATATTAATTCTGTTTTGGAATTATTGTTACTTTACCCATTTGTTGAGTGTGGCTCAACAGATGTCAAGCAATCACCAATCATACTAGTTATTCTTCCTTCATTAGGCAGAACCAAGTAATGAATGGACAGAATAAATGGGGCAGAATCTCCTTCCTCTAAACTATCTTTGAAAGGTAGAAGAGTTGATAGAAGTTCTGTCTTCCATGGCCTGGGGAATGGGGAGGAAGTGTTTTTTTACAGTACCATTGAATGGATTCCAGGAAGTGATAAACATTTCTGATTTACATGGGAGTTTCTCACTGTAGATCCCCTGGGACATTTTGTCATAAGACATCTTGGCTGGGCCTTGGCCAAGGAATTTCACTGGAACATACTAAATCATTATTTTATCTTTATTAGAATGGGTTTATCATCACCACTTAAAAGCAATATCATAAAGACCTTAAATATTTAAATGTTCAAAGATCCATGCTCCATGAAGTTTATCCATGAAGATTAATAGTAATAAGTAGAATGATCAGATATTGTGTAGAGACCACAGTTAAGTGGTCCTATATCAGAAGTGAAGCACTCCATTTTTCTTTAGAGGGGAAGAGAAGTGCTTGATGAACTGGGGTCAATAAACTGGCAGAAGGCTTTGATGCCTGAAGATACTATATAAATTTGGCAGGAAAACAGAGACTGGGCATCAAATCAGTCACTCAGCTCCATTCACAATGCAGGAAACTTTTCTCTTCATCATGTCCAAAATTACTTCCAAATTCTAGGTACAGAGGGTCACATAAGGCAAGACTTGGCGGAAATGTAGTAATTGCTAAAATGTGTGCCGTATGCAACTCTTAAGGTAGAACAGGGTGTTCCTTCTTGCCAAACAGATATATTCACCTTCCAGGTCTTTCATGATCATATAGATACCAATTGACACTAGAAGTGGTCTGGCCCCCACCATAGGAATGCCTTGGTGATCTTTGCCAAGAACAAAAATTTAATGAAATATTCCTGGACTACCACTGACTCAACACAGCCACTTTCTGAGGTTGCTATCCATATCATCTGAGCTCTTAACTTCTAGACCACTTCTAGGGAGCCTGGGTCTTTGGGCACCTTTTAAACGCATTCAATCTTATCTAAATAAGGAAGGGTGACAGGTGCAAGATGACTTTCCAGAGAAGTTTCTATGTATAAAAATATTATTTGGGGAGCAAGACTTTTGGAATGAGTCCAGCTTATCCTCTCCCCAGCCAAACAACAATTTAAGTGATGAAAATTATTTTAAAAATAATTCAAAGTCACTGGAAAATTTCCTAAGGGCTACAGAAAATGGAAAAACATTCATTCAAGAAAATCTACTAAATCTCAGCAGGAACAGTAAGTCTGTGACCTTTGAGCCACAATTCACTCTATTACTCTCTCTCCTCTACCAGCTCATGTTATGGAAGTCTACCCTGGGCATGTGCAGCCAAGAAGTTAGGGGTTCCTTCTCCCCCAGTTTCTAGTTTGGGGATACAGTTTTACCCAGAATGGTGAGGTTGCTGTTGTTTCTCATACCTTCTAGCAACATGTTACAGAAACTCTATTCCAGCCAGGCATGGCATATAGGATGGGTCTCTCTTTAGCTACCCATCGTTCACTCATAGGGTGTAAGCTCTACTCTAGGTGTAGGAGGCCAATAATACTGCCCCCAACCACCTCTGCCACAGCTGGCTCATAATGCAGAGATTTCATTCAGGGAGGGTTAAGCTAAGAAGACTAGAAGCTACCACCTTCCTCCAGTGTCCATCTTATAGAGGGGGAGGGTCACCCTGGGTTTGAAATCAAAGTATGTTCTCCAACCATAGTGGAATTAAATTAGAACTCAAGAAAGATAAATTTTGGGAAATTCACAAATATGTGGAAATTAAACAACATATTAGTAAATAACCAATGGGTCAAAGAAGAATCATGAGAATTTGAAAAGTACCTTCAGAGGAATGAAAATTAAGACACAACATACCAAAATCTTCTCTAACACCATACACAAGAATAAACTCAAAATGGATTAAAAACCTAAATATAATACCGGATACTATAAAACTCTTAGAGGAAAACATAGGCAGAACATTCTCTGACATAAATCGCAGCAAGATCTTTTTTGATCCACCTCCTAGAGTAATGAAAATAAAAACAAAATAAACAAATGGGACCTAATTAAACTTAAAAGCTTTTGCACAGCAAAGGAAACCATAAACAAAACGAAAAGACAACCCACAGAATGGGAGAAAATATTTGCAAACGAAGCAACTGACAAGGGATTAACCTCCAAAATATGAAAACAGCTAATGCAGCTCAATATCAAAAAAAACAAACAACCCAATCAAAAAATGGGTGGAAGACTTAAATAGACATTTCTCCAAAGAAGACATACAGATGGCGAAGAGGCACATGAAAAGATGCTCAACACCACTAATTATTAGAGAAATGTAAATCAAAACTACAATGAGGTATCACCTCACACGGGTCAGAATGGCCATCATCAGAAAATCTACAAACAACAAATGCTGGAGAGGGTGTGCAGAAAAGGGAACCCTCTTGCACTGTTGGTGGGAATGTAAATTGGTACAGCCACTATGGAGAACAGTATGGAGGTTCCTTAAAAAACTAAAAATAGAGCTACCATATGACTCAGCAATCCCACTCCTGGGCATATATCCGGAGAAAAACCATAATTTGAAAAGATACATGTACCCCAATGTTCATTGCAACATTATTTACAATAGCCAGGACATGGAAGCAACCTAAATGCCCATCAACAGATGAATGGATAAAGAAGATGTGGTACATATATACAATGAAATATTACTCAGCCATGAAAACAATGAAATAATGACATTTGCAGTGACATGGATGTACCTAGAGATTGTCATACTGAATGAAGTAAGTCAGACAGAGAAAGAGAAATATCATATTGTATTGCTTATATGTGGAATCTAAAACAATGGTACAAATGAACCTATTTACAAACCAGAAATAGAGTCACAGATGTAGAAAACAAACTTATGGTTATCAAAGGGGAAAGGAGGGAGGGATAAATTGGGAGATTGGGATTGACATATACACACTACTATATAGAGAGAATAGATAACTAATAAGAACCTACTGTACAGTGCAGGGAACTCTACTCAATACTCTGTAATAACCTATATGGGAATAGAATCTAAAAAAGAGTGGATATATGTATATGTACAACTGATTCACTTTGCTGTACAGCAGAAACTAACACAACATTGTAAATCAACTCTACTCCAATAAAAATTAATTTTAAAAGACACAAAACAACAACAAAATCTATGGAATGAAGCTAATGCGGTGGTGAGAGGAAAATGTGTAACTTTAAATGCCTGTATTGTAAAAGAAGAAAGGTCTCAAATCAATAATCAAACTTCCAACTTAGAAAACTAGAAAAAGAAGAGCAAACTAAATCCAAAGAAATCAAAAGAATGAATCAATAAACATTAGAGCAGACATAAATGAAATAGAGAGCAGAAAAAAATAGAGAAAATCAACAAAACCAAAAGTTTGGTTTTTTTAAAAAAAAAAATCAACAAAATTGGGACTTCCCTGGTGGCGCAGTGGTTAAGCATCTGCCTGCCAGTGCAGGGGACACAGGTTCGATCCCTGGTCCAAGATCCCACATGCTGCGGAGCAACTAAGCCCGTGCGCCACAGCTACTGAGCCTGTGCTCTAGAGCCAGTGAGCCACAACTACTGAAGCCCACGTGCCTAGAGCCCGTGCTCTGCAACAAGAGAAGCCACCGCAATGAGAAGCCCACGCACCACAACAGAGTAGCCCCCGCTTGCCACAACTAGAGAAAGCCCACGAGCAGCAACGAAGACCCAACACAGCAAAAAAAAAAAAAAAAAATTAAAAATACAAAAAACTAATATCACCAAAATTAACAAACTGGGACATTTCCTCAACCTAAAAAGGGCATCTACAAAAACCCCACATCTATCATCATACTTAAAGACTGAAAGAATGAAAGCTTTCCCTGTAAGGTCAGGAGCAAGACCAAAAAATATCTGGCCTTACTACTTCTGTTTGACATTATATTGGAGATTCTAGCCAGGGAAATTAGGCAAGAAAAAGAGAAAAAAAGGCATACAGAATGGAAAGGAAGAAGTAAAACTATCTTTACTTTCAGATGGTATGATCTTGTATGTGTGATTTTGCAATCAAACTTCAGAATAACAGATCCCGTGGTATCTGTAGATTTCCAGAGGCCTCCAATCATCTTCATTTCATGATCCCATGAGGTTTTGCCTTCAGATTTCTAAGATGGCTTTCACTACCAGTAGCTTCTTCTCTTGTGCTTAAAAGCCAACAATGGAATAACCAGATAAAGAATTCATATCATGGCCAAACTCATAATATAAAGGTCAGAGCTGAGGAAGTGGTGCTGAAATTAGATGTTGATGAAACTTTTGGGAAAGATAGGCTACAAGGTCAGAAACAGGGAAGATCAGGAATAAATTGGCAAGCAGAGACTGTGAGGCAGGTTAGGGCATGTAGTTCAGGATAGAGTGAAAAAGGTGTAGATATCAGAGGCCTGGTTTTATATGAAGCCAATTGGCATGGTGGGGGGAAAGGCCTGATGACTTACAGGAGAAAGGCCTGAGCCTTGACCATGTGACCTTTTGCCTGTAGAGATCCAACCTTTCATGAAAGTTTACCCAGTGTTCTACCAGTCTCTCCTCCTCCTGGCCTAAGAGAGTTTGCTCCCTTCTACTTAATTCCTTCATGACAATCTATCCTGGCAAAAGTAGGTATGGAAGTTGGGCATAAATATAGTTCTGGCAGTGCTGGGCTCTCACTGATGCCTAGAGAAGCTCCAGTATCTGAGAAACTGGAGGGGTTAAGCCTGAAGAATGACGTGAAGATTTCTGTTCTCCTATGTAGTCCCCCACTACTTAAAGATTAATGTTTCTATGGATACCACACAAAACCCTACTAAACAATTTGAATATCGGGATGAATAGTATAGGCCCTGGCTCTGAAGGGCCTCATGGTCTAGTGGGAGTGGGAAATTATTCAAAGCAGTTAATGAATCACAAGCTTTGTTAGCCCAGCCAACCTGAATTACATATTGGCTTTCATCCGTATATAACTGAAAGGCATTTCTGAGTTTCAAGCAAAGTAGTAGCCCTCACCTACCTTGGAAAGTGAGAGACCAGAGAAATAAAATTCCCCTCTCCCATTACCAAGGGATTACATTTCATCCACAAATCTGTTTATTCCTCAGCAAAAGTGAGATAATACCCTTACCTCAACCATTACTTCACAGGGTTGTCTTGAAAATTCAATAAGATTATGTATGTAAAGCCTTCCCTACCCACCCCTGCCAACATAAATCCATTTGACTATTATTGTGCCCCATGCAATGGGACTTCCACTGTAAACAGGGCAAAAAGACATTCCCTAAACATTGAAGAATGTTGAACGAATCTCATGTCTAAGATCCTATGGTTGGGGGACTTCCCTGGTGGTCCAGTGGTTAAGACTCTGCGCTCCCAATGCAGGGGGCCCAGGTTTGATCCCTGGTCAAGGAACTAGATCCCACATACCACAACTAAGAGTTCGCATGCTGCAATTAAAAAAGATTCCGCACGCTGCAACTAAGACCTGGCGCAGCCAAATTAAAAAAAAAAAAAAGATCCTATGGTTGGGAGGGAAGATAATACTTGTTTAATACACAGTGCTTCCTTTCTACTAGACGAACTATATGAATCAAACTACAAATTTTAAAAATCCAACTAATAATCGAAGCCAAAGGTTACACCTAATGAAATGAATGCCCTTTAAACAGCAAAGACTAAGTTTGTTTTATGTTCCTATCCTCACTGTAAGATTCTTCCTGTTTTGGGCCTTAAAAATAATAGTGGACGGCATATATTCACTGACAGGCCTACCAAGATCAGGGCTTTAAGAGTGGTATGTCCCCAGTACAGGCAGTAAAGGAGTGACTTTTCTGTAGAGAACTTAAAGAAAACTGACTGAAACTTGATATGCCTTTTATCACCATGACCTACAAATCCTAAATAAAATCAGTGATAAAATACTCCTCCACTCCGAGGTAGTCTCCTCCTACCCCCTCACTCTTGATTCACCACTGTACTCGCTATATTCCAGGAACTTCAGAAGCATTACCTCATGAATCCTCACAGCAACACCGTGAAGTAATTATCTTCATTTTACAAAGGAGGAACACTGAAGCACAGGAAGGGTAACTCATGCAAGGTCAAAAAGATAGTGAATGGTGTAGGCTTGCTTCAATGTAAAGAAGAACTTTACAAAAATAGAGCTGAATAATTGGTACTAGAATTCGAGCCAATGTTTGTGTGAGTTTATATTCCATATTTTAAACACTACAAAATACTAACATTGTAGGAAAAGAGTCTGTCTAAGACTTTGAACAGCTTTCTCTGGCATAGGGACTAGAATTGTCTGGAAAGAATTGTCTGTCAAGAATGTGACAGAAAGAGCACTGGACTTAGAGGCAACCAGGTCAAGACTAGATCCTGACTCTACCACCAACTAGCTGTGTGATCCTGGGCAATTCATTTAACCTCAGTGAGCCTCACTTTCCACACCAGAAACTTGTACCTGCTTCGCAGTGAGGATTAAATGCCTTGGCATATAGGAAAGTGCCTGGCACATAACAGGCATTCAACAAATGCTAGTATCCTTCCTTAGCATTAAGGCCAAACAAAATTACCTAGGGGTATACCCAAAGTCCAAATTTATAATTGGTTGTACTCCTCTGTAAAAAAAAAGCCCTATTCCTTTTACCTGAATTTCTATCCCACTTGCACGAACCCAGTGGAGTTAACCCTGCCATTCTACATCAGAGTCAGAAACTTCACCTTGAGGAAGTAGATGGTTGTATTAGTATGTCTTGAGCTACCAGTCACAGAAAAGCCAACATAAACCAACTTAAATAATAAGAGAAAATTTTATCTCACTTGACTGGAAATCCAAACACGGTATGGACTCTGGGCATGGTACAATCAGGTCCCCAGTTCTATTTCTCTCTAATTTTCTCAACTCAACCTTCCTCTGTGTGTGTCCACTTTGAGCACAGGCTGGCTTCCTTCACAGTCACAAGGTGACTGCCTAAAGCTACTGGGGAAATACATTTCCTTGTTCATGTTCAATGACAGAGAGCGAAAAATCTTTCTCCTGATCATAAAATAAAAAGTACTTCCCTTCAAACTGATTGAATCAAAGCCACAACCCTACTCCTGTATCAATAATAGTTGTTAGGTGTATGTCATGCATTTATTAGCTTAATTTTTATTTCTGAGCCAGTCACTTGGAAGGAGGTTTGCATTACCTTTATTGACTGAAATAATCAAGACCCATTCCTAGAGCTAAGGACAAGATCACCTTCCCCTGGGTCACTTGGGTTAGTGTGATTGGGGAGTGGATGATGGACATCTGAATAAAATCAGGGGTCTGTTATAAACTCTGAAAAGGGAGAGTGGGTGATAGGTAGCCATCCAAATATGTCCACTACAATGATGATATCATATAGATGCAGGTGTTTCTCTCTTCCTCACACCCTACACAGACTCTTCAAAGTCAC
Source organism: Balaenoptera borealis (assembly GCF_965194805.1). Classification (NCBI taxonomy): domain Eukaryota; kingdom Metazoa; phylum Chordata; class Mammalia; order Artiodactyla; family Balaenopteridae; genus Balaenoptera; species Balaenoptera borealis. The sequence goes on from NC_138881.1 coordinate 110,362,344, forward strand.
CTACCAAAAGCATCAGTACCTAGTTTTCCAAAGAAAATCTAAATATAAGATCAAAAACAAAGAATTACAATATTAACCCCAAAGTAGCAGGCTATCTGGAAAAAAAAAACGGTAGGCTTATTCTTATTCTGTGAACATCTGAATGGGTGCCTAGGCTGAGATGAAAATTCCAAGGAATCCTGATTCAATATAAGGAAGAACTTACTAAGAACTAGGGCTGACCAGAAATGAAATGGCCTGTTTCACAAGTCAGTGAGCTCCCTGTTATCAGAAGTATCTAAGAACCTGCTGAATGGCCTCTAGGTATGGCTACTGTAGAGGATATTTCTTTACCAGGTAAGGGGCTAGAAGAAATGACTGCAAAGGTTACTTCTAACTCTTTTATGTTATAATTCTATGATGGATCTGTGATTCAGCTCAAAATAAATGACAAACACCTCTCAGCAAACTAATGAAGGCATATTGTGAGAGACAAGGCCTGTCAATGAGATAGATTAGATTCAGATTTGATGGACAACCAATCAATGAGATAGACACATCTGTACAATGGAGATGGACAGTGAAGATACTATTGATAAATCCCTAGCAGTGTCCAACTCAATGAACTAGACAGTTTGTCTTTGGGGAAGGGGAATTTAGAGGATGACTCCTTACCTTATCCTGTTTGTCCTTGGATTTGCTTCTAAATAGAAAGCAAATGAGTATGCCAATCACAAAATTCTCCTGAAGCTTGAGGCACTATGTACTCAAATGATTTTCCTTTCTCTGACATACTATGTGTGTATCTTAGATCTTCATCTGCAGGGTTGAATCTACACTCTCAAGTAAATGGGTAGGAGTTGCCATCTTCATTTAGCAAAGTAGGGGTTATTTTCTACCATATTTCTTTCTAAACCTATTGCTCAAATAACTTTAGTGATCTTAGTTCCCACTGTTCATTCTGCTCATTTGAAGCAGAAGTCTCAGATTAAGGCTAAATTGCACTTATCCTAGGATGGAAGTCTATCTGGAAACATTGGGAGGATGGTTTGAAGTACCTGCTGGCTTCTACCTGTATGGGAGACAAAAGAAAGAACTGACCTTAAGGGTTTAAATCTACCATTGTACTATGTGTTCTACCTATGTACATTCATTTCTCTCTCTTTTCTTGCCTTATTAAGCATTTAAAAATTATTTCTCTTTACCTTCTATCAGTTTGTTAGTTATTATTATTCTTAATGCTACTCAATGCTAGAGTACTGGTACTCAAAGTGTGGTCTACAGTTCTTGAGACTCTTTCAGGGGTCCACAGGGTCAAGACTCTTTTCATAATAATTCTAAAAAGTCATTTTTCTTTTTCACTGTGTTGACATTTGCACCGATGGTACAAAACAATAGTGGGCAAAACTACCAATCAGGGCAGTAGCACCAAACTGTACTAGTTAGTCACTGTATTATTCACCACCATGCCCTTGAAGGCGGAAAAAGTTTTCACTTAAGAATGTCCTTGATGAAGCAGTTAATTTTTAAAAATATCAACCCTTGAATGCACGTTTTTCTTAATATTCCATGTGACAAAATGGGAAGTGTACATAAAGTATTTCTGATGTATGTTAAAGCATAATAGTTGAATCGAGAAAAAGCATTTGGCATTTGTTTGAGTTTAAGTCAAACTAGCCTTGTTTTTCTTTCCTTCCAGTTTTATTGAAATATAATTGACATACAGCACTGTATACGTTTAAGGTGTGTGGCATAATGATTTGACTTATGTACATCATCAAATGATGACCACAATAGGTTTAGTGAACATCCATCATCTCATATATATACAAAATTAAAGAAATTTTAAAACCATTTTCTTTTAATGAGAACTCTTAGGATTTACTGTCTTAACACTTTCATATATAACATATGGCAGTGTTAATTATATTTATCATGTTGTACTTTACATCCCTAGTACTCATTTATTTTATTACTGGAAGTTTGTAACTTTTGACTGCCTTTATCCAATTCCCACTCCCTCCATCGCCCACCACTGGTAACCACAAATCGATCTGTTTCTCTATGAGCTTATTTGTTTTTGAAGTATAATTGACCTACAACACTCTGTTAGTTCCCATTATACAACACAGTGATTTGATATTTCTGTATATTTCATAATGGACACCACGATAAGTCTAGTTACCATCTGTCACCATACAAAGATATTACATAGCTATTGACTCTATTCCCCACACTGTACATTTCATACCCATGACTCATTTATTTTGCACCTGGAAGTTTGTACCTCTTAATCTCCCTCACCTATTTCTGTCCCCTCCCTTCTAGCAACCACCTGTTTGTTCTCTGAATCTATAACTCTGTTTCTGTTTTGTTAAGTTTGTTCATTTGGTTTTTAGATTTCCACATATAAGTGAAATCACATGGTATTTGTCTTTCTCTGTCTGACTTATTTCACATAGCACAATATCCTCTAGGCCCATCCATGTGGCCACAAATGGCAAGATATCATTCTTTTTTTAAAGCTGAGTAATATTCCATTGTATATATACACCACATCTTCTTTATCCATTCATCAGTTGATGGGGACTTAGGTTGCTTCCATATCTTTGCTATGGCAAACAATTCTGCAATGAACATAGGGGTGCATATATTTTTTTTAATTAGTGTTTTTGTTTCCTTCAGATAAATACCCAGAAATAGAATTGCTGGATCATATGATAGTTCTATCAATATTTTTAATTTTTTGAGGAATCTCCATACTGTTTCCTATAGTGGCTGCACTAATTTACATTCCCATCAAGAGTGCATGAGGGTTCCCTTTCCTCCACATCCTCACCAACACTGGTTATTTGTTGTCTTTTTGATAATAGCCATTCTGACAAGTGTGAGGTAATAACTCATTGTGGTTTTGATTTGAATTTCCCTGATAATTAGTGATTTTGAGCATCTTTTCATGTGCCTATTAGCCATGTGTATGTCTTCTTTGGAAAAATGTCTATTCAGATCCTGTGCCCATTTTTTAATTGGGTTGTTTGTTTTTTTGATGTTGAATTATATGAGTTCTCTGTATATTTTGGATGTTAACCCCTTATCAGATATATCATTTGCAAATATCTCCTCTCAGTCAGTAGGTGGATTTTTCATTTTGTTGATAGTTTCCTTTGCTGTGCAAAACTTTTTAGTTTGATGTAGTCCAATTTATTTATTTCTGTTTTTTCCCCTTGCCTGAGGAGATATATACAAAAACTACTGCTAAGATTGATGTCAAAGTGCCTACTGCCTATGTTTTCATCTAGGAGTTTTATGGTTTCAGGTCTTACATTTAAGTCTTTAACCCATTTTGAGTCTATTTTTGATATGGTGTTACAAAGTGGCCAGTTTCATTCCTTTGCATGTATCTGTCCAGTTTTCCCAACACCATTTATTGAAGAGACTGCCTTTTCCCCACTGTATATTCTTGGCTCCTTTGTCTTAAATTAATTGATATAAGGGTGGGCTTATTCTGGGCTCTCTATTTTGTTCCATTGATCTATTTATCTGTTTTTGTGCCACTACCATACAGTTTTGATTACTGTAGCTTTGTAGTATAGTTTAAAATGAGGGGGCCATGATATCTCCAGCTTTGTTCTTCTTTCTTCAGGTTGCTTTGTCTACTTGGGCTCTTCTGCAGTTCCATACAAATGTTAGGATTATTTGTCTCAGTTCTGTGAAAAGTGTCATTGGTATTTTGACAGGGGTTGCATTAAGTCTGTGGATTGCTTTGGATAGTAAGAACATTTTAACAATATTAGTTCTTCCAATCCATGAACATAGTATATCTTTCCATTTCTTTGTGTCATGTTGAATTTCTTTCATCAATTTCTTATAGTTTTCAGAGTACAAGTCATTCACTTCCTTGGTTAAATTTATTTCTAGGTATTTTATTCTTTTTGATGCAATTATAAATGGAATTTTTTAAAAATGTCTGTTTTTGATAGTTTGTTATTAGTGTATAGAAACACAACAGATTTCTGTATATTTATTTTGTATCCTGCAACTTTACTGCATTCATTTATTAGTTCTAACAGTTTTTTGGTGGAGTCTTTAGAGTTTTCTATATATAGTATCATATCATCTGCCAAGAGTGACAGTTTTAGTTCTTCCTTTCCAATTTGGATGCCTTTTATCTCTTTTTATTTTCTGCTTGCTGTGGCTAGGACTTCCAATACCATGTTGAATAAAAGTGGCAAGAGTGGGCATCCTTGTCTTCTTCCTAATCTTAAAGGTAAAATTTTCATCTTTTCACTCTTGAGTATTATGTTAGCTGTGGGTTTTTCATATATGGCCTTAGTTATGTTGAGGTACATTCCCTCTATACTCACTTTGTTGAGAGTTTTTATCATAAATTGATGTTGAATTTTGTCAAGTGCTTTTTCTGCATCTATTGAGATGATCATATGACTTTTATCCTTTATTTTGTTAATGTGGTGTATCACATCAATTGATTTGCAGATATTAAACCATCTTTGCATCCCTGGAATAAATCCCATTTGATCATGGCATATGATCCTTTTAATGAATTGTTGAATTCAGTTTGCTAATATTTTTGGAGAATTTTTGCATCTATGTTCATCAGAGTTATTGGCTTGTATTTTTCTTTTTTTGTAGTGTCTTTATCTGGTTTTGCTCTCAGGGTAATGTTGGCCACAGAGAATGAGTTTGGGAGTGTTCCTTTCTCTTCAAATTTCTGTAGTAATTTGATGAGGATAGGTATTAACTTTTCTTTAGATGTTTGGTAGAATTCACCTGTGAGGCCAAGTGATCCTGGACTTTGTTTGCTGAGAGTTCGTTTATTACTGATTCAATTTCACTACTAGCGATTGGTCTATTCAGATTTTCTATTTTTTCTTGATTCAGTCTTGGAAGATTGTATGTGTCTTGAAATTTATCCAGTTATTCTAGGTTGTCCAATTTGTTGGTGTATAATTGTTTGTAGTATTCTCTTACGATCCTTTGTATGTCTGAGGTGTCAGTTGTAACCTCTCCTCTTTCATTTCTGATTTCATTTATTTGGGCCCTCTTTTTTTCCTTGATGAGTCTGACTAAAGGTTTATCAATTTTGTTTATCTTTTCAAAGAACCAGTTCTTAGTTTAAATAATACTTTCTATTTTTTAGTCTTTATTTCCACTCTAATCTTTATTATTCCCTTCCTTCTATTAACATTGAATTTTGTTTGTTCTTCTTTTTCTAGTTCCTTTAGGTATAAGGTCAGATTCATTATTTGAGATTTTTCTTGTTTCCTGAGGGAGGCCTGTATCACTATAAGTTTTTCTCTTAGAAGTGCTTTTGCTGCATCCCATAGATTTTGAACAGTTGTCTTTCCATTTTCATTTGTCTCAAGGTATTCTTTTTATTTTTTCTTTGATGTCTTCGTTGACATATTGCTTAGTAGCATGTTGTTTAGCCTCCATGTATTTTTGTTTTTTCCAGTTTTCTTCTTGTAGTTGATTTCCAGTTTCATATCTTTGAGGTCAGAAAAGATACCTGATGTGATTTCAATCTTGTTAAGTTTATTGAGACTTGTTTTGTAGGCTAACATGTGATCTATATTAGAGAATGTTCCATGTGCACTTGAAAAGAATGTGTATTCTGATGTTTTGAGGTGGAATGTTCTGCACATATCTATTAAGTCTATCTGATCTAATGTATCTGTTTAGGCTGATGTTTCCTTATTGATTTTCTGTCTGGATGATATATCCATTGATGTAAGTGGGGGTGTTAAAGTCCACTACTGTTATTGCATTATTATCAATATCTCCCTCTATGTCTGTTAATATTTGCTTTATGTATTTAGTTACTCTTATGTTGGGTGAATATTTAAAAGTGTTATATCCTCTTGTTGAATTGATCCTTTTATGTAATGCCCTTCTTTGTCTCTTGTTACTGTCTTGTTTTCAAGTCTATTTTGTCTGACATACGTATTGCTAATTCAGCTTTCTTTTCCTTTCCATTTTCATGGAATATCTTTTTCCATTCCCTCACTTTTAGTCTGTGTCTTTAGATCTGAAGTGAATATCTGGTAGGCAATATGTATATATATCTTGTTTTATTTTTATCCATTCAGCTTTTGATTCAAGCGTTTAGTCCATTTACATTTACAGTAATTATTCATAGATATGTACTTATTGCCATTTGTTAATTGTTTTCTGGTTGTTTTTGTAGTTCTTCTATGTTTCTCTTTTTCTTCTCTTATTCTCTTCCCTTGCAATTTGATGACTTTCTTTAGTGTTCTATTTGTATCATTTCCTCTTAATTTTTTTGGTATTTGTTATAGGTTTTTGGTTTGTGGTTACCATGAGGTTCATATATAACAGCTTATGTACATGGCAGTTCACTTTAAGTTGATGGTCACTTAAGTTTGAGCACATTCTAAAAGCACTACATCTAAACTCTCCCTCCCCCATTTTATGTTTCTGACATCATCTTTTACATCTTTTTATTTAGTGTTTTGCATAATTAATAATTTTGTATATAGATGAATTTACTACTTTTGTTTCCTCCTTCATAGTAGCTCTATAGTGGTTGATTCACTATCTTTACGATTTGTTTGCCTTTACCAGTGAGTTTTTTTCTTTCATAATTTTCTTGTTTCTAGGTATAGACTTCTTTTCCATTTAAAGAAGTCCCTTTAACATTTCTCATAATGCTGGTTTAGTGGTGATGAACTCTTTTAGCTTTTGCTTGTCTAGGAAACTCTTCATCTCTCTTTCAATTCTGTATGAGAATCTTGCCAGTTAGAGTATTCTTGGTTGTAAGTTTTTCCCTTCAGTAGTTTGAATATATCATGCCAGTCCCTTCTGGCCTGTAAAGCTTCTGCTGAAAAATCAGCTGATAATCTTATGGAAGTTCCCTCGTATGTAACTAGTTGTTTTTCTCTTGTTGCTGTTAAGATTCTCTCTTTGTCTTTAAATTTTGACATTTTTTTTTTTTTTTTATAAAGAGCGGGACAAGGCAGCCTCTGAAGTTCCTCCCAGTTCAGAGGTGCTCTTTTTTTTTTAATTTTTATTTATTTATTTTATGGCTGTGTTGGGTCTTCGTTTCTGTGCGAGGGCTTTCTCTAGTTGCAGCGAGTGGGGGCCACTCTTCATCGTGGTGCGTGGGCCTCTCACTATCGTGGCCTCTCTTGTTGTGGAGCACGGGCTCCAGACGTGCAGGCTCAGTAGTTGTGGCTCACGGGCCTAGTTGCTCCGTGGCATGTGGGATCTTCCCAGACCAGGGTTTGAACCCGTGTCCCCTGCATTGGCAGGCAGACTCTCAACCACTGCACCACCAGGGAAGCCCCTAAATTTTGACATTTTAATTATAATGTGTCTTGGTGTGGATCTCTTTGGGTTCCTTTCATTTGGGACTCTCTGTGTTTCCTGGACTTGGATTTCTGTTTCCTTCTCCAGGATAGAGAAGTTTACAGCCATTATTTCTTCAAATAGGTTTTGTGTTCCTTTCTCTGTCTCTTCTCCTTCTGGGTACCCTATAATGTGAATGTTAGTACACATGATGTTGTTGCATAGGTCCCTTGAACTATCCTCGGTTTTTAAATTCTTTTTTTTTTCTTTTTGCTGTTTTAGTTGGGTGATTTCCATTACCCAGTGATCTGTTTTTCTGCACCCTCTAATCTGCTATTTATTCCCTCTATTGTATTTTTCATTTCAGTTACTGTATTCTTCAGTCCTATTGGTTCTTTTTTATATTTTCTATCTATCTTTTTTAATTCTCACTGAGTTTATCCATTAATTTTCCAAGATTAGTGAGTATTTTTATGTCTATTACTTTGAACTCCTTTTCTGGTAAATGCTTATCCCCATTTTGTTTAGTTCTTTTTCTGAGGTTTTGTCTTGTCTTTTGTTTGGAAGGTATTGATTTGTCTCCTCATTTTGCCTAACTCTCTGTGTTTATTTCTATGTATTAGGTATATCAGCTACGTCTCCCTAACTTGAAAGAGTGGTCTTATGTAGAAAGTGTCCTGTGGGGCCCAACCCTCCCTGGTCACCAGAGCCAGGGTCTCCAGGAGTATCCCGTGTCGCCTGCATGTGTTCTCCTGTGTAGCCAGGCTGTGATTGCTCTGGGCATGCTGGTATGCAAGCTTGGCCCTCCAGGCTGGCTGGCTGTGAGGCCTGGCTGTGACTGCTGCAGGTGTGCTGGGGGGTGGGGCTGGACCCCAGCCTGGCTTGCTATGTGGGTTGGCTACAACTGCTGTAGATGCCCTAGTGAGCAGGGCTGGTCCCCAGCATGGCTATCTATGAGGCCTGGCCACAACTGGTGTGGGCATGCTGGTGGGCGGGACTGGTCTCCCAGAGCGAGAGCCACTTTGGAGTGGTGCCAGTGCTAGCTGGGGTCATCCACTGTCTGGGGCAGGTGGGAGCTGCTTTGGATGAGCCAGTTGGGGTGGGCAGTTTGGGCAGGGCTGGTATTCAGGGGAATGCTGGGGCTGGGCACCCAGTGTTAGCTAGATTGATGGAGAGTGACAGAAATGGTCCCCACCATCATCTGACCAGCTAGAAGGAAGAAGCGTTAAAAAAAAAAAAAATGGTGACTGCCAGCACTACCATCCCCAGAGAAAGTTCCACCAGATCCCTGCCCCTCTGCCATATGCCCTAAAGTTAGTCAGTGAATCATCTTCTCGTATGATCCAGGTGCTTTTCAAGCTGCTGCCTCTGTGCTGGAACTCAGAGCGAGCCTTCAAGAGCTCAGTGTCCCACAGCCCTCTGGCTCTCTAGATATAAGCCTCACTCATTTTCAAAGCCAGATGTTACAGGGGCTCACCTTCCCAGTACAGGTCCCCTGGGCTGGGGAGCCTGATGTGGGGCTTGGATCCCTCATTCTTTGGGGGACTTCTGCAGCTGTGATATCCCTCCTAATTGTTGGTCACCTCACCAGGGTTGTGGGTTCTGAATAGTCTCCATCTCTTCCCCTCCTAGCCATCTTGATGTGACCTTTTCTTTATATCCTAAGTTGTAGAAATCTGTTCTGCTAGTCTTCAGGTCACTCTCAGAGATAGTTTTCTATATGTAGTTGTATTTTTGGTGTGTCTGTGGAAGGAGGTGAGCTCAGGATCTTCCTACTCTGCCATCTTGATCTAGACCCAGAAGAAGATTTGCTAAATTTTAAATGTAAAGTATCTTCCCCAATCACAATGGAAAAAAACTAGAAATCAATAGAAGAAGGAATACTGAAAAATTCAGAAATATGTGAAAATAAAACCACATACTCTTAAACAACCAATCAGTCAAAGAATAAATCACAAGGAAAATTAGAAAATATCTCGAGACAACTGAAAACAAAAATGCAACATACCAAAACTTATGGGATGCAGTGAAAGCAGTATTCAGAGGGAAACTTATAACTGTGAATGACTACATTAAAAAAGGAGAAAGATCTGAAATCAATAATCTAATTTTACAACTTAAAAATCTAGAAAAAGAATATCAAACGAAACCCAAAGCAAACAGAAGGAAGTAAATAATAAACATTAGAGCAAATATAAACAAAATTGAGAATAGAAAAGCAACAGAATCAACATAACCCAGCAGTGGATCTTTGAATATATCCACAGAATTGAGAAACTTTTAGCTACTTCGATGAAGAAAAAGAGAAAAAACAAATAACTAAAGTTTCGAATTAAAGAAGGAACATTACAACCAACCTAACAGAACAAAAAAGGATTATAATAGAATATTATGAACAGCTGCATACCAAGAAATTAGATAACTTAGGTGAAATAGACAAATTCCTAGAGAGATACAAACTACCAAAACTGCTTTTAAAAGAAATTAAAAATCTGAGTATCTCTATAACAAGTGAATAGATTGAACTAATAATATAAAAACTACCCACCAAAAAAGTGTAGGAGCAGAAGTGTTCTTTGGTGAATTTTACCAAACATTTAAAGAATTAACACCCATTCTTCTCAAATTATTCCAAAAAAAACCAAAATAGGAGGAAACACTTCCTAACTCATTCTTATAAGCCAGCATTTACCCCAATACTAAAGTCAGACATCATAAGAAAACAATATATCAATATCCTTTACAAATATATATATATACAAAGATCCTCAACAAAACACCGGAAACTGAATCCAGCAGCATATTAAAAGAATTATACACCATGACCAAGTAGGATTTAACCAGGAATGCAAAGGTAGCTCAACATAATAAATTCAGTCATTGTAATACACTATATTAATAGAATAAGGGGAAAAGCACACATGATTATCTCAATAGATGCAGAAAATTTATTATCAACCTCCAACACTCTTTTCATGGTAAAAACTCTCCACCAACTAAATAGGAGGAAAATTCTCCTACATGAAAAAGGGCAAATATGAAAAACTCACAGCTAACATCATACTCTATGGTAAAAGACTGAAAGCTTTCCCTGTAAGATCAGGAACTAGACAAGTATGACCAATTTTGCCATCTCCATTCATGTTGTACTGGAAGTTCCAACCAGAGCAGTTAGGCACAAAAAAGAAATAAACGGTATCCAAAGTGGACAGAATGAAATAAACCTATCTCTGTACACAGGAGATATAATCTTACAAAAAGACATTCCTAAATAATCTACAAATACAAATTGAGCTATTAAGCAAAGTAGCAGGGTGCAAATAAACACACAGATATTGGTTGCATATAATGTAGAGTATATGCTAGCCATAAACAATCTGAAAGGGAAATTAAGAAAATAATTCTGTTTATAATAGCATCAAAATAATAAAATACTTAGAAATAAACTCAACCAAGGAGGTGCAAGATTTATACCCTGAAAACCACAAAACAGTGCTGAAATAAATTAACGAAGACCCACATAAATGGAAATATGTGCCATGTTCATTGACTGGAAGACTTAATACTGTTAAGATGGAAATATACCCCAAATCAATCTGCAGGTTCAATGCAATCCTTATCGATATCCCAAAGGCCTTTGTTGCAGAAATGGAAAAGTCAATCCTAAAATTAATATGGAATTGCAAGGGGCCCAGAATAGTCAAAAGAATCTTGGAAAAGATCAAAGTTAGAAATTCATACTACCCTGTTTCAAAAATTACTACTACTACTTATTTCCCTTACTTAAAAAAAACTTACTACTGCTACTTACTATAAAGCTACAGTAATCAAAAGTGTATGGTATTGACATAAAGGTAGACATATAAATCAATGGAATATAATTGAGAATCCAAATAAACCATATATCCATGGTCAACTGGTTTTTAGCAAGGATTTCAAAAGCATTCAATGGAGGAAACAACAAAATGGTGTTGTGACAGGTGGATATCCACATTCAAAAGAATGAAATTTGACCCTTATCTCAAACCATATACAAAAACTAACTCAAAATGGAATAAAGACTTAAATGTAGGAGCTAAAACTATAAAACTCTTAGAAGAAAGCATAACGGTAAATCTTTGGTTTTGGCAACAGTTTTTAAAATATGACACCAAAAGCACAAGCACCAAAAGTAAAATCAAAGCAGACATTAACAAATTAAATTTTTTGTGCATCAAAGGAAACTATCAAGAGAGTAAAAGGCAACCCATGAAATGGGAGAAAATATTTTCAGATGATGTACCTGATAAAGGTAGTAGTACTTAGAATATTTGAAGAATACTTAAAACTCAACAACAAAAAGACAAACAACCCAATTTAAAAATGAGCAAAATAGTTGAATAGACATTTCTCCAAATAAGATACACAAATGGCCAACAAGCACATGAAAAGATGCTCAATGTTATTAGTCATTAGGGAAAAGCAAATCAAAAACTCCATGAGAAATCACTTTGTGCACACTAGGATGGCCGTGTATATACTCAAAATAACTGAAAACAGGTTTTCAAACAAAAACTTATACATGAATGTTCATAGAAGCACTATTCATAATAGTCAAAAAGTAGAAACAACCCAAATTTCTAACAGTGGATGAATGGATAAACAAACGTGGTATATCGATACAATGGAATATTATTCAGCCACAGAAAGGAAGGAAGTACTGATACCTGCTACCATATGGATGGACCTTGAAAACGTTGTGCTAAGTGAATGAAGCTTAACACACAAGACAACATATTGTACAATTCCATTTATATGAAATATCCAGAATTGGTAAATCCATAGAGGTAGAAATCAGATTAATGGTTGCCAGGGGCTGGTGGGAGGGGCAATGGAAAGTGACTGCTTGATGGGTTTCCATTTGGGGTAATAAAAAGGTATGGGACTAGATAATGGTAATGGCTATGCAACATTCTGAATGTACTTAATGTCACTGAATTGCACGTATTAAAATGGTAAATTTTATGTTACATGTATTTTACTACAATAAAAAGTTAAACAATATTATTTCCGCAAAAGACGCTTATAAGAAATTGAAAAGATAAGGTACAGGCCATAGAAAATATTTGCAAATCGCATATCCAACAAAGCATATTCTGTACCCAGAATATATAAAACACTCTCCACACTTAATAGTTCAAAATCAAAGAACCCAACTGAAAAAATGGCGAAGGATTTGAGCAGACACTTTACCAAAGAAGATACAGGATGGCAAATAAGCATATGAAAATATGTCCAACATCATTAACCATAAGAGAAAAGCAAGTTAAAAAAAATGAGATACTACTATGCACCTACTAGAATGGCTCAAATGAAAATTACTAATACCAAATGCTGGCAAGGATGCTAATGTTTTAGGGGCTGATGAAATTGTTCTATATCTTGATTGCTGTGATAGCTATATGAATTACCTGTGTTAAAACTCACAGAGCTGTACACCAAAAAAGTCAATTTTACTGCATGACACGTCAAAAATGAATTTAATTAAATTCAAAAAACAAAAAGGAAAAAGAAAGCCTGTGCCTGTAATATTCCATTTCTAGAAATCAGTTTCACTCAAGAAATCAATGAGGGCCCGACACAGTCTAAAATATATGCTTCAGCCTTAAACTCAAGTAAAAGAAAAGCGGAAGACAAAAGAAGATGGACTGATTTAAGCTAAAGGACAAGAGAAATGTCTTTTTAAAAGGCTGAGATCTTAGAAGATAGGCTAGATATATATGTGTAGGAAAAATGAGACATTTATAAAGGGAAAAGGACATGCACCCAGGTCTAACTAGTGAGTCCGTGTTGAGAAGATACAAATCTTTGTTCTTCAAAGTCATGCTGGCTCCCTTTTATCATCTTTACCTGGAAAGGTGAACTGGTTCTGAAGGACTGAGCAAGCTTAAAGAGAAAGCCGGAGGATGACACCTGCAGGGTTGGTATGCAAACACCCTAGTTAAGCCTCAAAGTTTCCTCAAAAATAATTCCTGATCCAGGAAGCCCCATGGCAGCAGAGTCTCTTCTACTAGTGTCTGCCAGCTCTGTGTGCTCAGGCACATCCTTCAGTGCAATAGATTCTCCATAGTATATGGGGTCCTTATGCTCCTTTGCGTATAAGTTATATTCTCAATAAATCCTATCATAGCCACAATGTGTGTTGCTAGAACCATAGCAACTTGCAACTAGAGACTTGCATGACAACCATTAAAGAATTGAGACACCACTGAAGAGAAAGGTAGTTGTAGGAAGTGATTTGAGAAAATTTGGACTGAATTGAGAGGAAAAGACAAGGAGAATCAGCATCAAATATCTCAGCAATTACTGTGTAAGTTTCAGGATGACAGAGGTTTTGCAGATAAGATGAAGTAACTCTCTGTATCCTAAAGAAATACACTAGTGAAATTTATGGATTATGGCTCTAAGGAGAGGCAAAGCAAAGATGAACCATATTAAAGGGGATCCAGCCAAGGGCAGTAATAGAGTTTGGTTCTGACAGGAAAATATCTCCTGAGTGGGACTATGCAGTTTAAGGAGGTAAAAGTGGACAATATTTCTCTGCACAGTGGATGCTTTCGGAAGAACCATAATTTATGTTCCATATATCCTACTAAGAGAGACCCCACAAGGGAGAACCTAGAAGAGTATTGTAAAAAAATTTCTAAGTCAGAAAGCAAAGAGAAAGTAAAAGAAAGGATCCAGCACACAGAGAAGAAAAGGAGGAAAAACTTAAGGAGGAAATTCAGCTGTTAGAAACTTAGCTGAACCTTTCAGAAAAGACCAGAGAGGGAGATGCAACACTTGAAGCATACTCCACTACTGCAGAGAAACATTCAAAGCCTGGAACCTTCAAAATCTTAGGTAAAAATAGTACCATAGTTAACATCATCATGGGAAATTTCTCCCATCTGAGTTTTCATTTATCCTCTCCTGGCTTTTATGTTACTGTCATCCATTTCACTTCTACATATGTTATCCATCCAATTTTACATTGTTATTATTTCATTTAAACCACCAAATATCTTTTAAAGAGTTTAAATAATAAGAAAACAAAAATTCCTGAGTATTTACCCATTAGTTACCTTTTTGGTGCTCTTCATTCCTTTGTATAGGCCCATATTTCCATCTGGTATCATTTCCCCTTCTGCCTGAAGGAAAATTTTTAACATTTCTTATAGTGTCAGTTCTGGGTTGATTTTGATTGATGGATTTTTTTCCCTCATTGTGGGTTGAATTTTCTTGCTTCTTGCACACCTGGTAATATTTGATTGGATGCCAGACATTGTGAATTTTACCTTGTTTGGTGCTGTATATTTTTGTATTCCTATAAATATTCTTGAACTTTGTTCTGGGACACAGTGAAGTTACTGGGGAACGGTTTCATCCTTTTGGGTCTTGCTTTTATGATTTGTTGGGCAGGTTCAGAGCAGTGTTTAGTCTAGAGCTAATTCTTCCCCACTGTTGAGGCAAGACCCTTCTAATTACTCTACTCAACGACCTGTGAATTATGAAGTTTTCCAGTCTAACTGGTTGGGAACAGGCACTATCCTGGGCCTGTGTGAGGACCAAGTACTGTTACTTCTAATCCTTTCAAGTGGTTCTTTCCTTGACCTTGGTTATTTTTCAAATATGAATGTGCTGATCGGAACACTACTGAGTACATGGGAGAGACCCTCTGAAGATCTCCATCATGTTTCTCTCTCTCTCTGTCTCTCCAGCTCTGCCATCTCCAGTACTCTGCCCCACCACCTTGGTCTCCCAGGGCTCTAAGCTCCATTTCCTCAACTCAGTAAGCCTGTCAGGCTCTGGCTGTGTTCCTCCTCCTGGCACCACGTGGACTCTCTCTCAAGGTGGTGAGTTAGGGCTATCATATGGCTAACCTTACTGTTTCCCATATCTCAGGGATCTCTGTCCTTTGTTGCTTGATACTCAGTGTGATGAAAACCATTGTTTCACATATTTTGTGTGGTCTTTTAGTTGTTTCAAGCAGGAGGGTAAATCTGAATCCCTTTACTCCATTTGGTCAGAATTTGAATTTCCAAGGTATTAAGCCTTGAGTTCATTCATAAACCATATATTTATTAAGTATCTACTATGTGCCATATACTAAGGATAGAGCACTGAAGAAACAGACAAAAATCCCTGCCATCATACCTCAAGTAACTTATATTCTGGGAGGAGGAGACAGAGAATGATAATAAACAAGACAAATGAGTAAAATATATAGTGAGTCAGATTGTTATCAGTGCTCAGCAGAAGCAAATAATGGGGGGAAAGTGGTTGTATTTTGGATAGGGTGGTCAGGGAAAGCCTCACTGAGTGAGTGATACTTGAGCAAAGATCTGAAGGAGATGAGAAAGCAAGCCATAAAGATATCTGGGAGAAGAGTGGCCCAGGCAGAAGGAACAGTAAGTGCAAAGGCCCTGAGGTAAGGCCTTGGGAGTTTGAGGAACAGGAATGTGTACTGTGTTGCTGGAGAGGAGTGAGCAAAGGGAGGAGCAGGGAACCAGATCATGCAGGCCTTGAAGTGGAGAGATGGCTTTGTCTTTCTTTGTCATTAACTCTGAGGGTGATCGAAAGCCACTAGAGTGTTTGAGCAGAGGAGTGAATGACATCACTTAAGTTTTAACAGGATCACTTTGACTACTATGTGGAAATAAACTCTGGGGGCAAGATGAAGGGCAAGAGAGAAGGCATAAAGAGCAGCTAATAGGCTATGGCAATAATGCAGGAAAGGAATGGTGGTGCTTTCCACTAAAGTAGTAGCAGTAGAGGTGGTAAGAAGAGATTGGATTATGGATATCTTTTGAAGTTAGAGCCAATAAGGTTTGCTGATGAAGCTTTTTTGTTTCTAAGATTGTAAGAGAAAGACAGGACTCAAGGATGACTTCAAAGTATAAAGGGCCTGAACAGCTATAAGAATGGAGTTGCTATTATTGAGACAGAGAAGACTAGGAAAAGGAGTTTTTAGGGGAGTAGATCAGGAATTCTGACATGTTAGGTCAGAGTTGTCAATTATACATCCAAGTGGAGAGATCTAGTAAGTGGTTGGATATATGAGTGTGGAGTTCCATAGCGAGGTCCTGGTTGAAGATATAAATGTAAGAGTTATCAGCATGAGCGTAGCGCTTATAAAAGAGAAGAGGTCCCAAGATTGAGCCCTGTGATACTCCAGTGTTTAGGGGTCAGGAAGATAAGGTGAAAATAGCAAAGGTGTTTGAGACAACAGCCAGAGAAGTAGAATGTGGTGTCTTGCAAACCAAGTGAAGAGAAAGTTCAAGGAGGAGAAAGTAATAAATTATGCCAAATGCTGCCGATAAGACAAATAAGATGAGAACCGAGAATCAATCATTGGATTTGGCAATGAGGAGGTCATCGATGGCTTTGATAAGTGCAGTTTCGATTGAGGAATACAGGCAAAAGAGTAATTAGAATGGGTTCATGAGAGAACAGGAGGAGAGGAATTGGAGACACAGAATATAGATAAACTCTTCCAAGGAGCTTTGCTGTAACGAGGAGAAAGAGAGAGAGAGAGAAGTACTTAGAGGGAGGAAGTGGAGAAAGGATTTTGAGGGTTTTTGTTTTGTTATGTTTTTAGGATAGGAGAGCTGTTTGAGTATGGGAAAACTCCAGTAAAGACAGAAAAAATGATGATGTAGGAACACGAAAAACTGTTGGAGTAATGTCCTTAAATCGGGGACAAGGCATTGGCTCTGGTTTACAAAGAGAGAGTCTTTGCTAGGAGCAGGGGCAGTGCATCCATAGGAGCAGGAAAGAAGGCACGAGTATAATGGGCACAAATGCCAGTAGGTGACTAAATATAATGATACGAGCTTACAAAAAAATCTCAGATGAGTGCTTCTATTTCCTCAGTGAAATAGCAAGCAAGACCATCAGCTGAGAGTGAGGGTGAGAAAGGAGATGATGGAGTTTGAGGAAAGAGGACAAGGTATGAAAAAGTTGTCTAGGAGAGTGGGAGAGTGAATGGACTAGGGAAATGTATTATAATTGGCAGCAGCAGTTAAGGGCCCCCTTAAGGTTCATTGCCCTGAATATAAAGTGAGATAACTCCCCAGGGTTGTGGGTCTTTCTCCAGCCATGTTCATCCAGGTTGCAGGCTACATATAATTAATGTATGGTTCTTAACCTTTTCTGGAAGCAAAAAAATCCACATCACCCACCATTAATCTTAGTAGGATACCCCCAGTAAGAAGTAGTATTGGGAAAGTGGTTCATGAAGCAGAGAATCTCAAAAAGCCACTGATCTCCTTTCCCAAAGGGGAGAGCTCTATCCCTGGTTGGCCATATATTTAGTGGTTGACAACAAAAAGCTAGAGAAAGTTGGGAGGACACAATCTCCCCCACTTCAGGACTCCATGTGAAGAGATTTCTTAATCACTCCTGGCCTTTCCCCTCACTTCTTACTCATTGCTCCCCATCGGAGAAGGGACATAATTAATTGGTGAGCATGGATGAATAACCTGGGCATCTTTGCCTTGGCATCCTCCTCTCTTCTCTTTTGGGATCTGCCTGCCTGCACAGGAAGGTGCTTTCTGGTATGCTTGCTCCACTTTCCCATAGGAAAGTGAGGGGTAGTTTCAATTAAAGGCAAGGAAGGTAGCATTGGTGAGGTCCTCAAACCTAAGCTAGGTTCTCCCATCAGCATATGAATAGTAAAACTGACTATTTTGATTGACATTTGCCTGACACTTGGCACTCTCTCTCTCTCTCCATTGGTTCTAACCTCAGAGAGAAAGTGTACAGATATGTATTAGTTCCCTCAAACCCCAATAGAGATGTTTACATTGTTCAAAATAAAACTGACTATTTAATGCAATGGACAGTAGAACCATATATCGCAAAAGTATACAACTATATGATAAAGGAGAAAATTACAAATCTGCCTGAAACACAGTGGGTGCTCATTAAATATGTTGAATGGATTTTGTGGATTTTGTAGATTACAGAGGTAGGGATAGCAGTCCAACTAGACCAAGATCTACTACAAGCCTCATTCTGGCTATGAACAAAAAATCTGGGGGTAAATTTTTACTTCATTGCTAAAATTTCATTGCAAATAAAGGTTACAAGCATTTATCCACAACTCCACTTTATAAAACAGGCTGGAGTCTAATAAATAGTAAATTAGCTATACCCTCACAAAGGGTCCTCATAATAATAGTGATGCTGATCTGACGCTAATGATAGTCCTAATATGACCTAACATTTACTGAGTGTTTGCTTTATGCCACACAGTTTTTGGTGATTCATATGCATTATGTCATTTAATTCCCACAACAACTATGTGAGGCAGGTACTATTATCATCTCTATTTTAGAGGTGAAGGAACCCAGGCAAAGTTAATTAACTTGACTAAGATCAGACAGCTCATAAGATGGTAGAGTAGTAACTCAAACTCAAGAAGTCTGATTCCAGAACTGCCTTCTTAACCATTAAATTATACTACCCAGACCTTCAAGATGGCGGAAGAGTAAGACGTGGAGATCACCTTCCTCCTCACAAACACATCAGAAATACATCTACATGTGGAACAACTCCTACAGAACACCTACTGAATGCTGGCAGAAGACCTCAGATTTCCCAAAAGGCAAGACACTCCCCATGTATCTGGCCATGTGGCTGACAGGGTCTTGGTGCTCTGGCAGGGAGTCAGGCCTGTGCCTCTGAGGTGGGAGAGCCAAGTTCAGGACACTGGTCCACCAATGACCTCCTGGATCCACATAATATCAAACGGCGAAAGCTCTCCAAGAGATCTCCATCTCAACGCTAAGACCTAGCTCCACTCAACAACCAGCAAGCTACAGTGCTGGACACCCTATGCCAAGCAACTAGCAAGACAGGAACACAACCCCACCTGTTAGCAGAGAGGCTGCCTAAAATAATACTAAGGTCACAGACACCCCAAAACACACCACCAGACGTGGTCCTGCCCACCAGAAAGACAAGATCCAGCCTCATCCACCAGAACACAGGCACCAGTCCCACCCACCAGGAAGCCTACACAACCCACTGAACCAACCTTAGCCACTGGGGGCAGGCACCAAAAACAATGGGAACTACAAACCTGCAGCCTGTGAAAAGGAGACCCCAAACACAGTAAGTTAAGCAAAATGAGAAGACAGAGAAACACACAGCAGATGAAGGAGCAAGGTAAAAACCCACCAGACCAAACACATGAAGAGGAAATAGGCAGTCTACCTGAAAAAGAATTCAGAGAAATGACAGTAGATATGATCCAAAATCTTGGAAATAAAATGGAGAAAATACAAGAAAAGTTTAACAATGATCTAGAAGAACTAAAGAGCAAACAAACAATGATGAACGAAACAATAAATGAAATTAAAAATTCTCTAGAAGGAGTCAATAGCAAATTAACTGAGGCAGAAGAACGGATAAGTGACCTGGAAGATAAAATAGTGGAAATAACTACTGCAGAACAGAATAAAGAAAAAAAATGAAAAGAATTGAGGACAGTCTCACAGACCTCTGGAACAACATTAAACGCACCAACATTCGAATTATAGGGGTCCCAGAAGAAGAAGAGAAAAAGAAAGGGACTGAGAAAATATTTGAAGATATTAGAGTTGAAAACTTCCCTAATATGGTAAAGAGTCAATCAAGTCCAGGAAGTGCAGAGAGTCCCATACAGGATAAATCAAAGGAGAAACACGCCAAGACACATATTAATCAAACTATCAAAACTTAAATACAAAGAAAAAATATTAAAAGCAGCAAGGGAAAAACAACAAATAACATAAAAGGGAATCCTCATAAGGTTAACAGCTGATCTTTCAGCAGAAACTCTGCAAGCCAGAAGGGAGTGGCAGGACATATTTAAAGTGATGAAAGGGAAAAAACCTACAACCAAGATTAGTCTACCCAGCAAGTATCTCATTCAGATTCGATGGAAAAACTAAAGGCTTGGCCCACAGGCTAAAGCTAAGAGAATTCAGCACCACCAAACCAGCTCTACAACAAATGCTAAAGGAACTTCTCTAGGCAGGAAACACAAGAGAAGGAAAAGACCTACAATAACAAACCAAAAACAATTAAGGAAATGGTAATAGGAACATACATATCGATAACTACCTTCAATGTAAATGGATTAAATACTCCAACCAAACGACATAGACTGGCTGAATGGATACAAAAACAAGACCCGTATATAAGCTGTCTACAAGAGACCCACTTCAGTCCTAGGGACACATACAGACTGAAAGTGATGGGATGGAAAAAGATATTGCATGCAAATGGAAATCAAACGAAAGCTGGAGGAACAATTCTCATATCAGACAAAATAGACTTTAACATAAAGACTATTACAAGAGACAAAGAAGGACACTACATAATGATCAAAGGATCAATCCAAGAAGAAGATTTAACAATTGTAAATATTCATGAACCCAACATAGGAGCACCTCAATACATAAGGCAAATGCTAACGGCCATAAAAGGGGAAATTGACAGGAACACAATAATAGTAGGGGACTTTAACACCCCACTTACACGAAAGGACAGATCATCCAAAATGAAAATGAATAAGTAAACACAAGCTTTAAATGACACATTAAGCAACATGGACTTCATTGATATTTATAGGACGTTCCATTCAAAAACAACAGAATACACTTCCTTCTCAAGTGCTCATGGAACCTTCTCCAGGATAGATCATATCTTGGGACACAAATCAAGCCTTGATAAATTTAAGAAAATTGAAATCATTTCAAGTATCTTTTCCGGCCACAACGCTATGAGACTAGATATCAATTACACGAAAAAAACTGTAAAAAATACAAACAGATGGAGGTTAAACAATATGCTACTAAATAACCAAGACATCACTGAAGAGATCAAAGAGGAAATCAAAAAATACCTAGAAACAAATGACAATGAAAACATGATGACCCAAAACCTATGGGATGCAGCAAACCAGTTCTAAGAGGCAAGTTCATAACAATACAATCCTACCTCAAGAAGCAAGACACATCTTAAACAAACAACTTAACCTTACACCTAAAGAAATTAGAGAAAGAAGAACAAACAAACCCCAAAGTTAGCAGAAGGAAAGAAATCATAAAGATCAGTTCAGAAATAAATGAAAAAGAAATGAAGGAAACGATAGAAAAGATCAATAAAACTAAAAGCTGGTTCTTTGAGAAGATAAAAAAAATTGACAAACCATTAGCCAGACTCATCAAGAAAAAAAGGGAGAAGACTCAAATCAATAGAATTAGAAATGAAAAAGGAGAAGTAACAACTGACACTGCAGAACTACAGAGGATCATCAGAGATTACTACAAGCAACTCTATGCCAATAAAATGGACAACCTGGAAGAAATGGACAAATTCTTAGAAAAGCACAGCCTTCCGAGACTGAACCAGGAAGAAATAGAAAATATGCACAGACCAATCAGAAGTAATGAAATTGAAACTGTGATTAAAAATCTTGCAACAAACAAAAGTCCAGGACCAGATGGCTTCACAGGCGAATTCTATCAAACATTCAGAGAAGAGCTAACACCTATCCTCAAACTCTTCCAAAATATAGCAGAGGGAGGATCACTCCCAAACTCATTCTATGAGGCCACCATCACCCTGATACCAAAACCAGACAAAGATGTCACAAAGAAAGAAAACTAAAGGCCAATGTCACTGATGAATATAGACGCAAAAATCCTCAACAAAATACTACCAAACAGAATCCAACAGCACATTAAAAGGATCATACACCATGATCAAGTGGGGTTTACCTCAGGAATGCAAGGATTCTTCAATATATGCAAATCAATCAATGTGATACACCATATTAACAAACTGAAGGATAAAAACCATATGATCATCTCAATAGATGCAGAAAAAGCTTTTGATAAAATTCAACACCCATTTATGATAAAAACTCTCCAGAAAGTAGGCATAGAGGGAACTTACTTCAACATAATAAAGGTCATATATGACGAACTCACAGCCAACATCGTCCTCAATGGTGAAAAACTAAAACCATTTCCACTGAGATCAGGAACAAGACAAGGTTGCCCACTCTCACCACTATTATTCAACATAGTTTTGGAGTTTTTAGCCACAGCAATCAGAGAAGAAAAAGAAATAAAAGGAATCCAAATTGGAGAAGAAGAAGTAAAGCTGTCACTGTTCGCAGATGACATGATACTATACATAGAGAATCCTAAAGATGCTACCAGAAAAGTACTAGAGCTAATCAATGAATTTGGTAAAGTAGCAGGATACAAAATTAATGCACAGAAATCTCTTGCATTCCTATACAATAATGATGAAAAATCTGAAAGAGTAATTAAGGAAAGGCTCCCATTTACCATTGCAACAAAAAGAATAAAATACCTAGGAATTAACCTACCTAAGGAGACAAAAGACCTGTATGCAGACAACTATAAGACACTGATGACAGAAATTAAAGATGATACAAACAGATGAAGAGATATACCATGTTCTTCAATGGGAAGAATCAACATTGTGAAAATGACTCTACTACCCAAAGCAATCTACAGATTCAATGCAATCCCTATCAAACTACCACTGGCATTTTTCACAGAACTAGAACAAAAAATTTCACAATTTGTATGGAAACACAAAAGACTCCGAATAGCCAAAGCAATCTTGAGAACGAAAAATGGAGCTGGAGAAATCAGGCTCCCTGACTTCAGACTATATGACAAAGCTACAGTAATCAAGACAGTTTGGTACTGGCACAAAAACAGAAATATAGATCAATGGAACAAGATAGAAAGCCCAGAGATAAACCCACGCACATATGGTCACCTTATCTTTGATAAAGGATGCAAGCATATACAATGGAGAAAAGACAGCCTCTTCAATAAGTGGTGCTGGGAAAACTGGACAGCTACATGTAAAAGTATGAAATTAGAACACTCCCTGACACCATACACAAAAATAAACTCAAAATTGATTAAAGACCTAAGTGTAAGGCCAGACACTATCAAACTCTTAGAGGAAAACATAGGCAGAACACTCTATGACATAAATCACAGCAAGATCCTTTTTGACCCACCTCCTAGAGAAATGGAAATAAAAACACAAATAAACAAATGGGACCTAATGAAACTTAAAAGCTTTTGCGCAGCAAAGGAAACCATAAACAAGACCAAAAGACAACCCTCAGAATGGGAGAAAATATTTGCAAATGAAGCAACTGACAAATGATTAATCTCCAAGATTTACAAGCAGCTCATGCAGCTCAATATCAAAAAAACAAACAACCCAATCCAAAAATGGGCAGAAGACCTAAACAGACAATTCTCCAAAGAAGATATACAGATTGCCAACAGACACATGAAAGAATGCTCAACATCATTAATCATTAGAGAAATGCAAATCAAAACTACAATGAGGTATCACCACACAGCCGTCAGAATGGCCATCATCAAAAAATCTGGGGCTTCCCTGGTGGCGCAGTGGTTGAGAGTCTGCCTGCCAATGCAGGGGACACGGGTTCGAGCTCTGGCCTGGGAGGATCCCACATGCCGCGGAGCGACTAAGCCCGTGAGCCACAATTACTGAGCCTGCGCGTCTGGAGCCTGTGCTCCGCAACAGGAGAGGCCGCGACAGTGAGAGGCCCGCGCACCGCGATGAAGAATGGCCCCCGCTCTCCGCAACTGGAGAAAGCCCTCGCACGGAAACGAAGACCCAACACAGCCAAAAATAAATAAATAAATAAATTAATTTAAAAAAAAATCTGCAAAGAATAAATGCTGGAGAGGGTGTGGAGAAAAGGGAACCCTCTTGCAATGTTGGTGGGAATGTCAATTGATACAGCCACTATGGAGAACAGTATGGAGGTTCCTTAAAAAACTAAAAATAGAACTGCCATATGACCCAGCAATCCCACTACTGGGCATATACCCTGAGAAAACCATAATTCAGAGTCATGTACCAAAATGTTCATTGCAGCTCTATTGACAATGGCCAGAACATGGAAGCAACCTACGTGTCCACCATCGGATGAATGGATAAAGGAGATGTGGCACATATATACAATGGAATATTACTCAGCCATAAAAAGAAACGGAATTGAGTTATTTGTAGAGAGGTGGTTGGACCTAGAGTCTGTCATACAGAGTGAAGTAAGTCAGAAAGAGAAAAACCAATACCGTATACTAACACATATTTATGGAATGTAAAAAAAAAAAACGTTATGAAGAACCTAGGGGCAGGACGGGAATAAAGATGCAGACCTACTAGAGAATGGACTTGAGGACACAGGGAGGGGGAAGGGTAAGCTGGGACAAAGTGAGAGAGTGTCATGGACATATATACACTACCAAATGTAAAACAGATAACTAGTGGGAAGCAGCCGCATAGCACAGGGAGATCAGCTCAGTGCTTTGTGACCACATAGAGGGGTGGGAAAAGGATGGTGGGAGGGAGAGAGATGCAAGAGGGAAGAGATATGGGAATATATGTATATGTATAGCTGATTCACTTTGTTATAAAGCACAAACTAACACTCCATTGTAAAGCTATTATACTCCAATAAAGATGTTATAAAAATTTTTATAATAAAGGAACATCTGATACCACCACCACAACAAAAAAAATTATACTACCCAATAGTCAGAAATTGAACAGTCAATGTACACTTCCTATTTATAGCAAGAGCACCAAAGAACATACCATGGGGAATTACAAAAATCCATACAAACAAGCCCTGTTTTTTTTTATGGCATTCATAATCTACTCTAAGCAACAAGGATATACATTCCATGGGTAATGAGACTATGTAAGTATATTTGCTGATACTCACTCTATATTTCCTAGTTGGATAGGCCCAGAAATCAAAATTCTTGAAATGGATTTAAGGGAGACTCTGAGCTCTCACCTTTAGTCAATAGAGTGGATCCCAATCTCCCAAAGTTATATACACCAGTGACTGGGAGAGCAAATTCTAATCTTACGGTTTTGATCACCTGAAAGTGGGATATATTACACTGTATCTGAGAAGACATATTTATTGAGACAGGAATTGGGCGAATGCTTCTGGGTCCATGGCCAGATGCTCCCAGAAGACAATTTCCTGGTGATCTAGAGCATGCAGTGTCCTCTTCACTTTCCACTGTGAATGGAAGCAGGCATACTCTAAGAAGACATACAGATGGCCAAGAGGCACATGAAAAGCTGCTCAACATCACTAATCATTAGAGAAATGCAAATCAAAACTACAATAAGGTATCACCTCACACCGGTCAGAATGGCCATCATCAAAAAATCTACAAACAATAAATGCTGGAGAGGGTGTGGAGAAAAGGGAACCCTCTTGCACTGTTGGTGGGAATGTAAATTGATGCAGCCACTATGGAGAACAGTATGGAGGTTCCTTAAAAAACTAAAAATAGAATTACCATATGACTCAGCAATCCCACCAGTGGGCATATACCCAGAGAAAACCACAATTCAATAAGACACATGCACCCGAATGTTCATTGCAGCACTATTTACAATAGCCAGGTCATGGAAACAACCTAAATGTCCATCAACAGATGAATGGATAAAGAAGAAGTGGTACGTATATACAATGGAATATTATTCAGCCATAAGCTGGAATGAAATTGGGTCATTTGTAGAGATGTGGATGCACCTAGAGACTGTCATACTGAGTGAAGTAAGTCAGAAGGAGAAAAACAAATATCATATATTAACACATATTTGTGGAATCTAGAAAAATGGTACAGATGAACTGGTTTGCAAGGCAGGAATAGAGACACAGATGTAGAGAACAAACATATGGACACCAAGGGGGGAAAGGGGGGGTGGGATGAATTGGGAGATTGGGACTAACATATATACACTAATATGTATAAAATAGATAACTAATGAGAACCTGCTGTATAGCACAGGGAACTCTACTTCACTTCTCTGTACGGCAGAAACTAACACAACATTGTAAAACAACTATACCCCAATAAAAAAATTTTTTTAAATAAGTGTCTAGACATTGCACAGGGAGGTGGCATCCACCGTGCTTGTTCTAAATACTCCATTGATAGCAATTTATGGCCACACAGAGAAGGGACAAAATAAGGAAGGGAGATGAGGAGGAAACTAATAATTGCTGCATTCCAGCACTGTGCTAGGTGTTTTCTTTCATGCTTTCTCACTTAATGAAGTAGGTTTGATCTCCAATTTACAGATAAGGAAACTGAGTCTGGGATGTTAATTGATTTGCTCAGGGTCACACAGCCACTGAGTAGCAGAGATGTGAATGAAATCTGCTTTTATCTGTTTCAAAGCCCGTATGTTCTCAATATTGTCTCTTTCAAGGAGCTGTGACCTCAATAGGTCCAATTCTTTTATTTTAAAAATGCAGAAATTGAGGCCCAGAGCATGAATTACCTTGCCCAAGGTCACGGGCTCCACTGACTTTCCCGTGGCTATACTGTAAGGAAGCAGAGCAAGGAGGACATTGCTAACCCCGGCAGGGCCCTGTGCAGGAGGAAATTCTGCTGTCCTCTTCTGAGCGTGCACATCACTCTCCCTGGCCACTAGGGCAGAGTGGAAACAACAGCAGCGTCTGGATGCCCTTTGGAAATAGTTTTTCACAGCATCGTGATGAACACTTTCCATGTGTGACTCATGGGCCAGTCTTATTTTCCCATTTTCTGAGGAGAAAAAGACGCTGTGTGGCTTGAACCAGATTTTAACTCGAGAGTCCTATTTAAACTGAATTCCAAGCTGTGGGCAGCTCTGAAAGACCAGGGCAGTGAAGCTCTAAGCTGGCCTTCACTCCCAGCTCGGCAGAGACAGGAACGGATGTGGAGGAGTGCCCCTTCTCATCTCTCACCCAACTCCGAGTCAAGCTGTTTATTGCAAATGCTTGGTGTGGGCCTTGCTGGACTATTCCTTGGGGTAGTGGAACTCTCTAGAAATAGATGTAGGACAAAGATTTTGTGAATTTAGGCCATGAGATTTTTAGGCTCCTCATGGGAACCAGACTAGGTCCCAGTGTTGATTAGTATCCATGGCTCCTTATAGGAAATCCTGGATTTAATAGTTATTTAGGGTCCAAGCAGACACCACGGTCCCCATTACCTTTTTTTAAAAAAAATCTTTTAATTTTTATCTTTTGGCTGTGCTGCATGGCACGCAGGATCTTAGTTCCCCAACCAGGGATTGAACTCATGCCCCCTGCAGTGGAAGTGCAGGGTCCTAACCACTGGACCACCAGGGAAGTCCCCCCATTACTTTTAATAGGAATTGGACATATGGACTTCACAGTCAGTCAGTGACTTGAAATACATTCATTGAGTGCTCCCTCGGTGTCAGGATCTGTGCTAGCAGGCTGGAGTTATATGACAGTGAACATCATAGATGTACCCCTATTCTCGTGGAACTTGCTGGATACCATGTGCAGTCACCAGTAAGACAACTAAGAAGGCCCCTGCTTGGGAGGATGATGGAGATATGATGACTGAACTCAATGGAGCCCATGCCAGAGAGAAAACATGCTGTGCAGAGAAACTGAGGTCACATCTTGATTTGCTTGATTCAGGCTGGAATGACTGGAGGAAGCAGCGAGTTAGGGGTAGTTCAGAAAGGCCTTCGAAGAGGAAGTAGCTTCGTAGGCCACTCTGGTAGGCAGACTCTAAGGAGGAGCCTAAAGAGGAAGGCTCTAAGGAGAGACTTGTGAAGACATGTTAGCAGAAGCCTTGGAAGGACACAATTGTGGAGTCGAGTTTAGCTGCCTGCCCAGTGAGCAGTCTTAGGCTGAAATTCAAGGGTTATGGCTGGGGCTGGCCTAATAAGAAAGGATGGCAAGTCCCCTAAATTAGGAGTAAGGAACAGCCCGCCATCATGGATGGGAGGGGTGGAGCTAGGTGCGTATAACAGAAAATCTATGGTCTGAACCTAATCATTGTGACCTGAGCTAAACTAAGGGAAATCAGGAGACATATTTGTCACTTGTTTTAAGGGATTTCCTCTGTTATGCCGTCCCTCTGGCCCAGGGTAGCAAAGATTGTCCTCCCTGTAGCCTCTTGATGCAGACAGAGGCTTGTACTGGAGAGAAAAAGAAAGAGGCCAAAGTCCAAAGCTATGTGATCGTTCGTGGAGCAACTTCTGTGACCTTAGATGGTGGCAAGAGAACCTTATCAGCAGGGTGCCCTAGGTGTAGGCCATCCAGGTTCATCCATATCAGGGAGGTAGGGAGGCAGGCCTCAGCTGTCAGGTCATTGCAATACTACTGATACTGGGCATTACATTGCTTTACTTGCCCCAAGACTGATTTGAACATAGACTATCACAACTGGAGGGGCTGTTAAAAACCATCTAGAACAGTGGTTCTTAACCTAATGCTTCTTTTTAATAAGAAAAAACAAATTAACTCCTGCCATTCTCCTGAAGTGGAAAACGTAGGTGATTCAACCCATCTACACATGTGTTTAAAAAATTAAAAAAAAAAATAACATCCTGTGATATAAAAGAGGGAAAAGGGGAAATGATTTATTATAAAGCAATATTTGTTTCTATATGTAAAGGCTTGGGCAGAAATACACAAGAAGACAAGCCTGTCCCCAAAAATTTCCAAAACCCCTTCTAGAGGGCAGTACTAGCCCTGTTGAGAACCTCTGCTCTGCACTGGCCTTAGCTCCCCCATGGACAAAGCGGATCCCAGAGAAACCAAGGATCACATCATGGGGCCTTTCTTCTGCTGCATCATAGCAGCCTTCCAGTGAGCTCTACTTAGAGTTTCCAATCAGAAATGTTCTGGAACTCCAAGGCTAGTACCAGGGATCTCACGTTCTTTTTCTTTTTTTTTATGAATTTATTTATTTTATTTATTTGTTTTTGGCTGCATTGGGTCTTCGTTGCTGCGCATAGGCTTTTCTCTAGTTGCGGCGAGTGGGGGCTACTCTTGGTTGCGGTGCGCGGGCTTCTCGTTGCGGTGGCTTCTCTTGTTGCGGAGCACGGGCTCTAGGCTCCTGGGCTTCAGTAGTTGTGGCTCGCGGGCTCTAGAGTGCAGGCTCAGTAGTTGTGGCGCACGCACTTAGTTGCTCCGCAGCATGTGGGATCTTCTGGGACCAGGGCTCGAACCCGTGTCCCCTGCACTGGCAGGCGGATTCTTAACCACTGCGCCACCAGGGACGCCATCATGTTCTTTTTGATAACTCTTGCTACCATATAGCTCAGTGATTAAAAGCATGGGGTTTGAAGTTAAAATCTTTGAACTTGGGCTGCGACTCAGCAGTTATATGACCCTGTGCCAGATGCTTACCCTCTCTGACTCTGTTTTCTCATATGTAAATTGGAGATAAGCTAGTACCTACCGCATGGGATTGGTAATAAAGTATGAAAGAGGCCTGATACATAGTAAGCCTCGAGAAGTGGTGTTATTGCTATTAACATCCGTGGCACACCACTGACTGCACCCAGCACTCTGCTAACGCAACTGTCATTACTCCATTGCTACTCTTGCTGCCACCACTACTGCTACAGGGGTCCCCAATGGGGAGCATATCTTCCTTTCAGTAACACTTTCTTGACCAGCCTAACCTGATCTATTCTCAGATGCATACGATCTTGTGCGAGGCAAGGTATCCTGACTATTCTGGGTTTTGTTCTTTCCTTTGCTGTGCTATAAGGTCTGAAGAATCAGGCCAGAGGGCATGTGAGCATTGCCCTCCAGAGTCCCATTAGTGCATTTCTCAATGCTTCCAAGCTAGTGTCACAGGAAGGAGCCCAGGGACCTCACTTGTTTCCTACTTTCAAGTGAGTTCCCGTCAACCCTCACTGTTGGAACAGCCTTTGTCTCCCCTTCTTTGTTCACATTTTTAATCCTGTTGCACTGAGAGCCTTCACTATTTATCCCAGGAGGCCTACGTGTCCTGTGTCCTTATGTAAATAAGACTCCTGGCAGCTTACCCTTCTCATCACAGAGTTCCCAAAATAGGAAATTGGATTTGGTCCCCATTTGTGACCCTTATCTCAGTAATTTGGATAAACCCTATGGTTCCTTTCAACAATAATGAACCTCTGATTTGGGGCTTAGCCAGTTTGCAAGCCTTCAAGGCTCACTCTCATCAGTCTGGAGTCTCACAACAGTGTGGATGGGGGGTACAGCTACATATAGGTAGGGGCCTTGGACCTTGGCAAACAACTGACTTCTACAAACAAGTATGTCCCTCACACAGCTGTTAAGACACCTGAACATACACTCGTTCTCCTCCAACCTTTTCTGCCCCTCATGTGAAAACGCATTTTCCCAACAACTAGTGTAAACAAGGGATCCTGGGAAGTGTTTGTAAGGAATATGTGTGGGGGAGGAGTACTGTGTCTAATCCTTTCCAATTTATGCTGAGGTTAGACACCTGCGTGAGTTTTATATCCATCCATATTATTATAGCCCCTAAGGCCCAAGGAGATTAAAAAAATTTTTTTCATCATGATTTCTCAAGTTTCTTTTTCACAACTCTGAGAATATCACACTACTAGTAGCCTTCAGGGTATCTGCCAGCTTCCTGTTGGGGGCTACTCTGTGATGTTTCAATCACAGCAAAGCACAGGGATGGGGAGAAGCATGCACGCGTGTACTCATGCATGAGTGCATGCACACACACATGCGTGCACACACACACACTTGCACAACCCAGCATAAAGCCATAATTCTCATGTTGTCATTGCATACTCAGAAACAACTTCTCTAAACCCTTAGAAACTCTTAGACGAAAGAAGAAAAGAATCTTAAGCTCACTATTTTATGTTTGAAATATGCAAATCATCATTATTAGAGCCCCTCAAGCATGCAATATCACATATATTTGAACTGAGCATTCTTGAATATAACTTCCCTATCAATAGAGATATATGAAACTAAAGAGAAATAAGCTGGACATACTATGTAAGCACGCATGGACACGTGTACACAAACACACACACACACACACACCCCAAATCATTGTCAGAATTTTGTCCCAGTGGAACTCATAGTATGAGGATGTCTAAAAAACAGAGATTTAAGCTTAATGTCAGTTGTACTTGAGTGAGTAGGAGGAGAACAAAACTGTGAAGTCAACATTCCAATGGGTTTTGTAAAATCGGGAAATCAACAGAATACTGAAGAAGATAATTGCGGCAGATAGAGAAGCTAGCTCTTTTAAATCCACATAAACCCTAGAACAGCACATGCCACTATCGACACAGCAGTCTCCATATCTAATCACATCAGTCTTCCCTGTAGTCACTGAACTGGTTCGTCACCCTCCCTGCAACACTGAATCGTGACCACATGATTTGGTCACAACAGCTTCCCTTCCCAGGTCACACTCTGTGGTCAGCTAATTTAATGGTGCCCTCCTTTCAACCTTCTGTTCATGTCTCAGTGAAGCCCATTCCAACTACGTATTTGAATTCCTGGCTATGGGAAGTAACAGCCCAGCATGACAGTAAAGAGCTCAGGCTCTGGAGTCAGATAGGACTGGATTTAAAGCCTACTTACTAGCTGTATGATCTTTGGCAAGTTACATAATTTCTCCCAGGCTCAATTTCCATTTTCTGAAAAATGGAGGTCATAATAGCACTTAGGCCACAGGATCATTGTAAAGATAAATGATGTCACCCATGTGAAGTGTCTGGCCCTGTGAAGAGTAGGCATTCAGTAACTAGTAGACACCGCCATGATCACCATCATTATTTTCACCATCATCATTCCTTCTCCCAGTGTGATGAAACTGTCCAGATGACCCTTACTGTTTAACCCTGAAACATTCCATTTAGAAAATCCATGGAAGTAAAGAAGCTTCTTTCTTTCAACCTCTGATTTCAATTTACTTGCTCTCATACGTCCCAAGTTTTCCATAACTGTACTAAGTAATTCTAGGATTTTTTTCTGGCAGTTATAGGCCTACCGCATGGCTGCAAAGAGTTGTGGTGAGCAAGGTTCCGGCCCTTGGGATACTGCAATGAAAGGTAAGCACTGTCTCCTACTGGGACCACACGCAATGGGAAATTCCTCAAAAGGAGACTGGAGAACTATTAAGAAAGAGGAATTCAATGCTGATAACCAAACTATGGCAAATGCATACTATACCCAGGAGTGCAGTGTGAAAGCTACCACCCTAGACCTCAGGAAGACAAATCCTAACAAATGTTAACCAACTTCTCCCTTCTCCCAGCACCCCGCTTCCACACTGAAGAAGAGTAGCTCAGCAGTGGAGTCCTCACATTCCAGGACACTATTGGTCCATTGTCTTAGGAGTTCGAGAGTCTGCCTCTCTCTTGGGACCTCCTCTCCAGGCAGTCTCTTGCTTCCACAAGGTTAAACAGGTATCAGCTCTCTTTTCTTTGTCTCTCTCTCTCTCTCTTTCTCAGCTTGATTCCTTTCATCCTCAATTGTTAGATATTTCTACTCTGGTACCAAGAAAATACATGTCAGTCAGTGGGAAGCAGATTAAAAGATTAAGGCGACAGAGTAAAAGAGCCAGAACCAGAGTCGGAGCTTAAACCAAACCTTAGCCCAGTAGCCCTTCATCCCATGGAATAAAAGCCCATTTCAGCTTCTCCTGATATAACAGGTGTTGTTGGAGCTCCACCTATGTCCCTCAGTCCTTTCCATGTGCTTGGGCTGAGTTCCAACTGCCAGTATCTGCGTGACTGCTTGAGGACTCTTTCCCCAGAACCGTAGATCTCTATGCTGCCTGTATGTGCAGCAATTTAAAAAATGCCAGTGAATTAACACACCACAGGAGTGGTAGGATGTGGCTTGTAAGTTGGTGTGTAAATACTTCAGCTCCCTTGCCTCTTGGGTGGGATAATTCTGAGCTGTATGTGTTGCACCATTTTCCAGAGGTTCCCTATATGATTAAGTGTTAGTCCCCCACTGTGGTAGCTGGCTCAATAGCATACTCTTTTTTAAAAAATTTTTATTGAGGTATAGTTGATTTACAATATTCTGTAATAACCTATATAGGAAAGGAATCTGAAAAAGAATGGATATATGTATATGTATAACTGATTCATTTTGCTGTATACCTTAAGCTAACACAACATTGTACATCAATAGCATACTCTTTACTGACTGCCTTTATTTTCTTTACAGCTATCCCATTCCCTTACAGGTGTTACCTGCAATTCCCAAACAAACCATTTTCATTCAAATCCTTGCCTCAGGGTCTGATTCCTAGAGAACCTAAGCTAAGATTCCATGATTACCCTTGAGTCAGTTGATAAAGAACCATGAATGAAGCAGAATCTTTCCCAAAGTGTTTTTGCTATTTTGTCTTACAATAACCTCTGTAATGAACCTTTGGATCTTAAGTCATACCCTAATGAGTACTTATCGGCCAAATGGGATATAGAGGAAGTAACTATAGATCTGATATAGTATAATGTACTTACATAATTTCCTCTTGAGAATATCAATCTTCTAAATCTAAGAGATGTGGAAAATCATCATTTTACTATGAAGTAGGAATGTTGGGATTAAGGGTCATTTTCACAAATTGGCAAAATAAGGGGATGAGAAAAAGCCGCTCCTGATCACTAAAAAACATGAACTTTCTCTGAATAACCCAAGTGAATACAGAAATGCTTGCCAAGATTTGTTTGAAAATGTTTTTTTTGAAAAAATTCAGGATAAATATTTCTGAAACAAGCTGAATACACTTAAAAAGAAAGTATAAATGGAACAATATGCTAACAGCTTCAACAATAGATGAATGACAAAATCAACAGCAAAAGTAAAAACTGTCATTTTGGAGTACTTAAGTATAGACAGTTTGCTAAATGTTTTACATACATTATTTCACTTAATCCTCACAATAATTCTTGAAGGTATTATTTTTTAATCCCTATTTTACACATGAGGAAAATGAGGCACAGAAAGGTTGAGTAATGCTTCTGGGGTCACACAGCTAGTAAATGGTATAGATAGGATCTGAAATCATGTTTTTCTATTCCAAAGCGTTTGCATTTTCTAATTTACCTCTTTGCTTCTCACTCATATACATTTCTATAGCCGTCTACTGTGTTTCTCTTCATGTGTGTTTATTACTTTCAATAAAGATCAATTGTAAAATGTAGATCTAAATGTGATTTAATGTTTAAACCTTATAATAATTTATAACAACTTTATATAAATAAATTGAGTCCTGAGACAAAATCCTTAAGTCATGTGTCTGATCTGGGATTCATAAGTTATAGTTGTCATATTCATAATGAGTGGAAAGCACATCATATGCCCAATCAGGTCTGTACATTCCATACACCTGGCTTTTTGACACTATCAAATCTGGCATGGTTTATACTTTTGATGTGGCCACTGAGTTCCAAATTGTCACATTCCTGATTCAGAACCTAGCAGAAAGACTTGCACATAGTAGGCTTTCAATAAATGGATTGAACTGAGTCCCAAGTTTCCTTGCTGGTTTCCAGGCCCAAGGCCCTTGCCTAAGTTTGAAACTATAATCAACCCAATCACCAGGATTTCAGGCCATCGCTTTCTCTCCTCTGAAGTCAGTGATGAGAAGCTTCTTCTTTGACCTCCCCCCACCACCTTCCCAGCCCTGGACAATTTTCCAGGTGTTCTCCTGGGTCC
Organism: Balaenoptera borealis; assembly: GCF_965194805.1. Taxonomy (NCBI): domain Eukaryota; kingdom Metazoa; phylum Chordata; class Mammalia; order Artiodactyla; family Balaenopteridae; genus Balaenoptera; species Balaenoptera borealis. The sequence goes on from NC_138881.1 coordinate 110,397,265, forward strand.
TAAAGCTTGATTTCTAGATCCTCAGGTTCCGATGTTCCTGGGCGCTGACAAAAGATCCTAACTATTCCTCAGAAGTGCTCCGTGCCTTCCTGCCTCTTCGTTCGCAGTATTCCCTTGGTCTGGAATATCCCCTCCCCCATGTCTTGGCTTCTGCCTGGCGCTTGTCTCAGCTTCGTGAACCTTGCCTGAACCAGGTGCAGATGTAATTCCAGCCCCAGCCTCCAGTTCCTGCTCTCCAGACCAGCTGGGAGTACTTACTTCAGCCTACTGGGGTCTCCAACCTTGACCTGGCCCCTCAGATCTGGTGCTGGCCAGTGTGAACCTAATAAGGAGGCAGAGTACCCCGAGAGGTTGCCACCAGTATGTCTGTTTCCGCTGGAGGCCTGGTTTCCAGCATGTGCCTGCAAATATCTAACTTATTTACTCATCCTGCCTTTTGTTTGAGTTCTTTGAACACAGCAGGTTTCCCCAAACGATTTCAGACAGTACAGAAGGAACCCTGCCCTCATCAGTCCGTGAGTGAAATGGCAAGTCAGGCCTGTAAATAGGATTCTGACCTTTTCTAAGGCTCAGCTGCCTGTAGAGACACGCAGCCCTGCAGCATGTCCCCCACAGAGATACAGGGCCCGGACAGGAGGTGGGAAGATGAGTATTGACATGGTTTGTGCACCTCTAGATATATGATTCCATTTGAAAGGGAGACTAGACTCTTGGTGAGAGTCCTGTGGACTCCATCAAGGAGAGCAGTGATATGATGTACTGTAACGAGGGTCCCACTGGCTGTTTAGAAAATGCAGTCACGTGGCCTGAACCATGGCAGCCCTCAGCATATATTGTCAACAATTTGCACACTTTCTTTTTGTATTGTCTTCAGAAAACTGAGCGTGCTTTATATACACTTCTGAGATATGAAAAAGCCAAGGGCGGGACTTCCCTGGTGGCGCAGTAGTTAAGAATCTGTCTGCCAGTGCAAGGGACACGGGTTCGAGCCCTGGTCCCGGAAGATCCCACATGCCGCGGAGCAACTAAGCCCGTGCGCCACAGCTACTGAGCTTGCGCGCTAGAGCCCGCGAGCCACAACTACTGAGCCCACGTGCCACGACTACTGAAGCCCATGCGCCTAGAGCCCGTGCTCCACAACAAGAGAAGCCACTGCAATGAGAAGCCCACGCACCGCAACGAACAGTAGCCCCGCTTGCCCGTACACAGCAACGAAGACCCAACGCAGCCAAAAATAAATTAATTAATTTTAAAAAAATGCCAAGGGCGTCAGTGTTGCCTGAGGTACATTTTCGCTCATGGTTGATAAAAGATAAGTCTGAGACCCCCTTCTTGCTACACTTGCACCTTCAGCTGGAAATGAAAGCTCCAGGTGGTTGGAATCCTAACTCTCCCTGCTAATAGGCCAGCCCGGCCCAGCATAGGGGCTCCTTCCTATTAGTGTGCCGTTGCAGAAGAACATGTCATCACTTGCCTGGATGCTCGTTGTTTTGTAATTGTCTTACCCTGACCATCATCCTCTCCCCTCCTCACCAAGTCTTCAGCCCCCTGCAGTCCCCATCACGGTCCATACTGCCACCAGTGCTATTGAAAATTATTATAGCACATACATGGTGGTTGATATTAGCCCTGTAAAAATATTTCTACAGGTAAAGAAGGATAACCTGTAGATTTTGTTTCCAATATATTGGCATTTTTCCCCAATAGAGTTGAATTCCATTTGTTAATGCTGCATTACTCTATTGATTGGAAATACTAGCGGGGGGGCATGTTCCCTGAAGCATCTCTTCACACAGTAAAGGGCAACCTATATTGGATTAGTTTATTTAGCAAGGGGGTCAGATCTTCTCAGACATCAGTACCTCTGAGACAGCCCCTTCCATTTTAAGTTATGGTGTTAAGAAAGTTCAGATCCCTTTGAATAATGTGAGATGTGTGAAATAAGGTTAGTCACAGGATTTCCTGCCACAAAGCTCACAAACAGACTTTCCTCACTTCCTCTTTTTTAAAGTTCAATTTAGGCTCACTGGTCTAGTTGCTTTTGTTTTAGTGGTTACAATCTCCACCCTGTACCAATGGTTAAAAAGTCTGACAGAATCTCAAGTTCTCTCTCTGTCTGTCTGTCTCTCTCTCTCTCTTACACACATACACACACACACACACAAACACACACACACACTAGGGGCATTATATTGAAACAACAGACATTCTATCCATCAGAAACTTAGACTCAGAAAACTTAGTTTCTTCTAGTTCCAGTTTTGGCTTGGTCCTCTCTCTTCCTTATAGGCTTTGTTATCTGTCTTCCAGTCCACAGAATTTACCATCCTCCCATCCCAGCCTATCTTTTGCTATGATCCTCTTCCTTTGTCCCCAGATGCTTAGGTTTTCAACCTCCACAGAGCTCCAGGCCCTGAACTTTTCCTAGCTGTCTGCACATTTTCTCTCTCCCTCTCCCCCTCCCCTCCCCTCCCCCTCTTCCTATCCCCCTCCCTCTCCTCCATGTAACCTCATCCCACCTAACCTCCTCCTAAGACGAATTTTCCTGTACCATCCTCACACAAGGCCCTAAGCACAGCTATACTGTGAGCTTCTTGAAAGGGAGGATTAGGTTTTATACACATGTGTACCCCTAGCATTGTATCAGGCCCTCAATGTTTGTTGAAAGAAGTTTTGGAGACAAAACTAATGAATCAGATAAAGGGTTACCCTCCAAGGTAATAATGTTTTAGTTCAATTAAAATATCTGTCTCCTCAAGGTCATGGAAGATAGAATCTAATCGCGGGGATTTCAGACCCTCAGGCATGCTTCCCCCACTTTGACATATCTCAGGTTCTTAAGATGCCATGTGTAATGGGGCTGGAGATTTCTTTACTTGGAGTTATAAGTTCCCCGTTTTCACCAGACTGTCCAGGTTTTCCAGTAGCATTCGTCTCCCCACCTTGTCCACTGAGGACCAGCACAAGTAATTTATAACTCAGCCTCCCTCCAATATAAAGACATTCCAAGCTCTATACTATGTACCAGTAAAGTTTCTCCCAGGTACAGTTCACGCGGCTCACTTTGCACAGATATAAGCCATGCGTGGATTCTAGTTCAGGATCCATCTCCTGGCATTCCTTTCTAATCCATAGGCCTTTCCTTAGAGTGATGGGATTCAGGTTGGTTCACTTTAAGTCCACCCACCAGTCCAGCGTGGAGCTATTATCTTTGGTTCTCATTCTGGTTTCTGGAGGTCTAACGTTCTGTTTTGTTTGAACCCTTTATGGAACCTATTTGCTTTTGGTAGAACCCATTTCTATGTATGCAGTCTATACCTTCATCACCAACACAACTGGCACATTCTGACTACTCTGCTCTACGAATTTTGCTTCTTTTTACCTCCTACTCCAGCCCACGACACAGGTCTTGCTCTCTCCATGAACCTTCCTATGTGTTTTTCTGCCTTAGGAGACTCTGCCTGGCATTACCCACCACCATGCATCTAGGATCCTCTGCTCTGAATCTTCCTTTTTCCTTTCTTAATTCTTCAGCCAATCTCTGTCCCCCGACCTACATTCTCCTATCATAGCTTGTCTGCTCTGTTTTCTTTAAATGCCTCAATTAATAAGTTCATAACATACCAACTAAGGGTCAACTTCACCTCTTCCTCCCATCCATGATCTAGCTAAGGGATTCCTCTACCACCTAACTAAACAGCTTAAGGGCAAGGACCCTGATTTATGCTTCCACGTGTCCCACACAGCAATAAGCACAGGGCTTTACACATAGCAAATACTCAATAAAGGTTTGTTGATTTGGTTTTTGGTTTTCTTGAATAACATCTTGCATTTAGAGCTCCACAATGCACACATGTTTTAAAGAAAATTCTGATTTACTTCAGCTTTACTGGGAAAACACTTAAGGCCCCACATTTTTCAATGAAAACAACTATTGTCAACTCCATGTAGTGGAGGTTGAGGGCTGTTCAAAATCACTTTTGAGGGAAGGCATGTAGCTTCCCAGTTAGCTAACTTAACTGATAGTGGAGGGAAATATTTCTACAGGTTGTGCCACAGTATTACAGAGGGTGCAAGCCATAACCACTGGCATCACATTCTGTTTGAGAGTAAGTGGAGACTCGGCAGTGCTAACCTAGGAAAGGGCGCCCAATGGGTAGCACCAAATGTCCACCCTGATTTATTCAAACTTTGATTAAATGAAAAGCAAGTGTGCTTTCTTCTCCTCAATGAAAATAATGGATCTGAACTGCCTTAAAGAAGGTATTCCAACCGTGTCACATCCCAGACAGGTAGAATTCTGCCTCCTAACACTTGGAGGAATTTAGTTTCAGTTTCTGAGTACCTTCCTTGAGTCAGTCTCCTGGGGGATGGTATTTCTCCGTAAATAACACAAAACACCTTCACCTTTAAAAGGACTTGGGTTTATTAAATCTGACTTACAATGAGTACTGTGACAGTTGCCAGATGGCAAATATTCAATTGCTGTTGGCCCTTCATAAGTAATCATCATTTCTAAAGGAAAGAGGTGCCTCCCTAGTTTCAAATCTTCTTCTAAACTGCTATAGACTTTTAGCCAGTGCCACACAATATCTCAATTATAAAACGTCTTCTGTTGCTCCTCGGCAAAATGAACTGTGTAATTCTCCTCTTTTCAGGAAGGCTTGGACCTAGGACCTTCCCATGTGTCATAGAGTTGGGCATATGGTAGATAATTAATCATTGCTTATGAGTTTCATGTAAAAAATATATTTTTTTTTACTCTGTACTATGTTCCAAACACTGTGGAAGGCAAAAAGGCTGGGTATATGTTTCACAGGACAAGTCTTTGGCCCTTATCTCAGAGTCTAGTGTGTCGGATGAACATGTAAATCAATAGTTACAACTAAAGTTGTTAAATGCCATAACAGGAGTTTATATGAAGGTGAATAGAAGGACTACGTCAGGGTTAGAATATCTCACTGGAGACATTTGTTATGGGCTGCTCCCACGTAATAAGGTAGACAACAGGAGGAAGAGATTTTTTCCAATAGAATGAAAAACACAGAAAAAAGAAAGGTCATGAGAGGTTCAAGGAGGAGAAGAGAGCTAGGTCTAGCCAGAGCATAGGGCGTATAAAAAGAAGAGGAAGAAAGGGATGAGGCAGGGCCAGGCTAAGGAATTAGGATTTCATTCTGAAGGTGTTGAGGAGCCATTGATGGGTTTTAAGCAAGTGAGTGTCATGTTCAGATTTACACTTTTAAATAGACCACTTTAGCAGCAACATACATGTTGCTGTAAACAGAGCAGAAGATCACAAGCAGACCAGTTAGGAGACTATTGCAATAATCCAGATTAAAAACAATGGTGGCTTGGGCTAGGGCCATGGAAATGGGGATAGGAATTTCAATAGTGGATAGATTTGAGAAGCACTATGGAGGTGAAATGAATAGCAGCTCATGACTAGTAGAAGAAAGGGTTTGAAGGAGAAGTCAGACACAAGGATTATAGACCAGGAACCCTGATAGATGGAGATAATGTTAATCAAGATTAGGTGGGATGTCAAGAGCCTAGAATTTGGAGTCAATGCTGGAATGTTCATCACTTAACAGCTGTGAGGTTTGGGACAAGTCTTTTCACCCTGGAAACTCAGTGTACTCACAGTAGAAGCAAAAATAGCTATGACTTACCTCACATATCTATTGTAGGAGTTAATTAAAGTCATGTTTGAAAACATGCTTTATACGCTGGAAGGTACCATATACAAATGTTAATTGTTCTTCCGTTGACTTGAAAACTCACATTTCTTGAATCCAACAAAACTAAATCATGACCTTTTCCCTTAGAACCAGTTACTGACACTGTGTCTCTCTTAATGAAAGAAAGTGTTGCTTGTTCAGGACAGGTAGACAGAAGGGATTATTCAAGTCATAATGACAAGTCAATCACCCACACTCTCCAGCCCCCACCTTCCTTATGCTGCCAAGCAGGAAATGGCTGTCAGGGGTTATTATGCAGGTGACAGTTAACAGCCATACTTTTAACATTCCATCAAACCTAGTGCTTTGGTCTGCTTTTAGTCACATAGGTAAGGCCTCTTTGTTTATGTCCTAAAAAAGCAACAGTTGTAACTTGGTGATTTGAGATTTGTTTATGCCAGCTAATCAGCAGATTTGGAACAAGAAGAATGTCCTCAGGCCCAAGGAGGACACAAACACAAATGCTATTTTCTCTGAACTATCAATTAAAAGTCTACATAAATAATAATAAACATGACCTTTCAGTTGGTCATCAGTGATGTCTTGCCCTCAAACTCCTATCTTGGAAAAGAGCTGCACCTTCATTCTCTTCCTCTAAATTGTGTTTGTGAGGGAAACTACATCTTGTTTTTACAGGTTGACCAGACATTTTACACAGTTTCTAGGTGAATAAGTAACGCTGGCTTCTGCTTCCAGCTTTGTTACATCTGCTGACCTTCTACACTGTTCTGAGTTCTCATGGTACTAATTCAGTTGTCAACTCTACACATTTGATTAGACCTCATCTTTTTAAAGTATAGCTTTCAGGTCTCTGTTGGAACATAGAGACCCTTCTGTCCTCATGTATTTCTTGGGCTTATTTCTTATGTTATTTTAATCAGGTTTATTTCTTTCTAGCATCAAAGACATTTTCTAGAGTTTTTATTTTGAGGTGGCATAAATCCGACTCCACTAAAAGTAGCCTTCCAACTGAGAATATATTATATATACTGGGAATAAGCAACCTTAAATTTATTTATTTATTTATTTATTTTTAATTTTTTTTATTTTTTATTTTATTTTTTTAAAGAAATTCACGTTCTTTTATTTATTTATTTATGACTGTGTTGAGTCTTCGTTTCTGTGCGAGGGCTTTCTCTAGTTGCGGCAAGTGGGGACCACTCTTCATCGCGGTGCGCGGGCCTCTCACCATTGCGGCCTCTCTTGTTGCGGAGCACAGGCTCCAGACGCGCAGGCTCAGTAATGGTGGCTCACGGGCCCAGTTGCTCCGTGGCATGTGGGATCTTCCCAGACCAGGGCTCGAACCCGTGTCTCCTGCATTGGCAGGCAGACTCTCAACCACTGCGCCACCAGGGAAGCCCTTAAATTTTTATTTATATAGTAATAGCTTACATTTCTTGACCACTTAGTATGTCTCAGAAATTCCACTAAGTGCTTTGCACGAACTATCCCATTTAATTCTCAAGACAACCCTATATGGTAGGTACTATTATTACCTTCAAAGATCAGCAAATCAAGGCTCAGAATGATTAGGAAACTTGCCTAAGACCACAACTATAGTTCTAGAACTTTCTATAGTTCTAGAAAGTGGCAGAATTATAATTTGAACCCACGTCTGTCTGATACCAGAACTTGGTTTCTTAACCATTATTGGATGCCGTTAATATAATACCATTTCATGTATTCTTATTACTGCTGGCCTAAAGCCAAATGGGGATGTAAGAGAAGCTTGTCTTATAGTACTGTTCCACTTCTCTCTTCTAGGACCATTCCTACTTCACCTTATGTGTTCCATCCTGTGCCTTTATAGTGTCCTCATGATCTAAATCTGTCCTTTGGGAATATGAACCTTTGCCTCTACTATCTTCCCATCAAAATATACCAGTCAGGTGTCTTCCTTAAGACGCCTCTTTTAATTAAGTGTTAGTGGAAGGGATCTGATACATTAATTCATACCTGGGTGCTAATGACTGAGAACAATTTATTACTTCTCTCAGAGATATTTGCATGTTAACGATGGATTCTTACCTTAACCCAGAGTAAATAAGAGGAAACCTGGAAATTTCAGGTCAGGGTCTTCTCAGTGCTACCATATAGGTAGTTTGTATGTCACGGGTACATAAGGTTGAGGCTGATGCTCATCACACCTTCACACCTCTGTGAATGAGAAAGTTAATATGATATGTACAATATTTTGTTATTCATTTAAGAAAGAATGCAGAAATTAATAAGTGGAATTGTTACAGGATTTATGTGAAGCTACATTAATAATTGTTACCTGAGTCATCAGTAGAGATGAAACTAGCATTTAGACAGGAAGTGTATAATTAGGAAACTACTGTTGGAATGAGATATTTATGGAGCATTCTTTAAGGGTCCTCAAAGTACTATTTGGGAAAATCATACTGTCTCTTCGTCTAGATGATTATTACTAAAATTTCTTTGTATAACTGCATATACAAAAATCTATATAACCCTGAGGAGTTACCATTATGTTTGAGTTTTCAAGTAACAGGGATGGAGTCATGCTGTAGATTTATCCATATTCTGTTACCCACGTTCCATTGGGACCTGCAATTGTGAAATAGCTGGCTGAGGTTAGGGTTACAGACTATGTCCATGAAACTGAATGAGACTAACTTAAACAAATGGGAATTGAACCACCAACTTTGACCTCAGTAATTGCATGCTCTAAACAACTGAGATTTGCCAGCATCCGAATAAGATTTAACAAATTCATTCTCTGGAACTGAAAGTCTGACTTTTCTTTAAGAGTACCTAATCTACTCACTTAGCCAAATAGATCCAGTACATATTTAATTTTTAATATATCCACCGCATACTATGTGCCATTCACTAAATATAAAAGTTTTACTCTCTCCTCAAATATAGAGATAAAACAATACTAAAGTCTTAGGATTAATTTTCAAAAATTATGTAGTAGTTGTGAAAACACTCTAAAGCACAATACATGGTAGATCAATATTATTGTCCTAATTGGAAGAGTCTATCTTCTAGAAAACCAGAATCATATGTATATAATAACAATCAGATACACATATGGGAATGAAAATGTTAAGAAGAGGAGTAACAGGATCAGATCTATGTTTTAGAAAGATTACTTTGGCGGAAGTGTGGAGAATGGATTGGCAGGGGATGAGGGGCATGGGAGAGTAGGACCAGGGGAGAAAGAGACACTGGCCACAGGGAGACCAGTTATTAGGATACTATTGCAAATAGCTCAGGCAGGAGATGATGGATTCAAGAGACATTATGGAGAATAGAATTAATAAGTTTTGGCGATCAATCAATGGGTGGGCTGTTGGGGGGAGGTGAGTATGAAGAAGGGGGAAAAATAGTAATTCTTCACATCTAAGAATTCAGAACTACTAAATGGTACATACTATAAACCATCATTTTTCTTCCTCATGTACTTTAGGTAACAGAGAAATTCAGTTGGCTCTTCTGTATCTAGTGATTGGGCAATCAAATTCTTTCCTTTCCATTTGTTTTCTGTTCCTTCTGAGAGCAGTATTAAGGAGTCACAAATCTCTCAAATCTGAGTTCTGTTCCCAGGATGTGGTGTATGGGGCAGGGGTACCTTTCATGGGGACCTGGATAAAAGTCCCAGGGAATGGGTTGGTCCCCATGTGGCACTCATTCATCGTTGCCAACAGCAGCCTAGCCAAGTCTAGGCCAAAGAGGACTGCAAAAAGGTTCAAGTTGGAGAAGTACACAAAGTGCCATGTCCTAAGGTGAGGTAAGGCGGTAAGAGGAAACATGAGTCACGAGATCAGACATTAGAGCAGACTGAGGAAAAGGTAGGAATGAGTGTGAGATAAGCTGGGGTGAATGGTTCAGGACAGAAGCCATGAATTCTGAAAGAATGAGCGAGGCCTGTTTTCATGTAATGTGGGTAGGTTGGTACAGGCAAATACCTGATAGCTGAAGGCACTGAACAGGCCCAGACACCGTATATGGAATCCCTAGTCCAAAATATCTCTGTGTCAAGAGCTGAAGATACTTACATTCTTAGAATTATAGCAGAGGTTCCTATTCGTGTTTCATTTTCCTAAGATTTGAAGTAGAAATATATATTCTTAATATGTAAGAGCACAAGTTCTTTCACCTCCTTGAAATACATGGGACAGATTTCTAATCCAGAAGTCTAAATCCAAGGCTATCTATCCTTCGCATTCTATTAGGTTACTATTTTCAAAGACAAATCCTCTAATTTATAAATACAGACTGCTTCATTAACTGTCTTTAACAGGTAGCAGAGGCTTTGTTACTGACAGCTGCCAGGCAGTGACTTGGAACACAGCCCTTGGTTTTCAAATTCGCTGTAACATGATACAGAGCACATAGCACGTATTTTACTTCAAGAGACATGTCTAATTTTGTTAAACTTTTTGCTCTGGCTGCCATAATCTGTGCATGCTGCTCTAGGCTCTCCAAGTTCACATTAGCCTTGTGGTTGACGAAGAATAAAACAAGGGAGTAGGAAAAGTCCATAAAGAAAATATAGTGAATCTTTCTCCCATTACCCCCAATACAGTTGTAGTTACAAAAGGGATAAAAAGCTTAGGCAAGAAAAAGCTTGTGAAGGAAATCCAAGCTGGGAAGGGCTCAGTAATCACAGCTGTCTCTGATTCTTTCTCCTCTGAGTTTTGACCTTTATTCTGCTGTAAGACTTCTCCCCATCCTCTAACTGGGGCAGTCATTGCCACTACCATCCCTGGTTTCCAGCAGTCCTCTAATTGCCTAAGCTCCCCTGGACCAGTTATGGGCAATTCCCTTTGTTCTACCAGAACCAGGTTGGCATTTTTCAGGTGAATTTTTATTAAGACAGAAAGAGGAGACAAAAGCAAGGAGACTCTGATGCCTAGAGCTGGACAGGATCCTTTATTCTGTGACAATGATTCTCAAAGTGGGCTCCCAAGATCAGGGAACTCATTAGAAATGCAGATTCTCAGGCCCCATCCTCAACTTCTGAATCAGACACTCTGGGAGTAAGGCCCAGCCATCTGTCATTTAATGAGCCCTGTAATTCTAGTACAGGTTCAAGTTTGGGAACCACTGTTCTAAGGAAACTGCAACCTAGTCCTAGGTAGCCTTGACCAGTCTCCTTTTTCCTTCCTTGTGCCAACCATGTTTGCTTCTGTTTGCTGACAGCCTGCTTACTAGTGGCTAACTCTACCTTTGGGCCAGTGGACTTCATGTTCTGGGCTAGCACACGCACCAAGTATTACTACCACTAATGATTCCAGAAGCTTCCAGATGTTTTGCATGTTTCTCATGTGCCTTGCACTGTACTAAGTACATTACACTCAGCGTTTCACCTAATCCTCACAACAGGTCCATAAGGGAAGCATTATTATCTGCATCTTCCAAATGAGGAAATGTAGACTCAGAGAAGGTGACCTGCCCAAGGGATGCCAGGTAAAATGAGGCAGGGCCAGGATTCATACTTACGTGTCTGTGACTCCAAAGTCCATACATACACCCTTGATTCCATACTGCCTCCGCACAGCTACGTGGCTCCTGCACCAGGCATCACCAGCTTTATCATCGCATGTCAACTCACTGCCTTGGCTAGCTGACTTCTCTCCTCCCGCACCAGCCCTTTCACATATTATCCCAGGACAAGTTACTTAACCTCACTGAGCTTCAGTTCCCTTGTCTGTAAGATGGAGAAATAATCCTTACCTCACAGGGTGGCTTTGAGGACCAAACAGGTAAATGTGTGTCAGAGTGTCGTCAATTGTAATAGAAAGGAAGGGTATTATTAGCTCCATTCTACAGATGAGGAAACGTAAGGTCACTGTGGTTACCTGATTTAGACAAAAACTGTTGGCTTTCCACCAGATATTTGAGGGTGTCAGGAGGTCTCTGCTCCCAAAATATCTCTGCTTGCAAGTAGAAGTAAAGAGAGAGCTGCATTTAATAAGTATTCTCTATGAAGCTGAAAATGTTCTCAAGCCAGGGTAACAAAATGGGCAGAACACAGATTCGTTTTGACCAGGAGAGGTGAGAATGGCCTAGCACCAGGGCACTGCCTGGGGAAGTACTGGCTTAGCCGCTAGCTGTCAAAATGAGCTTTGGGCAGCCAGAGGACACAGGGTCAGGGTGAGGGCAGTGAGGAGAGCACAGAGCCTCTGCTATGAGAAGGAGGGTAGCTCAAGGGGTAGGTCAGCTTCGCCATTTTGCTTATGGCCCAATTATCCATGTCACCATTTAGATCCACATTTAGTCCTATCTCTCTTTTAAACAATTTTTTAAAGAAAGTTTTAATTTTTATTATTTTTGTTGTTGGCCGCGCTGCATGGCTTGCGGGATCTCAGTTCCCCGACCAGGGGTTGAACCTGGGCGACAACAGTGAAAGCCTGGAATCCTAACCACTAGGCCACCGGGGAACTCCCCAAACAATTTTTAATTGTATAATATACTTCAGAACAATGCTATCTTTTCATTTGTCCCTTTCACCTTCCTCTGTTTCTCAGCTTTCCAATTTTTTTTCATTTTTCTTTTCATACTTCCTTCCCACAGATAAGGTTAGTTCTCTGTGAACTACACATTCACTCCTAGACTTTCTTCTCTGTTTCTTCTTCATGGTATGTCTGGCACACACACAGTGTTTCAAAAAGGTAGAGGTCACCAAGCCAAGGGACAGCGCTGGTGTATTATGTGGAATCTAGCAGTGTTATACCAACAAGACCGAAGAAGCCCTCAGCAACACTGGATGGGTCTGTGCTTGAGTTTCATGAGGATTGATGTGACAGAGAAGGTACTATGTAAGTTTTCATGGGAGGGTTTTTACACAGGGATATTCTTTTAAGCTATTTTTTTTTGTTTTTCCTTGTATGCAATGTATTTTCTCTGAAATGTAATATCTTTAAGATATATGGGCATGAAATAACCCAAAATAAACACTGACTAGAGGGTGGATATTAAAGCAAAAACCCTCTACCTGCTCTCTGTGTGGCAATTCATTCTTCTGCATGTAATTTTTTGAAAAAGATCCATTTCTACAGGGCAAAGCTTTGCTTAAAATAGGATTATGTGTAGTTTAAGTTATCAATGAAAACATTCAAGTACAGTATAAATTACAACCATCTTGAAATACCCACAGGGAATTCATGTACCATTCCCCTACTTACGTCATAATTAAAAGGAAAAGCCACACTTGGCAAAATTTCTGGCCCATCCAGCCCAGAATTTGTACAGGGGGATTCAGACACACGTTGGCAGTAGGAGAGAGGGTGTGGTTGTCCTCATTTATGACAACCTCAAAGGTTAAGGACATTTCACAAGATTCTCTTCATAAGCTATTTTGGTTTTATCTTCTATAAATATAGTCTAAATCCTTCTTGGAATCTCTTTTCAGCTCAACTTGTACTGTTGCTTTAGGTGGTGAGTTCCCTAGGTTTTACTGCCCACTGTGTAAAGTCTCACTTCCTTTTGCTTGTCTTGGATTTGACTCTTTTGAGGTTTGAGGTCTGTGCTGAGCTCTAGCCAGTGAATAGCTTTGATCACTATTTACTCTGTACATATCCTTTATGATGCCTTTATAATGAGGATAATAGTGGGACCTACGTTATAGGGTTAATAGGTATTGAAAGATTCAGTACACGTCAAGTGCTAAGACCTGTGCCAGGCACAGAGTGAGTACTAAATAAGCACTATTAGTGAACTTTGGCCGTTGCCTCTATCTTCATCCTTTTGGGTTAAAGAATCCTAACACTGAGTCTGTCTCAGTACAGCTCCTTCTCACTCCTTCATTCTTGCTGCCCATCTCTATACCACCTTGAGGTACATTTTGCCTTTCTTAAATTAAAACCCCCAGAATTAAATATTCTGTTCCAGATGTGGCTGTAGAAGGTTTAAATTTTTTTTCAAAAATAGGATAATGTGTTATTCTGTTTCTAGTCTGTTTTCTATTGACGCACAGCATTTTGTTGACCTTTCCAGCCAAAATGGCACAGTCAGCTGAAATTGTTCTAGAAATATCTACAACTCCTGGGTCTCTTTCCAGAGCCATAAGTAACAACAGATCTTATTATTCGTATTGTATAGTTAGGAATTTTTTTCTATAAATGCTTTACCTTGCTGAAGTAATCTATTGTTTCTTTTTCTTACTCCCCCAATTTTGAGAGATTTTCCTGCAATTTATCCTATGTTGGCTTACCACTTCACTACCGAGAAGAGCTTAGTGCCAGCTACAAACACAGAAATACCACTGTGTACACCTTATTTTACACGACTTATAACATTTAAATAAGCCTGGGACCATGGGAATCTTAATGCCAGCGCTTCTCCATCCAGAGAGGACTCATTTAACAAAAAAAATGTCAACAGTATGGAAGCCTGTCAAAAGATTTTTAAAAAGTCTGTGTAGGTCCTATCCCCTGGTTTCTCCTTGTCCGTACGTTATTTACTCTCTTGAGTGCTAACAGATTAATCAGACATGATTTTCTCTCACAGAAACCCTGCTGCCTTTCTTCTGAAAGGTGATGTTTGACTGTGACTCTAGATTTATTATTTGTCTATAAAACAATGGCTCAGAGATTTCCAGATTTTGCTTTTTAAGAAATTTTGAAAATATAATCATTAAATGTCAGTGCTGGAAAGAACCTTAGAGATGGACCAATTGTCTTCATTTTACAATGAGGACACTGAGGCCCGAAAAGGCTTCTGCCAAACTCGTTTTTCATTTATTAATCTTTTAACAATTTGAATAAAAATCTTATTCTGGATTGTGTTAAAATGTTTGGGCATATGTTTTCTCTGATGTCTCAAATGGAATATATTTTTCTTACCATGGGATATACAATAGATATAATTTATAGAAACAAAATGTTTTCCAGAACTCTAATAATTTTTAAAGAAGCTTGTTATATTTAACTTTGTCATTTCCTTTGGCTCACAAGTTTGCTTTTGATTTCGTTATTCCTATGAAGAATTCTACCCCCAAAACATACCTTCTTTCTTGTGGTTAAAATCACTTTGGAAACCTTATATTGTGTTTACTATGTGCCAGGCACTGTTCTAAGCACCTCGCATAGATCCTCATTTAAAGTTCAAAGGTAGAAAATACGAATCCACAAGGTTTGAAGACAAGGAGGTGGATACATTTGGGCTGGAGGAGGTATTGACTGGATGAGGGCATCAAGAAGACTTCTGGGGTGCGGGTAGTGTTCTGTTTCTTGATCTGGGTGACAGATACATGAGTGTGCTAATTTTGTGGAATTTCATTGAGCTGTTCAGCACATGATCTGTGCAACTTTCTGTATGTATGGCATACTTCAATAAAAGTTTAAAGGAAAAATAGCACATACTTAAGGTCTTAAGTCAACTCGATTAGATAGGTATTTTTATTACCCACATTTGACAGATGAGGAAACTGAGGTACAGAAAACTAAACACCTTGCTGATGATCACAGAGCTAGTACGTAAACAAGACTGGGATTTGAACCTCAGTAGTTTGGCTCCACAGTCCATGTTCTTACTTAGTACACTGTATAGCACCTTCCCGAATTGATTTTTTTCAATATTATAATGACTTTGTATTTGACCATAACTGCATCTGATTTGATTATAGTACCTTTTGTATTTTCCCTCATCATACATCACCACCTCGTGCTTCAACACACATGCATGTGTACACATGTATACACAGGAAAATGCTTTAATGACATAATTTCCCTGCTCTTGCCATTTCTTTTTGTGCCTCTCTGTGTCCCTCAGAGATGTCCACGGTGACTTTCCCCATGAAACTAAAGTATATAAACCCCACCCTGAAACTCTAAGAACATTCTCAATGTAGGGGGGAAAAAAAGCACCTGCAAAATCCTCACAACGAATCTCTAAGAGCAGAAATCACACTGTAGTCTTCTGTTCTAACCTAAACATTTTAGGGATTCAAACAAATCACAAAAAGAAGAAAAACATTTTATGCACTCTGGATTCCAACTGACTCTACCCCTGATTGCTATGTAACCTCTGGGCAAGTCAAAATGCTTCCATAAATAAGCGGAAGATTTTCAAAGATTCATGAGGGTTGCTGACAGTAGTGGAGGCTCAGGGGAAGAGGCAAAGGTACAGGGGAAAGGAACTACCACTATTTGTAAAGTGTCAATTCTGTATCAGATACCACATTAGAGCGGTGTATGTTCATTACCTCATTTAAGCCTCATCATCACCACTTGAAAGAGGCATTAATAATCCCCGTTTCCTAGATGAGGAAAATGAGGCTCAGACATCAAGTTCGCACAGCTAATAAGGTCTGTCTGGCTACAAAGCCCAGGTTTTTTCCATTAAATTGCATTACCTTGCAAAAAGTTGATGCCCCTTTATCTGTTCTAGAGTAAAAATAAAAAAGGAAGAGAGAAGAAAATGGTGTGAGTAAATATATCACATATTTTTCTTTAAAAAAGCTATTACTCTTTATAAACAACACGAAGCTGCTTTCTGAAGGAAGAGTAAGGTGTTTTGAATAACAATACTGATCAGTTAATTCCACACATCACACTGAATCACACTTTTTCTTTAGTCTCTCTCCTTGGAGAGCACTGAAGAAAAAATTAGTTCAAAAATGTTATAGGTCTTATTAGTTTTAGAACAAAAATTCTCACTATAAATACTGTGCCCAAATAATAGTAACAATTAGAGTAAATTGAAATAAAGTCAAACTTATAAATCTATGATCCTGCCCGTGAGGTATTCATGAGTCATGATATTTTTCAATATTCCTCATATAGATAATAAAGCACTCTACCCTGCATTCCTTATAATCAGTAAAAGCATAGTGGTTAAGAGCATGAATTCTGATGTCACACTCCCTGGGTTCAAATTCTGGCTCCACTCCTTAATAACTATATGACCTTGGCTTGTAGGGTTGTCAAATTTAGCAAATAAAAAAGCAGGACAGCCAGTTGAATTTGAATTTCAGAAAATAATACTTTTTAAGTACATGTCTCATGTAGAATTATTCATCGCTTATTAAAATTAAAATTTAACTGGGCATCCTGTACTTTATCTGCCAGCCCTACCTTGGATGAGTTACTTAATCTCTCTGTGCCTCAGTTTCATCAACTGTAAAATGGGAACGACATTATGATAGTAGTACCTAGCTCATGGAGTCAGGCTGAGGATTATGTGGGTGTATATATAATTTGCAACCATGCCTGACACTATGTAAATAATAGTAAGCACTATATAAATTATAGCTTTGATGCCTCAATTTACATTAATATGACTTGGGCTTGAGCTTCTTGCTTTAAAAAGGACAATGAAAGAACTACTTTATACCTAATTTACTATGTGCAGAACCAAAGTAGAAGAGTGATATTGAAGTGTATTGTTATGCATTCTCACATTGATTACCTTACTTTTTTTTTTCTAGTAGGAAACATATTCAACAACCTAGCATTTTACAACCCAGACACAGTTTCTTTTGTCATTGTTCATACAAATGACCTTTCCATACAGCAATAACCTTTTTATGCTTTGAGAGTCTGGCAAAAAAAGAAGAAAATAATCTCTTTTTAGTGTATGTTTCATGAACTAAATCCATCCTTCACAACATAGTAAGCACTCATTTCTCTATATTTGCATAGCAGGAATCTGTATATTGTCAGACGCAAAAGTTACTTTAAAATTTAAGAGCTGGTATATTTCAGTTTCTTGTAACACCTGAGAAAAACCCAAACACATAATAAAATGCATTGTACAAAACATTTAAAATATACTCTATTTGTATCTGCTTTCATGATCTCAGATTGTAAATGTCTACCACTATTTTCACAATTTATATGAAAAGCATGATTTATCTATGTTAACTTCAAGTTGGCATTTAGCCACTTGAATGCCTACCTTCACATATGGTAAACTATAAGGATGTGTGAAGTTTCATAAAAGGTCAATAGCACAGAAAGAATGGAAGAACCAGAATGGCATGAATGATTCTGAAAAACTGAAGAAGTATTAACTAAGGTTGCTGTGCACTTTCACAGCAGGCAAACATCATGACTTGGCCAGTAATCTGTGCTTTAGATTGCAATAAATTGTTCCTGTTTTTCTTTCTGTCGTAGAAGACACTGACTTGGCCTCGTGAGACCAGGCATGCATGTCATCTCCCACCTCATTTTCTTTAGAGTGTAGGAGGGGAAATATAATACAAACTGTTCTGGCGCACAATAATCTATTTTACAGTTGCATGCAAGAAAACCATCCCAGAAAACCTGGCAACATAGCATTCAGATCTCTTCACATCATTTCTGTCCTTTGCTCCATTCCTTTCTTTACTGTCATTATCATGCATTCAAAAGGCAATCTACGTATGCAGGGACACAGCAGAAATATTTGGTAATACCATTTTATAGACATGAGATTAACAATCATTACTCTGAAGAAAATAGTATACTTTTTGAGATAGATATGATGTCAGTAGGCACAGGCAGCATTTGACTGGACCAAAACATAAAAAAATTATACAAGAAGTGATTTTCTAAATAGGAGGTGAATGGTTCTAACTTGATTTCTATTTTTTATGCCCTTATTGACACCTTGCCATGAAGTTACAAAGCATTTCTCTTTGTAATTCCCAGACGTGTATTTGCAATGTGACCTCTTGTTATTTTCAACTGCCTTCTAGACATCTCCACTTATATGTCATACAGGCACCTCAAACTCAGTGTATCCAAACTAAACTTCTTATCTTTCCCCAAAACCTGGTCCTCCTTCTGTATGCCCTGGCTCAGTTCCAGGCGTCAACGTTTACCCATTTCTCTAAGCTAGATGTCTCTGGCATTTTAAACCTCTCCCTCTGGTCCTGTCCACATCCAATCAACTGAATGCTGTTGATTTCACCTCCAAATTATTTCTGGAATCTATACCCTCCTCTTCATTCTCACAGCCATTAATTAATTAATTAATTTAAAAAATTTAATTGTATCAATGTTTAATTAAGTTATTGATTTGTACATCATAATAATATAATACAGAATACGATAAAAACTGTTGTTGATCCCATGTGCTTCCCTTTTTTTCCCCATAATTCTTATTTTTATTTTTGAATTTCAGAGTTAATTGTTTAAATTACAAAAGATGACTCTTTTATTAACAACTTTGTCCTTAGCCAGAATTCCTTTCATACAATTTTTTTAAACATCTTTATTGGAGTATAATTGCTTTACAATGGTGTGTTAGTTTCTGCTTTACAACAAAGTGAATCAGCTATACGTATACATATATACCCATATCCCCTGCCTCTTGCGTCTCCCTCCCACCCTCCCTATCCCACCCCTTTAGGTGGACACAAAGCACCGAGCTGATCTCCCTGTGCTATGCAGCTGCTTCCCACTAGCTATCTATTTTACATTTGGTAGTGTATATATGTCCATGCTACTCTCTCACTTCGTCCCAGCTTACCCGTCCCCCTCCCTGTGTCCTCAAGTCCATTCGCTACGTCTGCATGTTTATTCCTGTCCTGCCCCAGGTTCATCAGAACGTGTTTTTTTTTTGATTCCATATACATGTGTTAACATATGGTATTTGTTTTTCTCTTTCTGACTTACTTCACTCGGCATGACAGACTCTAGGTCCATCCACTTCACTACAAGTAACTCAATTTCGTATGGTAGTTCTATTTTTAGTTTTTTAAGGAACCTCCATACTGTTCTCCATAGTGGCTGTATCAATTTACATTCCCACCAACAGTGCAAGAGGGTTCCCTTTTCTCCACACCCTCTCCAGCATTTATTGTTTGTAGACCTTTTGATGATGGCCATTCTGAGTGGTGTGAGGTGATACCTCATTGTAGTTTTGATTTGCATTTCTCTAATGATTAGTGATGTTGAGCATCCTTTCATGTGTTTGTTGGCAATCTGTATATCTTCTTTGGAGAAATGTCTATTTAGGTCTTCTGCCCATCTTTGGATTGGGTTGTTTGTTTTTTTGATATTGAGCTGCATGAGCTGCTTGTAAATTTTGGAGATTAATCCTTTGTCAGTTGCTTCATTTGCAAATATTTTCTCCCATTCCGAGGGTTGTCTTTTGGTCTTGTTTATGGTTTCCTTTGCTGTGCAAAAGCTTTTAAGTCTCATTAGGTCCCATTTGTTTATTTTTGTTTTTACTTCCATTTCTCTAAGAGGTGGGTCAACAAGTATCTTGCTGTGATTTATGTCATAGAGTGTTCTGCCTATGTTTTCCTCTAAGAGTTTGATAGTGTCTGGCATTACATTTACGTCTTTAATCCATTTTGAGTTTATTTTTGTGCATGGTGTTAGGAAGTGTTCCAATTTCATTCTTTTACATGTAGCTGTCCAGTTTTCCCAGCACCACTTATTGAAGAGGCTGTCTTTTCTCCATTGTATATCCTTGCCTCGTTTGTCATAGATTAGTTGACCACAGGTGCATGGGTTTATCTCTCGGCTTTCTATCCTGTTCCATTGATCTATATTTCTGTTTTTGTGCCAGTACCACACTGTCTTGATTACTGTAGCTTTGTAGTATAGTCTGAAGTCTGGGAGCCTGATTCCTCCAGCTCCGTTTTTCTTTCTCAAGATTGCTTTGGCTATGCGGGGTCTTTTGTGTTTCCATACAAATTGTGAAATTTTTTGTTCTAGTTCCGTGAAAAATGCCATTGGTAGTTTGATAGGGATTGCATTGAATCGGTAGGTTGCTTTGGGTAGTATAGTCATTTTCACAATGTTGATTCTTCCAATCCAAGAACATGGTACACCTCTCCATCTGTTTGTATCATCTTTAATTTCTTTCAGTGTCTTATAGTTTTCTGCATACAGGTCTTTTGTCTCCTTAGGTAGGTTTATTCCTAGGTATTTTATTCTACAGCCATTAATTTAGTTCAATTCTTCTCTTGTACTTTTACAATGCCCTCCTAATAGCATCTTAATAGGTCCCTCTGCTTCCAGTCTCTCCCATATCCAATCTATCTTTTATGTACTAAATAGAGAGTTTTTAAAAAAAATACAAATCTGGAGCAAATTCCTCTCTTCCTTAAAACCACTCAGTACTCCTGGGAGCCTACGGGATCAAGTCCAAAGTTTTTAGCATGGCAGACAAGGCTCACAGTCTGTCCCCCATTCCTCCTTCCAACTTCATTGCTGGGATGCCTCATGTAACAGGCCTCTGCCTGTTAGACCAAACTACCATCTCGTCCTCAAAGAAAGCTTGTCATTCCTCTAAGTTAGTGGTTCATAACCAAGAGGACACATCATAATCACCTGGGGAGTGTTTTTTTTTTAAATAAAATACAAATGCCCTTTCTTCATCTGAAACCTTCAAAATCAGAATCTGTCTAAATGGAGCACAGGATCTGTATTTTAACCAGGTCATCAGGTGATGGGAATACACATGCCTCACTTAGGCATTTGCTCATGCTGTTCCTTCTATCTGGAATCCCCTTTCTTCTCCACTCCCTTTCCCTGATTCTCTACCCATTTTTCAAGGCGTAGCTCAAATATCACCTTCTTTGTGAAGCCTTCCAGGATCTACACAGGTAAAATGAATTGCTCTCTGGTGCCAGTTGCTGTAACATTTTTAAAAATTGTATTGCTACTATCATTATGTATCACTTTGAGTGCTCCTTGTTTGTTTGTTTTTTAATTTTATACAATTTTTAAAGGTTACTGAGTGATCCTTGTTTTTTTATTGTATTTCTTGCAAGAAAGCAAACTCCTTGCATTTCTTTGTATTCCCAGCACTTAGCACAGTTCCTGGCACTGTGCTCGAGAAATATGTGAGAAAGCAAAGAGCGGAAGAGAAATGAAAGGAAAAAGGGAAAGGTGGTGTGGCCTAGCCTGGCTCTGGGGCCCCAGTAAAAGTATAAAAAAAAACGTTCTGCCTTCGATTTCTCAGCAAAAATCCCCTGTTGCAGTCTATAGTGGGACCCTTCTAGTGGGCCTCACGGTGGAACATACTGAATTTTAACTAATCTTAAAATATCTATTTGGCACAGAAAAAAAAAAATGAGTAGAGCGGGAGCTCTGCTTGTCTACAATGTTGAGTTTCTGCCCCAGAAACTTCTGGTAGTCCCTGATAACAGCCCTGCAAGGGCTGCCTGCTATTCTCCAGTTCTGTTCATGTTCTCTTGAGTACAGAAGTAACAAAACTATGGGAGCTTTTACCACAGGGTGACAGAACCTCAGCAAGCAAGTTGAAGGGTAATTTTACACAACTGCCTTTCTTAGAGGTCCTGGCAACAACTTCCTTTTCCTCAGTGTGAGCTGATGGCATAGTCACTTCCTATTTGGTCTCAACTGCCAGTTTTTTTTCCTGTTTTTAACTGCCACCTTTGACTAGAACTGTTTCTTGAGAAACCTACAAATTAAAGAACAAGTGGTCAATTCAATACATGTAAAAAAGTTAATTCTGAGGGGAAAAGTATCACCCAAATTGGTTGTCTAGCATCATTTCATGGTAACCCATGAATGGTTCTCCTGTGACTAAAAACTGCACTCTGGAGAATACAAAGAAGTTACCTGACTTCATTACAAAGAGCCTAGTCTCCCAAAGAATCTCTCCTAAGAAACTCCCCAGTCTCCTCATGTACCCCTATGGCAACACAAAACTCAATTATAGGATGAATGGTACAGCAAGCAGTGGTCTGTCACCATTGAGGAGACTGTGAGTGAGTGCTGGCAGGCTTCTGAGGGCCTTCACCTTGGGTCTAAGGCATCTAAAGATCAACAGTGCAATTGTGTGAGAGTTAAGGCAGGCAGCAAAACTAGAACCAGGAAGTTATTTCTTATCGTGCTATCTTTCGACTCCTACCTCTACATGTGAATGAAATTGTTGGGGCCACATCTACCTCTCAGTTCTGTAACCAATTGGTGAAGGCAAGAAGTAATGAGCTCAATTCTTTTCATACTTAAATGCAAATATTGCAAAGTGAGTAAGCGTATATGTAAAGAAATGTTCTAAGCAGGAAACCGCTTAAGCAGCATCTGCTTCCACCCACCTCCTCCGTTGCTCTACTCCCCTCAGTAGCGTCAGGAAGTAAAGCTAGCAAGAAAATTCATCTGTGCTGAGTCTTAAATACTAGGTTTTTGTTATAAATAATACTATGGCAGAGTACTGTGCGAGCCCTCAAAGGTGCAAGGTTATTCAGGAGAATTAAGCAATTACACAGGTTTAATGCTCCTTGACCGAGAATTGATTCAGTATGTTTTTCTTTGGGATGCTTTGCTGGAACAATAGCCAGGTTACAACATCTGCAAGAACTATTATTTCGTGCTTTCCAATTTGATACCCACAGAGAGTAAAGTAAAGAGGAGAGTTACGGTATCACATATGCCTTTGTAAAAAAAAAAGAAAACGAAAAGAAAAGAACCCTTGAATGTTATATTTCCAAATATCAATAGAGTCTAGTAGCTTAAATCAAAATATTCCTATCACTGGATGGTGCGGTTCTAGAATTACCCGGATAATTTCCTTTAGTTTCAAATATTCAGATAATTGAAAGAAATTCAGATAATTGTATCAACTTCTCTTACACTTCAGACATATATGCACTTTATACATTTTAATGTAGTGATGAGTCTCAAAATGTGACAGTCCAAAATGTGAAATCCTACCTTTAAATTTTATAAAGTGGAGTAAGAGGTCAAATTTATCTCGATGAGGTAACATATTTGAAGGCTCCTAGGTAATGCCTGGTACATTAGAACATGCTCCATGATTAAATTTTTTAACACAAATCATTAAATTTTTCTGAAGGTTATTTTCTGTTCAATAGTATTTTTCATTAAGTAGTATTCACTCTTTGGGGGAAGATGATCTATGGTCTATACAAAGGTGGCATAAAAATACTGCTTTGTTTCCGGTACCCCCTTGATGTGGCCCAATATCTTGTGGGATTGTTTGTTTCTTCGTTTTAGCCCCAGCCACCACATTGAACTAAAATCTTCAGGGAACAAGGATTCTTAAGTCTGTTACCTGCTTATGGGACTTCCCTGGTGGTCCAGTGGTTAAGACTTCGCCTTCCAGTGAAGGGGGTGCAGGTTCGATCCCTGGTTGGGGAGCTAAGATCCCACATGCCTCGCGGCCAAAAAACCAAAACATAAAACAGAAGCAGTATTGTAACAAATTCAGTAAAGACTTTAAAAATGGTCCACATCCATTGGTTCTATTTTATGTTTTGGTTTTTTGGACGCGAGATATGTGGGAGATCAGCTTGGTGCTTTATGTCCGCCTAGAGGGCTGGGATAGGGAGGGTGGGAGGGAGACGCAAGAGGGAGGGGATATGGGGATATATGTATATGTATAGCTGATTCACTTTGTTATAAAGCAGAAACTAACACACCACTGTAAAGCAATTATACTCCAGTAAAGACGTTAAAAAAAAAAATGGTCCACATCAAAAAAAACTAAAAAAAAAAAAAAGTCTGTCACCTGGTTAGTAAACCTTAATGCAAAGAGTATAGAGCACGGTGTTTCAAACGTTGGCACCATGGACATTTTGGGTGGGCTAACCCTTTGTTGCCCTGTGCATTGGAGTATGGTTAGCAGCATTTCTGGCCCCTGCCCACTACCAGTAGCACTCTTCCCCCTCATTCGTGACAACCAACAATGTCTCCAGGAAGCAAATTTGCTCCTGGTTGAGAACCATGGCCCTAATGCATTACCTCACTATTGCCTACATTAAAGTTTGGCCATTTCTGTCTACCTACACTTTAGCCATGAACCCAGTCCATTCAGTAAATATTTATAAACATGGGAAAAGCTAAATATTTAATATTGAGGGTGTGACAAATGTCAGGAAACTGAAGCCACAGATTGTAAATTTAAATTAGTAACTTTTGTTGGGTTCAAGGGCACAGTCTAACTTGGAATTCACTGACTTTGCTTAATCTGTATATAATTTTGCTTTATTTATATGGTTATTAAGTATTCATACCCACTCAGGTCACATCAATCAAGCAGGTACCAAATCCAATCTGATACACTATGTCACACTCTATGGGGCTACTCAGAACATAAGATGTGGTGTCTCCCCTCAAGCTGTGGGAACACATTGTAATATATTATTAGACTCTAGGCTGACATTTTGGAGTAAAAATATTCAAGTGCCCTTTTGGGGGGGAATAACAAAAGCATACTTGAATTTCTTGTCATTTTGTTTAAATTAAGAAATAGACACATGAAAAAGCATAAGCAAACTACAAGGAACTCCATGTAAAAACTCAAGTGATCTCTATCAGTAATAACAACAACAGTTTATTTAATAGCAGGAAACCTAAAGAAAGGTCAGAAAGTTCACTAAGATCTCAAAAGCAGTGTTTTTAAGGAAATTTCTCAATAGTTCAGGTCTCAAAATTTAGCATTCAGTCTTCCACAGGCTTACATAACTCTGGCCCAGAATCATGTCAGGAAAAGTCACTTCTTAGATATGCTTACCTTATTTATTAAAATTACACAACTTGCTCTTAGGTAGTTGTGAAATTAAAGTAATGGAAAAGAATTTAGGGGACAAAAAAAGAAAGATGTAACATATAGTAAAGTGAACAATTTAAAGATTCAGCAAGAGCAGTGCCTAGGAGTTAAACCAGGCCATCAATAAAACACTATACCAACTAGCACTATGCCAACCTCAGTGAAGAGTTCAAAGGAAATCCATCCATCCATTCATTCAACAAATATCTATTGAGGGCTTCCTATGTGCCATACACTGTTCTAGGCTCTGAGGATACAGCAATGAACAAAACCGACAAAAATCTTGCCCTCAGAAAGCTGACATTCTATCTGAATAATTCTTACGTAAGAGAAGCAAATGAAATGCATGAAATAAGAAGAAAGAACTACAATGTGAGTGCTGCTTCCACCAACATGCAATAGGAGGAGTTTGAAGGAGGGCTTCGATCAATGAGGAAGAGTCAGTGGGGGTGGGACTCGAGATGAGCCTTAAATGATGGGGCTTGATTCAGACCCTTGCTACTCAAAGTGTGGTCTAAGAATCAGCACTATCCGCACCACCTGCGAAACTGAGAGCAACGCAGAATCTTGGGCCACTCCAAACTTGCTAAGTCAAAATCTGCACTTTAAAAATATCCCAGGGAATTTCTATGGACATTAAAGTTTAGATGGCACTGCAGGTTTCTGGTCAGGCTGGCATTAAGTGTGAACTGGGCTGGTGGGAAATAGAGACTGGATTGTGGCCTATCATCAGTTTAGAAGTGGTGAGGGCCTGGACTTGAGGATGATATCCTTTACCATCTGAATGGATAAAGAAAACGTGGTGTATATACATGAAATGGAATATTATTTGGCCATAAAAAAGGAAATCCTGCCATTTGTGACAACGTGGTTGGACCTTGAGGGCATTATGCTAAGTGAAATAAGGCAGACAGAGAAAGACGAATACTGTATGATCTCACTTATATGAGGAATCTAAAAAAAGTACCAAACTTACAGAAACAGAAAGTAGATTGGTGGTTGCCAGGGGAGGGTGATGGGGGAAGTAGGTGAAGGTGGTCAAAGGGTTCAAACTTCCAGTTAGAAGATTATTAAGCTCTGGAGATGTAATGTATGGCATGGTGACTTATAGTTAACAATACTTGGGGCTTCCCTGGTGGCGCAGTGGTTGAGAATCTGCCTGCCAATGCAGGAGACACGGGTTCGAGCCCTGGTCTGGGACGATCCCACATGCCGCGGAGCAACTGGGCCCATGAGCCACAACTACTGAGCCTGCGCATCTGGAGCCTGTGCTCCGCAACAAGAGAGGCCGCGATAGTGAGAGGCCCGCGCACCGCGATGAAGAGTGGCCCCCCGCTTGCCACAACTAGAGAAAGCCCTCGCACAGAAACGAAGACCCAACACAGCCAAATAAATAAATAAATAAAGTGGAAAACTGAAAAAAAAAAAAACAATACTATTTTGTATAGTACTTGACAGTTGCTAAGACAGCAGATCTTAAAAGTTAGAAGGACCTGGGTTTGAATTCCCAGCCCTACCACTTCTTAATTATGTGATATTTGGCTCAACTTATTTAACCTCACTGAGCCTTTTTCTGAATTTCTGCAAAATGGAAGAAAAGCAATATGACCTCAGGGGACCCTTGTAAAGATTTAATAATGTAACATATATATAGCACTTAGCGGTCCCTGGCACAAAGAAAATGGCACCCATTAATAATAACCATATTGATAACAATAATTTGCTATCTTTTGAGACAGATTCAAAAGGAACAAGAGAAACATTTATTGTCTGCCAGAGCCCCAACACTGTGTTGGGTACAGACCTACAACAACCTGCAAGTTAGGGAACTCCATCCTCATTTTAAACTGGCACTTGGATATTACATATTACAACCCCTTGTGGTTTCTCAAAGGTTCCTTCATAATGAGATGACCGGAACTGCTATTATTATTATTGCGGTTGTTATTGTTAGGTTATTCTCAAAAGAGCCTGTCTCCCTGCTGGAGTGAAACTTCAAATGGGGTGGAGGCAGGGAGTTGCCAAAACCACTGCTGTGTATGCTGAGTTCAATAATACGCCCATCTAACGACCCAATCTCATTTCCCATGCCTCTATTTCCTCATTAATTTTTCTGCCGATGTACCATCTGTTTTCCAACTTCCCTCTCTCTTACATGTGCAGAACTTGTGATGAAGAGAAGCCCCAGTCTGGTCGACCCCCCCAAACCCCCCAACTGACAGCCCAAGAGATAGGTAGGGGTAGCCTCAGTTCTAAGTCACCTGAAGCCTGTCTGGGGGCGGGGAATCCGGAAAGAGGAGAGTGGTCACGGACCCGCCCAGTGGCGCGGCCCGAAGCTGGGGAAAGAGCAGGGGTCCACCGACTCGGCGGCTCTCTGCGTCCCCGCCCAAGACCAGATCAGGGAGTCAAGAAGGACTTCCAACACCCGCCAAGTTTCAACTCAAGACTTCTGCGAGGCCGCGTGTGCCCGAGCCCTCGCACGCCTGCCTGCAACGTGGCCGCGTCCGGGACGCCCTCGGACCCCGAGGGTCACCCGAATTCTTCCCTTCTCTCTCCAGGCCGAGCCGTGCTCCAGGCCCCTCTGTCCGCGGGTTCTCCTCTCCGTGGGCCGGGAGAGCCTCCTTCCTCTCGGGCTCCAACCACCCCAGCCGAGCCCCTTCCCTGCGCGGAGCCTTAGCTCTCCTGACACCGCCCGGCTGCGGGGCGGGGGCAGGGCCAGCGGCGGAACCGCCCCCAACCGCCTCCCCGGCCCGGCGAGCAGGCGGGTGGCTGGGGCGCCTCCACCTCCTCTTCCTAAAGCGGCGAGGAGCAGACGAGCGGCATCACTCGAGCCCAGGTCCCGGCCACCGCCACACACGGCGCCCAGCGTTCAGTAGGAGGAGCAGCAGCTGAGGCGGCTGCCACAGCGGCGGGCGGGCGCCAGAAAGGTAGACTGAGTCTCGGGGAGCCGCGCCGCGGACCGCCCACCTCCCGGCCCCGGGCCGCGCGCGCCACCCGCCCCGTAACCCCACTCGTATGTGTCCTTCCAGGCCCCGGTCGAAAAGCCTGGGAGGGCCGCCGACCTACCCCCGGAGGAGGAGCCAGTCGGAGCCCAAGGCGCCACCGCCGCCGAAGCCGCGCGGAGCAGCTTTCGCCTTCATGGCCCACTCACCGGTGGCTGTCCAAGTGCCCGGGATGCAGGTGAGGACGCCCGGGCCGCCTCCGCCGTCCACGTGACTGCCCGGGAGCCCGGGGCGCGCTCCGCGCTGGGCACCGGCGACGAGAGGCGGCCCAGGGCTCTCCCGAAGCCGGGCCGGGCGCTCCGGCCAGGTGACCCGGGAAGAGGGTTCTCAGTGTTTCCCGGCGTGTAAGCTAGGTGGTGCACTGCGCCGGCCGGGCGCGGAGGGACTGGGGGCGCGGCGAGGTGGGGATGCTGGGGGGCGGGGGGGGGTGCACAAAATAGCCCGGAGCGAGACACCTGCGCCGGCTGAGCGTGGTGCGGTTGGGGGTTGGAGGTGGGAGCACTTAACTTGGGAGAGATGGAGGTGTCTCGGAATTCGTGGGGTAAAACGCAAGTGGTGCTCCCCCCTCACACACACACACACACACACACACACACGACACAAGTTGGGGCGGAGCAAGGCAACGGGGTGTCGGTGGTGGCGGCTTTGAATTGGGCTCTTCCTGTGTGCGTAGAGCAAAGAGCGAGGTGACTTCTTTTCCCCTTTTGGTGCTGCTGCTTCAGGGCCAAGTTGTATCTCGCTCCCCCAGCCTGGTCCAGCCCATAGGGTGGCGTGAGAAATGCAGGGTCCTAGGTTAGAGTAGCGGAGGTGATGACTCCCCCGCCCCGCCCCCTGCCTTTCCCACAGGAGGTCTGTTGCAATGCGGTTAAAGGAAGGTTTTTGTCCTCAACAAGGGACTACTTGCCTGGGACCCAACTTTTTACTCGACATCTTCCCAGCTCTCTCCCATTATATTTTCATTTTATTGAAGAAGAAATAAGCTATCTATGTCCACACACTTTTTATGCTTTTATGTTTTTAAATCGGTGCATTTCAAGCTATCTACTAAATGTTATCCAAGTTTACTAACTTTTAAGCGTTCACATTTTATTTTTTTTTCCTTTGCTAGACAGCCTAAACAACCTATTTATGAATAGGTCAGAGACTAGAAACACTTAAGCCTCATTACCTTCTAAAAATGTGAAAGCAAACTTTTTCTACGTTCAGAAAAAATGTTTAGAGTAGTAAAAACAGCTTATGTTTCTAGTAGAAATCAAAGTGCTATGGATTGGAGCCTCAGTTTACTAATTAATTAATGGAATTCATTTTTTTTAAAAAGCAGTTGGTCACATTTGATGCATGGTCACACACAAAAAAGGGATTTTTAAAATACTTTCCCCCAAAAGGACCGTTTGTGTCGGACATATATCTAACCTAGGACGCCTGTGTGTCCTAAGCACCAGGCCTTTTAGCTAAATATAGGGCAAGTCTGGGTTGAGTCCCAGGAAGTCGCTGTGTAGTTAATAAAAAAGAAAGGAAGAAAAAGGGAAATGAGAAATATTAGGGCCTTTTTATAGGTTGATCCATTCAAGCTTTACAAAATGCCTCAAACTTCCTTCTTCTCACGCCACCCCCCTCCTTCCCTCCCTCTTTCCCCCAGCCACTGCCCCTCACCCCATTCATTCAGTTCTGCCTTTGATTATATCAAGAGAATTAGTAATTTGCATTACTAACTACAGTTTTGCTCTGTCTGATGTGGAAGAAAGTGCGAAATTTTTCCCACCGTGCTCTCCTTTCCATTCTGTGAAGAGTAGAACGTTACGGATGTGTAGTTTGTCTCTGAGGGTCTCGGTACTTCTCTCTCCATTGTGTGCACGCGCTGCTTGCGTGCGTGCGTCAGCAGATTGAGTGCCTCCCGTTCATCAAGTTTGTGATTCTGGGGAACTCTGTGTGCTGAGGAGAAAATGGTTTCTGGTCTTTATTTCATTTGTCTTGACTTTATTTGATTTATATGGTTTCTGGTCCTTATTTGATTTGTCTTTATTTGATTTATATGGTGTAGGAACTGCTTGCTGTTCAGTATTTATTATGGCTCCCTGCTTTGTTTCATTATCTGAGTTCCCTATCTCTTGAATTTTAAAATCTTAATTAAGGTGGTTTAGAATGTGAATCACATCTTCTGAATGATAAATTCTGCTTTTCACTTTATGTCTGCCCAAAGTTGTGATTACTTTGTCTACCCTGATTTGGGGAGGGCAATCATCTCAATATTAGAAAAGAGGAGAGGAATATTTATTTGTCATTTTTCCTCGTCTGAATGAAATGGTAAATTCTTAACTTCTTATTTCCATTTTCTTTGTATATGTGGTTCTTACGCATTTGGTGCAACACAAGAGTTTTCCACTTTTAAAATTGTGGAGTATCCTAAAAATAAATTTAATGGCATGCAGTGTGACTCTTGAGCCTAGACTACTTTGACTATTCTTTTGTTTAAAAATATTGCAGATGAGATGCAGAAATATATCACGAGCTTGTAGAATTCTCCTCGAGTTTTGTGAAAGAGGGGCAACTTTTAGACCTTTAGAGTAGTAAGAAAACGTGTTAGCCATGTGTTCTTGAAATTCATGTATAGTATTTCCACAAATCTGGGTGAAGTGGTCGACCGGCCTATAACTTTTTAACAGTTTATTTTAGGGAATTATGAAGATTGATGGAAAAAATGATTTTTCCAGAAATAAAAACAAATTTACTTTATCCACAGTGTTTTTCTCCCCCTGAGGAGAGACGTGAAGTCGAGCTACCTGTTCTATCACTTAAGACTTCCAGCATTCCTGACTTTCAAACAAAGAAATTTCTGTTGCCACTAGTTTAAAATAGAAAAGAAACTTGGAGTGACGAAAGAAAACCCAGGATTTGGTCCAGTTGAAACCCTTCCTTGTGAATTAGTTATCAAACTCATATTGTTAATATTTCTTAATATTGTGGTAATGAACTTTTTTTGCCATATTACACCAAATGTGGAGGGTATGAATTTTTGGGGTACTTAATTTGTGCTTACTTCTCTAGTATATAACTAAAGGAATTTTCCATACCAGGAGCTAAACTCTTGAAACATATTTAAAGAACAACTTAAAAAAAATAAGCCAATAAACCTGTTTCTTTCCACTCAAATATTTACTCTTTAATGATTTAAAACATGTTTTTTCTTTGAAGTTCTCAGTTGTAAATCATACTTAAGTTTAAGATATTTCCCCTTAGAACCTGCATTAATGTTTATGAAGACAAGTGTTCTAAATTGGGTGTTAAATCTTTCATAAAGTGTGGGTGGGAGAATAAAGTTAAATGTTGAATTAGAGTACTAAGTATTATTATGTTATGCTTTGTGTGATGCCTTTTGTGAAAGAATTTTTTAAACTTCCTGCTAAAGAATTTAAACATTAGTCTTCATGTATCTTTAAATATGATCAGGGTGGTACAGTTTGTAAATGGTTGTTATTTGAGATGTGAGATGGAAATGAAGTTTAAGGATTAATGAACACTTTATTGGAGACTTTTATCTAAGAGTTGGAAAACATTGCCTTGCATTGGTGAACCTAGTTACTGGGTTCTGGGAAGGATACAGAAGTATACTACATGATCTCTGCCCTTAAAGATCTTAAAATGTTGTTGGGGAGATTAATCTAGTGCATGAAATATCAAATAATGCAAAATCTGTGATACTTACTCTATAATAGAAGTTGCTGACTGGAAGAGTTGAAGGCTTGCCCCCAAAGGATTTTTAGGATCCATATTGGGGAGGGCATTTCCAAGCAGGGAAATACCCTGAGCAAGTGTGTGCGCGCACACAATCTTTGAGCGTGGGATAAAATCACTTGGACTATGATGAAGAATTCCACTAAAAAAATAATAGGGGGTAAGATTGGAAAACTTGACTGGGTCCACATTATGGTGGTTCTTGAATGCTAGGGAAGGGTTTTGGCCTTCAGACTAGCCATTAAACATTTCTAAGTAAGGGAGGCTCAACAAAGTTGTATATAGGAAGAGAAATCTTAAGATTGGTTGAATGGATGAACTGGAGGATTGAGAGACTTGAGGCAGTTTGATCTACTGAGACTACTTCAACAAGGTATTCATATCTGTACAGATGCAATGGACCTTGCATTGACTGATTGCCTTCCCTATGCCTAGTACTATGAGGCAGAAAATATAATTACCAGACTTGTAATTAGCTAGTTACAGGAGGAAGAATCGAAGCCTTTGTGATGTTGAATATGGGCAACTGGGACAATTCTGGTACATCCAAAAGAAATCGGAAAGTCAGGGAGAAGAGCCAGATCCAGTAGAACATTAATGATTTCTGTTCTAGGCTTGTGAAGTTCAAGCTAACAGTGGGATGACAAAATAAAAATGTAGAGCTGTATGTCTATTATCTTGATTGTGGTGATGGTTTCAAAGGTGTATACATATGTCCAAACCCATCAAATCGTATACATTAAATATGTACAATTTTTTTGTATCTCAACATGCCTCAGTAAAGCTGTTTTTAACAATGTCCAGTGAATACTTGAAGATATAGATCTGGAGCTCTGGTCATTCATCAGACATTTACTGAGCATTTACTATATGCCAGTTTCTTTACTTGAAACTGAAGGGTGGGAGCCACCAAGGAGGGAAAGGTCATAATGCCAGAGAGCATGTGGAAGTGAGGGCCCTCGTGAGGCAGGAAGCACAGGTGGAAGGTTGGCTTGTAAGAAAAGGAAGGGTGACTTAAGATGCATGGGGGGGATGAGAAAATGTGTCAGGATCGGGAAGGAGTTAACTGGGGTGGGGGCGACTTCTTTATTTAACTCTCATCATGAAACCTAAATTGGAGGAAGAATTCAGTTTGGTGTCAGAATCTAGTATGTAGGCTTCTTACCTTCCTTCCACCTTCTGAAAGGACTGATCAGCTTTGCAATTTGAGGTGGAAAGAGGTAGAGAGCAATGCTTGCACTAATAGATAAAGCCAAACCATTGTCCTCGTTGGTGGGAAGCATATTCAGAGATGTTGAATATGCTAATGATAGTGGCAGAAGACCAGCTGAAACAGAATAATCAAAGACAACTGTGAGCTGGGAGAGTTGGAGGTAGTTGCAGGGTATGGGGTAAGCAGGCTGGGGGCTGAACGGAGAGTAAACAGGAATTGGGCATGGTAGGACATGTGCCTTGAACACTAATGAGGGTCTAAAAATGGCACATGAGGACAAATGTCCATCATGTACCTCCCTTGCTTGAGTTACAGAAAATGAGAGAATATAATTTAGCTGGTACCTAGGAACCATTGAACATTGTGATACTGTGTGTTTTTATTCTGCCTTTCATTTATTCAGTGACCTTGAGCAAATCATCTACAGAATGGGGAATAATAAAAGCTGCATTTCCTTTGCCTCAATGAGATGCTATTAGGATGAATTAACTATCATCTGCGGAGTATATTTTGAACTCCTTCATCAAAGGTGTTATGATGTATGTGGGCAGTTCATCCTACAAAACAGTGCTAGGCTAATCACATGAAAACACTGTCATTATCCCCTCTCACTCCTGCTTGACAACCCATGTTTTTCTATTGAAATCCAGTCTCCCCACCCCCGCCAAAGCACCCACACACATACCACCACCACCAGACCCAAAGTCTTCTGCTCAGCTTTCCAGACTTTCTGTTATCTGGCTCCTCTCTACAGATCTGTACTTAGTTATTTCTACTCCCCAACAAGAAATCCCTTTTGTTCTACCATGCCAGTTGCAATTCAGCAATCACTGACTGGCCAAATCCTACCTGATTTTCAAGGTCTCCATCTTGCTTTCCCCATGAACTTTCTCTGAATGTTCCAGGCTACAGAAATCACTCCCATTTCCAAGCACCTGTTATATCCCTTGTCAGTAGCAGACAGTCCAGTCCTTGATTTATATACTGCCTTAGATTTTCCCTAATTATATATGTTATACTTGTCTCCCAAACTAGGTTGTAAATTACTTGAAGGTAGGGACCATGTATCTTACTTTTCTTTATACCGTTAGGTATGAATTATATGTAAAAGTGTAGGCTAGTGAGTGCAGTACACATAGACTAGACTTTTCTGACTTTTTTCCGTTCTGTTTCTGTAAATATATTGTGTAATGCTTGAATTCTTCTAGCTCATGAAGGCTAATTTGTGTACAGTGTAGACATTTTATACTTACTAAAATGATTTTAATGTATTACATGTAATAGGTCTAATGAAATATACTTGTAACTAATCAGCTGTCCACACACTGAAGCTCTCATTCTCATCTTGCAAGACCTTTGAGAGAAAAAGCCCTCATTGCTTTCCTAGTAACTAGGGCTGATTTCAGACAAATTTATGGCTTTGGGAGAAATAACCTCTTGTTCCTTCCCTTTGTTCCCCCCTCCCAAAAAAATACAAACAAATAAATAAAAGAAACTTCTTTACTTCTCTGTCCCAGCTGTTACATTAGAAAGAATCTGATACATTTCACTGATATTAAGGTGTTTTTGATTAGTGGCTCACTGTGTGACCTCTCCCATGGATGTTCACATGTTACAGGAAGTAATGCCTTTTAAAAAGAAATATAATAGTAGAATTTCAAACTGCTTGGTGATAATTTTTGAATGAATTGTATCTTCTGAAAGAGTCGTGGTTTTACTCATTTGTTGCTAGAAAGCAGAGTTAGGAGAACAAAAACTAACACTATTATTAGGTGTGATGCAACAAACTCCTTTTCATTTCTTGTAGTTAAGACCCAAAGAATTTCTACCACAGGTACATATACAACAATGTCTCTGGAGGAATGCCATGAGGTAACTCATTTTTAAAAGAACAAAAATCAATAAAATATGCACAGCTAAAATTTTCACTCCATCTTATGTACATTTCTCATTTGGTCATCTGCCGCTTTAGACTAAGGTGTTATATGGTAGGGACCACAGAAAGCAAACATTTAAATACGATATTAACTAATTCCTCTCAACAATCTTATGAAATAGGAAGAGTTCTCCAATAGGAAAATGACTTCAAATTTATATTTAAAAACAGAAGAGCACATTGCTGGCCAACGCTACCCATCATCCTCTTTGTTGTCCCTCCCCCAAATCCCATATATTTCAAGCAGATCTTCTGAAATGCACATTCAGAGAAACCAGGAAACCTAGTGCAGAGCAGATCCCATCCTTCTCCTCTATTCCTGCTTGTCTCTCCCCATTACCTCTCACCAGCATTTACCTTACTGGGGATGGAGCTATACTCCCCCTCAGCCTTTTCTGGACTTGTTCCAGCATACTTCTGACAGCAGCCCGCTGGCCTTTCTTTTCCTTGGTTTATCATACGATCATGGATTAGAATGATCCGTGTCCTAAAATATTGGATTAGCCATTGGTACGACAGCTTTGGATATTCTAGCAAAATATGAACAAAATTGTGGTTCATACTTCCTGGGGACTAGAGTAAACAAAACTATAGACAGCTTAGGTGTAAGAGTTAAAAATATTCTAATTATCTTTTTTAAAATGTCCACTCTCCTCCTTTTTGATCAAGTAACTTCAAGAATGTGCTGCTGAGGAAATCCAAGGCATTGTGTTTTTATCTTTTTCTCATGAAAAATGTTTACAGATAAAAACTTCTCAACCTTTCTTTAAGATCCTTGTAACAGAGAGCGTGTGTTCTTAGTGGTATTTTTCCCCCTCCCCCTTTCACCTGTTTTATAAAAAAGTGAGGAAAAGAAATCTGTAAAACCCTATCAATTTAAAATGTAAAGGACTGAAAAAAGTAGGGTTCAAATCAACTATCATTGAATTTTTCAGTTTGTTTATTACAGAACAATAGAGTGTCTAGCTGAAGAATAACAGTTGCTTTGAATTATAGAAATAGCTTCCCAGTATCAACTTAATGAAGTTTTTACTGGATTTGAAATCCATACCATACTAGGTATGTTAGGGAATTTCTAAGCACACTAGTGAATTACTCTACCAGATTTCAATAGTGCCTGGTAACACAATCCTAGGAGTGAATTTTTGGCAGGTGGAGTAAAGACTTCAAGGACATTTAGACGCATCCAGATTTTTGTTTGAAAATGCATTTTTGAGTTGCTCTGTTAGTGCCTTTTTATCCCCCTCCCCCGGCTTTCCATTAAGCCATTGGCTTTGGGACATATCACTTTACAGTATGTTATATTAAGCTAGGATTTAACTGCTTGCTGCAGTATAGTATAAATAACATAGCAGTGGGTGATGGGGAAGGGATGGGCAACATAGATAATCAAGTGGGGCATAAGTTGTTATTAATGCAAGAAAATTTGGGGCAGCTGAGCCAGTAGAAACCATAAAGTCATAATTTCTTCCCAGAGCTAGGTTCATCATTATTGTTGCCCCCTAGAGCTGGGAAACTTTCTGGCCTCCCTGGTCTCAATTTCCTGCTGCCTGCCTTAACTTTAAGTAGAAGCATAAAAGAAACCAATCAGCAAAGCATGCACACATGCTACTAAGTATAGGGCTAGAAAATAGAACTTTGACCTCTTGTGGTTAAGGAGACTACAGTCAGTGTGTCTGCCAGCCTCAGGGAAAGAAGCATATTTCAAATGTATGCTTTTTAAGTGCTACCAACCCCATGGGAAGAACAGTTAGCAAGCTCATTAATTAGGGTCCTGTTTGCTTCTCTAGTTTTATTTCAAATCCTTTGAACTTTGCTCTGAGCCTTCCTATGTGCCTGTCAGTTAATGGTAATGTATTAGACTTTCCCAAGTTGGACGCTGGTGATCCAGGTTTAATGTTTTTACACGCTTAGTCTTCATGAAACAACTAGGTGTGATTTAAGCTAGAAAATTATTAGCAGCAAAGTTTGGAAGACCCACATTGTGTAGGACATAGTGCTTGATACCTATCTTTGAGATACAAAAAGTATAAAGGAGTCCCTGACCTCAAGAAGTTTATACTGAAACTGAAGAGATTAGACATCTACACATTTAGGCATCTAACAGTGCAGAGCAATAGTAATGAATCCCAAATGTGATAGAAACTGATATAGTAGCATTCCAAGGAAGATCAGACTAAGGAAGGGAATTATCATTTATAGAATGCCTTTATGCACTTGTGCTTTTGCCACTGCACTACCTTACTTCTAGGCAGGGCATCCCTGAACAGACCCTTAAAGGAGAGTGGGAGACAGGCAGGAGAAAAGGCATAAAGGGACACACACAAGGTTCCTTCCATAACAGAGGTGTGAGGTCGGTGCTTGTTGTCATGAACTACGTTAGGACCAAATTATGAAAGGCCTTGAATGCCAGACTGAGACAGGTATTTTTAACTCAGCCTACAGCAAGTTGTTGTTGTTTTTTGTTGTTGTTGTTGTTTTTTAATCAAGAAAGTGAACTGATGAAAGCAATGGTTCGTTGTCTGTTTTTGGAAGATTACATTAGGCTTCCAACCTAACAGGCTGGGTTGGAGAGGGAAAGGCTAGATATAATAAGTGGATGTTGTAATAGCCCAGGCTTTAGCTGTTAAGGGTGTGATCTAGGGCAGTGATGGTCAAGCTTGAGCATGTATCAGAACCACCTGGAGGGTTTGTTAATACACAGATTGCCAGGCCCCATCTCCAGAGTTTCTTTTTTTCTTTTCCTTTTTTTTTTAACATCTTTATTGTAGTATAATTGCTTCACAATGTTGTGTCAGTTTCTGCTGTATAACAAAGTGAATCAGCTATATGTATACATATATCCCCATATCTCCTCCCTCTTGTGTCTCCCTCCCACCCTCCCTATCCCACCTCTCTAGTTGGTCACAAAGCACCGAGCTGATCTCCCTGTGCTGTGCAGCTGCTTTCCACTAGCTATCTATTTTACATTTGGTAGTTTATATATGTCCATGCCACTCTCTCACTTCGTCCCAGCTTCCCCTTCCCCCTCCCCGTGTCCTCAAGTCCATTCTCTACGTCTGTGTCTTTATTTCTGTCCTGCCTCTAGGTTCATCAGAACCTTTTTTTTTCTTTTAGATTTCATGTATATGTGTTAGCATATGGTATTTGTTTTTCTCTTTCTGACTTACTTCACTTTGTATGACAGACTCTAGGTCCATCCACCTCACTACAAATAACCCAGTTTTGTTTCTTTTTATGGCTGAGTAATATTCCATTGTATATATGTGCCACATCTTCTTTATCCATTCATCTGTCAATGGACATTTAGGTTGCCTCCAGAGTTTCTGATTCAAGTAGGTCTGCAGTGTCCGTGAATTTGCATTTCTAATGAGTTCCTAGCTGCTCCGCTGGTCTGGGGACCACTCTGAGCACCACGTAAGGAAGACTTGACAGACCTTGGTGACTAATTGGATATGGGAAGGGCAAAAACGTGATGGGAGAGTAAAGACTCAAAGATATTGCCAAGTTTGGGAGAAAATGGGTTTATTTTTAAAAGTTGAATTTGAAGCACTGGCCACACAACCAAGCAGAAGCAATTAGTAACAGGTTTGTTCAGGAGTGAAGATGGAGATGGGAGGTCCTACATGGAGAGAGATAGTAGATGAAATTGTGAGAAATCAAAATAACATGATTGTCAATCATCCTTCCAAGAAGCTGAACTCAATTTTGTATTAAGTTTTGTAGCTTCCAAAATCTCGCTGTCACCCACCACTTCTGTGTTCCTTGATCCAGGTAGGTTTGACAGCTCAGTAAATGCTCTTCAAATGCAAACACTTTTATTAAGAACATGAAATCTATTTATGCTTATACTTGTGAAAATGCAATTTGGCTAAAGTGACATAAAATGCCAGTTTCCTAAATGCCAGTAAGTGGCACCATTTACTCCAAAGATAGACATTTTAAAGACTTTTTCCAATTTTGATACATCTCATCAATTTTGTTGTACAGAATCCCTTTCCCTCACTCTGTATTAACCCCCCCCAAAAAAAACCCAGATGTAATAACTCTGAGCTGCTATTATGTCAAAAATACCCATTCAAAGTTATCATATTCCAAAGCCACCTTGTGTTTACATATGGAAATTCTTGGAGGGGAGAGGAAGTTACTTCTGAATCATTAAGGAAATATCAAACCACTTCCTAAATGGCCTTTCTGACTCCAGCTTCTGCTCTCTAAAATATTCTCTATACCTGTCAGATTAATATATTACCACTTGCCAACAGGTACCATGTAGGAAAGCTCAGAGCTCAGTTTCAACAAAGGATTAGAACTGAAAATAAGAGAAGCAAATGGGCCTACTTAATGAGTTTGCCAACACCAAACAACGTGAGCAAACTTGATTCCCCACTTCATTCACCAGCCTTGGACCTAAGTCACTCTTCAATTTCTAAAATGAACACACAGGTAACAAAACCGAAATTATCCTTCAGAATTGAAGATGTGCCACCAGTGAGGATGTTGAAAAACATGTGT
The DNA here is from genome assembly GCF_965194805.1 of Balaenoptera borealis. NCBI lineage: Eukaryota > Metazoa > Chordata > Mammalia > Artiodactyla > Balaenopteridae > Balaenoptera > Balaenoptera borealis. The sequence continues at coordinate 110,436,856 of NC_138881.1, forward strand.
AGAAATGTACCTCTAAACACATTTTAGGTGATGTTTAATTACCATTAAAATAAGGTCCTTGAGTGCCTAGGGGACTTTCTCCCCCTTTAGGGAATACAATTTGTTTGGGTGTAAAATTCTGATATGTTTACCTTATACCTCTCACCTCTTTTGGGGTAGCTATCTCTTTTCCAGGATACTTAATTACTTTTGTGACCCATTTTTCATGATTTTGGACGGTAAATTAAGTTTTCATTGGGGAAAATTGATGGAGGCTGTGTGTATATGCACATGAAATGTATATTGTACATGAAGTATATTTTGTGTTTGAAAACACTTTTGATCTATTCAAGAAAATGAGGCTCAACATTGGCCAGTAGAGTTTTTAGTCAGCTGTACCAAATTTAGACATAACTATTTTAAAAAGTAGAAAAGTGCATTGTCAAAATAAAAATGGGTAAAAGATAGGATGGTCACTAAGTTCAAGAAGCAGAAAATGATGATTTGGTAATGTCATTTAAGAAGGTCTGCATATAAAAGGAATTCAGTAAAATTGATGTAAAAATTATGTACTCAGTAAAAATTATGGTATCCATGGATTTGCTAAATATTTTTATTATATAGTAAATATATAGAGTTCTTTACCACCTTTAAAAAGATTTATAAAAATCTTTAAATATGTATTTATAAAAGGTAAATACATATGCATATATGTACCTATGACTAAATACATAACAGTGTTATCAGGATTTTACACGTTGCGGTTTTATCATCACTAGTTCCTTTTTCTGTCTTTAATATTTAAACTATTACTATTCTTAAAGAAATTGGACTCACAGCAGTCTATTCCATACAGGAAACAGATCATGGGAAACAACTTTTAATGAAATTCAGTACCAGTGTTAAGCTGTTTTAGTGAATTAAAATTGGATTGAACATTACGTAGGATTATATTTATCAAGATTCTCAATTCTCTGCTTAATTTCTCCCATAGAATAGTCTTACAGAGAATCATTGCATCAAAGGAACTGCTTTTGATAGATATAAATCTGTTTACCTATTAGTAAAATCAGAGGCATGTGAGTAGTATACAAATGACTTCTGGTTAACAGAAACTTGTGATCATTGTCTAAGCTCTTATTTTGAAGCTAAAATTGTTATAGGTACTTTACACTAGATTCTAAGGTGATAGGGAATGGAGGGGGTTAGGGCATTGGATTCTGTTTCAGTGGCAAACAAAATCTCATACAGGAGAGCTGCTTTTTTTTTTTAACTATTTATCTCTTCATGAAAAATGGTGACTGTCACTGAAAGATCTTTTTTTTACTCTGTCACAGGCTTCCCAAAGGGCACATAAAATGAAAACGTGGGATTTGACTAGTTAAATAGTGAATCAGGTTTTAGCATAGGTGACACCTCCATCGTCGTCTTTTCGGACTGTGATTTCTGGTAATAGCAAGTGAAAAAAACTATTACCGCTGTTGCTATGGCTCTTCTATCTGCTGAGGTTCAGGCATCGTTTTGGAGGCTGCAGTGTAAACCGTGCTTTGGGAAGGTAGAATTTCATAATACCAGAGGATTCCTGCTGCCTCATGAGCAGACAGAAAATGTAGGTGAGGGAAAAGGTGTTGGACACTGGAAGAAGAGAAAGACAGTATTTCCTAGGAAGGGAAAAAGTAGTCTTTTGCTTTAAAGATTGAGAATTCTCTCTATATTTTTTAGAATGGGAAATTTCTCTACTTTCTGCAGAGAGGAGAAAAAGCTAACAGAAAAGGAAATTGGGGAGGTAATAGTAATTCATTTCTTTCTTGTTGCTTATGACTTCTGTGATAAAAGTTACATTTACGTAATCGACTTGTTATGGCAAGAAAATGTAAAGAGTCTTTTGTGGTTGGGAGAAAGCTTGTGGAAGATCAGGGGGAAGAGCTAACATCACAGGGATGGTGATTTCAGCTGCTTTTCTGTTTAAGATGTGCAATTTTGGTGGCGTGTGTACTGCACCAATAAATTGTTTCTAGACACTTGGAGTCATTTTGGGTGGCCTTTTTTTCCCTCTGTAGGCAAAATGAATACTTTTCATTAACAAGGAAAAGTGCCAGATTATCACTGGATTATATTTGACTAATTTGGACTGTTATTTGGGGATGGGGAAGGGGAGGCTAAAGAGAAGAAATCTTTCTTCCAAATGACTGGAATTAATATGATTGTTACTTTTCCAGTAGGTTCTGGCCTTAAAATTCTCCCTCAGGGAATGATTAAAACAGTTTTTTGGAGCATTTCAAGGCTGTGTAGCATCTCAGATTTACTTTAAAATAAGTTTGCTTAATCACTTTTTAGCACCACTTGATTTATATCTTGGCTGGGAGAAGAGTTCTAGAGAAGTATGTAGTCCAATTACTTTTTTCTAAGAAGACTTATGGATACCAAATACTACATTATTCTATTGTTGGCTTTTAACTTTCCAATAGTTTAAAAGGTATAAATGTCTTCATACTTGGATAAAACCAGCAACAACATTGTATTTTGCCCAGGGATTGCAGCCCCCTCCCCACTTTCCAGGATAGAGACAGCTTTCTCCCATTGTCCATCCACATGCCTGGGTTTTTTGGGAGAGTCAATCTGTATAACCCAAAGCAATTTAATTTGATTACTCTTGTGTGTTATTCTTTAATGACAGTGTGTCGTGCAGTCATAGTGTAAGTATGATCCTGATTGAAAGATAAAGCACAGTTTTAGATGATTTTTAAAAAAACCCTTTAACTCAAAAGATGATTCATATATTGTAAAAGAATATTCTTATTTAATATGGCCAAGTGATTCCAGAGTTTGAGAATTTAATTCTTTTTTCCTAGTAGGACACTAAATTGTCTTCTCCTAATTACTAGAATGAAGAATGTAGTGTATTCTCTTCCTTTATGCTGTGAAATAATGCCTGCACACATCTCCTCAAATGTAAAACTGTGAGCTTTGGGGATTCTGCTTAGGAGTCTGGACTAGGCTATTATTTATAAAAGATAAGAGATCATGTATTCATTCCAAGCAAATTTTGAATTGGATGTAATTAATTTTCTACTGAGGCAATTAATGTGTAATTACTTTTCTACTATGTGTAATTAATTTTCTACTAAGAGGTAGTAAGGCTATAATGTTTGGCTTATGTTTTGTACAAAAGGAAGTTTCCTTGAAATTTTGGATTTTCCCCTCTCCCTTGTAAATATTTTTGAATGCCTGTATTTTTAAAAAATAATAATGATCACCTTCTTCCAGTAGTGTTTTTGGAGTTTTGTTAATCTAATGCAGCCTTTCTCAATTGCAATTGTCATTCTGCACCACAAAACAGAGACAATGGTATGAGTTAATGTTTTCTCAATTCTCCCAAGAAGGACACAACTAAAACCATTCTAGATGCACTAGAGAGGAGTTTATTACACACAGTAGATTCCTTAGAGCAGCAGTTGACAAACTAGAGCCAAGGGCCAAATCCTGCCTGCAGTCTGTGTGTAGCCTGAAAGCTAAAAAAAAATTTTTTTTTTACATTTTAAAGAGTTGTTAAAAAAGAATATGTGACAGAGACCACAGACTATACCTGGCCCACAAAGCCTTTAAGACATTTACTATGTGGCCCTTTGCAGAAGAAGTTTGCCAAACCCTGTCTTAGGGCATGGAACCTCATTGAGAATTGCTGATCTAAAAAAAGGAAGCATTTTATAGTATTTTCTCTGGGATTAGGTATACAGTAAGATAATAGGAAAGTTTCTCTTCTTGAGGTAACTGGCTTGTATATTGGTCCCATTATCGTAATGCTTAATTCAAGGAAAGACTCCAGATCATAGTTAATAGGGAAATACATTTTTATTTGTTTTCTAGACAAAAATTTTAATGGTTGAGTGATATAGAAAGTTCTGTTGGTAACAAAAATGAATGATAAATTATGTGTATGTATATACAAATATATTTTAATATTTTTCTTAGTTTCTATAGCAAGAAAATAAAAGTGATTGAATTTTATAGGACTATGAGGGAGGGCACTGATTGCTTTTATCACTATTTTAAATTAAGGGGCTATATCTATTAGAGAAGGAAAGTGAATAGAGAGTATTAGGTGTCAGATATAATCACATTTGTTTCCTCCTTGTACTGAATAAGTGTCTTCACCCTACAATTAACATCTCAGGTACCTTGTCAGCAGTAAGGAGAATAGTACTTAATCAAAACTGCATTAAAATTATTAGATCACAGCATATGAAGTAATCAGGCTCTACCAAATGCCACTTAACTACTTGATTTAGTAGGGGAGGTGCCATCAGCCATAAAACATATATTGGTCAATCACAAAATTATCAAGGGAGAAAAAGACCAGCAGGCATTATTTGTAATTTGCTGCTGATTTCCTTTATCTCCATATTTAGTTAATCATGAAGTTCTAGCAGTGTTTTTTTCTTGGGAAATGTCAGACATCATCCCTTCTTTTATCATGCCATTCTGGCCTCTGTCACTAAATACACTTGGAAAGTTGTGTTGACAACTTTCCAAGGCAACGTGCAGAAATAATGAAACTACCTGAAACACAGACTTTATTTTTCACTCATCTGCTAGAAGCTTTCAGTGGCTCCCTACTAACCTGATCAGAAATTCCTAGGATGGATGAGTCAAGTGAGGCTTCTGAGATGGTCAGGAAAGGCATCACTGGATGGCTGAGCTGGCTTTAAGACTGGGTGGGAAGAAGGGAAAGAAAGGAAGGGAATGAAATTAGGCAAGACAAGAAAAGACAAATGGACTTCTAAGGTTGTGTCTTTCAAAATCTTCTGTGGGTCCTTTTGGGGAGGGCCATAAAGATTTGTTTGGTGAATGGTACTTTATCTCTGGTTAGGACTGTAAAATGATAGGGTACCAGTCAGCTCAAGTTGTAGATCACAGATCTTTTTGGGTAGCATACTGTTCAAAGCATTCTAATTACTTTGAATTGCTCATCAAGATTATTTTCGTTATGGCAATTCAAAAACTAATTAAGGAACTTTGCCATTTGTCTGCATCCTGAGGTTACTTGTTTGTCATTGCCCCACCCTACCCCATCCTCAGCTAGAAATCACTCATTATAAAATCAAAACCGCCAAGTATTTTATAAAGATCACTTCCAGTTCTAAAATCCTATGGTCCTTTAAAGTTTCTAAACAGATTGTATAGCATATTTTTTGGAGGAAAAAAATCAGATTTTGTACATGTATTCAGATTTGGTACTGGATGTTGATTATCCTTATTGGAGAATGACAGTTTCGTTAAGCTGATTGCAAAGTGAACAGGACCATATAGTTCAACTACTAAAATATATTACCTTAGCCATGGTTTTATGGAGAACATGTAAACAGCCTTATGTTTATAATGGTATTTCTTAAAGATTAAAAAATTCAACTCATATTAGTAGGTATCTCATAATTTCAGTAGCATTTTCCCCTTTATTTGAAAATTTAATTTTTCTAATATTGTGCTTTGATGACATGAATAGATTTCAGCAATGTCAGCACAGATCAATGGGGCTTAAAAACTGATGAATCTGTACCTTTAGGGATAAGGATTAGAACATTCACAAATGTTATTGACAGTGGGGTGTAGGGTAGGATGGAGATGGGTTTGAGAAACTTTAGTTCAGGAAAAGCTGATGAACTCTGAGCAGAGATTAATTTATAATAAAGAGAAGAAGAGTTCTCTAAGCTGAAATTCTTTGGGAAAATGGAAATATGGCAATATTTAGGACTTTTTTTTTCAAATGAACTGGTACTCCCTGTGCAAAGGAAAGGGGATACTGATGATAAAATCCTCATCAGTGAGGATGTTGAAATCCAGCCCCTGTTTTGTTAATGTAACAAATTTGTTGATGCGAGCTAATTTCTCATATATGTTGAGTGTATCGTGATGCGGGGCAAAGAACTAACTTATGCTCACTTGTAGTAGTTCTTCTTAGCTTAGGGTTTCAGGTACAGCTGTTACACATACACATCCCACTTTACTTAGTTTCTGAGTGTATTCCTATTTATTAATGCACTGCTCCAATTCTTTTAAAGAAGTAGATAGGGCATAAAAAATAATAAACATTATTCTTTTAGCCATGCACCCATACACACACATAAGCACACATTGTGATGATATTTTTCACTTTGGGGAAATGAAAAGTGGGAAATGGATTGTTGAAAAATTAGAGAGCATTCTTTTAGAGCATTCTATAATCTCCTCTCTGCTCCATTCTTAGGGTTTGCCAAGATTAAAATTGTTTGCTATTGACACATCATGCCATCGGTATCATTTTCTTGGGATCAAAGAATGTTAAAGCCAGCAGGACCCAAGAGATAAATTTCCTTAGTCCTAAGATTCCATTGGGTAACTCCTTGCAAATATTATTTGATTAAATTCGTTCAAAGTATAGATTTGATTAAAGAGGGAAATGTTGGAAGGAAATTATACTGCAACCACTTTCTCATGAAGAATGAAAAGGTAAGTCTATGTAAAATTCCACTTTTTCAGTGTTAATTTTCTGAAAGAACTCATGGTGTTAATAATTTAGTGCTGTGCTTACAAGCTTCAAACCTATTGATTTTAATTGGAGTTCCACATCGAGAAGGAAGATAGACAGTGAGCAAATCAATTTTGTTTTAATCCAATGCATTTAAATAAGTGTGTTGAAGATTCACCATAACATTATCCATGATAGTTTGATATTTGCTATAAGGGGCCTCTGCCTTAGATTCTATCCAAAGGTGTTTATTTCTGAAAGTGCTAGAATGGCATCCTTTAATTTTGCCTCCAGTATGGATAGCATAAAATGAGGCTCTCAGTGTCCATCATGTTAAAGTGCCCTGTGTGGGTTTGATTAAATAATGGCCTGTTTTATCATTTATACATTAGCAGAATCTTTGTCTTCCTCTCATTGTATAGCCTTGTCCTCTTTCCAAATTAGTATTTTATAGTTAGAGCTTGTTATCAATCCCAAGCCATATTTATATAATGTCCTGTCTAGTCAGTAATAATCCCTTTAACTTTAACCTTAATGTTTATGGTTAAACCCGATCCTTGATTGAATTGTGCATTTCTATATGTGTTCAGCCCAACTAAATTAAAAGAAATGTTCGGCAGAGTGATACACAGACTGTGGCCTCTAATCTTTGCATCAGTGTATGACATCATGCGAGACTCTCTAGGACATACAGTAGTCATGTGGCTCTGTTTAATAGTGATTACAGATGTGCTTCCAGAATCAGATTTCCATATGCCACTGAGGTACATCCTTTTGTGTATGGTTCCTACCAACTCTCCTTTGAGTATAGCTCCATATTATTTCACGAATTGCTGTTTTGCAACCCAAAGAGCTCCCCGGTAGAAAAGAAAAAACTCAAAGTTGTCACTTTGGAAAGTTTTTATTATGTCAATCACATGTGAGAATAGGGATTGACTTAGAATCTCATACCTATTTTAACATCCTTCAGTTTATTGAATGTAATCTTCCTTGTACTGAAAGTCAGAACTCAAATTGCAAATGGAAGGATAACCTCATGCCAAAGATTTCATCTTAGGAGGGCGCCCAGGTAAGCATCCTAAAAACATTCAAGAGCCACAGTATACGAAGTACTGTACTGGGTGCTGTGAGGGTACCTGGTGCTTAGTGAGATAGAGCCCCAACCTCAATGAGCTTACTCATTAGAAAATAGCAATAGAAAAGTCATGGCAATGAAAGAGAATGCAAAAATAATGAAATGCGTGCTGTAATGGAGGCTCAAGCAAAGGGCTGTGGGAGGGCAGAAGGTGAAACAATTGATTTTGTTTGGGTGATCAGGTTCCCCTGGGGAGTTCGGAAGGTGGTTTTTTGTTTGTTTGTTTTAATTAGAGATGCGGATTTCCAGAGGAGCCATAGGGTGTTGTTGACTGCGAAAATGGCATGGCCTAAAGGCTCAAACATAAGAAAGTAGAATTGTGCCCCAATGGAACATTGCATTTGTTTGTACGTCTAAGCTACTACTTACTGAAGCATTGGGTTTGAGATACGGTAAGATATCCCTGAAATTTTCCCTTTGGGCCTTTAGTTTTGTTGGATGTTCTAGTTCTGTATATGGGCAAATATAACTGCATTAGTTTCTGCATGCCACTTTACTTTCTGAATGAATTTACAATTAAAAGAAGAGGAAGATGAATATAACCTTAGGTCCTGTATGAGCTGAACTCCTGGCTCCCCTTGACTTCCTTGGAGCAGTCACTCACGTATAATGGGGCATGGCCAGTGTGAGGGGCCAGAGGTCAGTCTGGATTGTAGTTCACTCTGCTACTCTTTATCCATCCATCCTTGGCTTCTGAGCCTGCTTCATTATAGTATCAGAGAGTTGGAACTTGAATGCCGCCTACTCTAATTCTGAATTTCTTACTGGAACAATGGGATAGTATATACTTTTCATTTGAGCCACTGTATACCACTGTAGAGTTGGCCGTGTGGCCAGTGCCAGTTCATCCCTTACCTTAATGATTGCTTCAAAACTAGAGTTGGCAACTGCTAGTGATAGAAGGAGGGGAACAAAGGGATTTGGCTTCTAATACCTCACTAATTCACAGTGTCAGAACAGTAAGGGACTTAACAGTTCCCTGAGCCCACCTCTCTCCCTCATTATACAGATGGTGAAGCTGACATTTAATCACTGATTTCTGGTAATTTCTGGGATAAGCAAAATTATGCCAATTTTGCCTGACCTCTCTGCTGTTTACCTCTGTAATACTTATAAGAAACCAGATCTCCTTTTTTCCTTTGGAATGGCTGTGAGGTCAGAGAGAAATGAGCTAAATGATGCAATGGAATCTGCATCCAGCATTTATTGTGATGATAGCCTTGACTTTTGGTTATTGAAAGAAGAACGTGATTGTTTGCAGGATGTTTCCTTCCCTTTACCTATGGATATAATTAAAGGTTTAAGGGAAATTCAGCTCCCAGAGAGTTAATCAAAAAGACAAAATTAGTTATTTCCTTTAATTTAAGAAGTCTTAGATCCAAAGATGATTTACCTGGCTGAACAAAATAATATATTTCTACTCTCAATTAAAATAATAGGAATTTAAAGATCTGGGAAATGGAGCTAATAAAAGTGCTGCCTGTTATGACTTTGTTTCTTGCTTGAGGATTTCTAAGATGGAGGAAGCTATATAATTAAATTTCTTCTCAGTCTTTCTGTAGTTCAGTTTTCTTGAGAAAAATGTGGCATGTGGTAAAGTGACAATAGAATCAAAGAAATGTTTCATTCTTCTTTACCCGATTGTACATTGGACTGTCTTACAAACTTATGTAAAGAATTGCATTCTTCACATCCCAGAATGTGTCCCGCTTACTTCATTGTTCTTTTCCTCTGATCTGAGGTTGGGTAAAAAGAAGAATGCAACTTAGGGGGCAGAGGAAGCTCTTCTCTTATCTTCTCTTGAGTAGGAGGAATTAAGATGAAGGAATATTATCAATTTTTCTTTTGTTCTTAAAGATGAAGTAGACTCAAAATTATTAATCAGGTGAAACTCTTCAAACAGCTATGTCAAAATCTTTTGTAATAATTTCAACAGAGTTATCCTTTACTAAAATATTTGCATTCTAAGTATTTTTGCTAATGAGATGCATCTAAAAACAGGAATAATAGGGCTTCCCTGGTGGCGCAGTGGTTAAGAATCAGCCTGCCGATGCAGGGAACACGGGTTTGAGCCCCAGTCCAGGAAGATCCCACATGCCGCGGAGCAACTAAGCCCCGGCGCCACAACTACTGAGCCTGTGCTCTAGAGCCCACGAGCCACAACTACTGAAGCCCGCATGCCTAGAGCCCGTGCTCCGCAACCAGAGAAGCCACTGAAATGAGAAGCCCACGCACCGCAACAAAGAGTAGCCCCCCCTCGCCTCAACTAGAGAGAAAGCCTGCGCACAGCAACGAAGACCCAACGCAGGCAAAAATAAATAAATTAAAAAAAAACCCAAAGAACAGGAAAATAAAGGGAAGATGAAAAAGTACTAAAAAATTTAATTTTATTTTTGCCTTATGAACACATTTTTCTTGTTGCTGTGCACAGTATTGCTGAAAGTTTAAATTGTTGACTTTATGCTTTGCTATTAAGACCAGGGCTGCCTTGTTGCTGCCTCATCCATCTTTAAACTGCCTTTTAAGTGGGTGAGTAAAGACAAGGACTCAACTGTGAGTTTAGAAAATGCTGTCTGAAGACCACAAGGAAGCCCAGGGTTGTTTTAACTATATCTCTGACTACATTTCATTTATGTCATTATGTACATAAAATCAAATAATTTGACTTCTACTTTATGTTGCAAAAGCAAGTTATAATTACCTTTGAGAGATGTGGGTATTCAATAAAAATAGGTTAACTAAGAACATTTTCTTTATACAAGTATTTTGAGCTCTCACAAACATGGAAATACAAACTCAAACGACTGACCACCTCAAGAGATTTGACTTTAAGCTCAATTCTTCTTGGTTAATTTGAAACACATACAGACATACTTAATTTTGATCTTAGTTCTTATTCTGTTATATGCAAAATATAGTGAAGCTAAATATTTTATTTCATAAATATAAATCACAGAGGTCTCTTAAGAATTCCGTAAAATTTCATCAGATACTTGTAATATGAACCTGAGGTAAGGTAGAGAAATACTCTGCTAACATCACATTCTTCAAAAATTTAGAAAAATTTATGAGGAGTTTGCTTTATCCTTCTCATTATTAAAGTAATCTGAGTATTCACATGGTCATTTGAACAATTCTATGCCTATATAAAACCTAGCACAAAAGTATTGTCTTTATTCTTGGATAATTTCATCAATTTGAGGGTCTCTTTTCTGAACAGAACTGAAAACCTTAGTGTTAATGGTTACTGAAGTCTACAATAAATCACTGATAAAGCTGGAATTGGAGCTGTTGGCTTCCGGACATTGGGTCCTATGGGAATCATGGTATAGAATACCGTTGCTACCTTGCCTCCCACACTTTAGAGGCTAGCCCGATCCAGTCTAGTTATTGACATGGAAAAAATGGTCCAAGTATAGTAACCTTGTCAGAAAGTCAAGATTACATACTGTAAGACTCTAATATGAACTGTTTGGTAATTGTGCATATATACAGGGATCAGTCAATTGCATAGTGGTTCAAAAATTATAAGAAATCGTATTCAAAGAATAGGAAAGTCCTATTTTAAGTTTTTTCAAATTCTTCTAAGTTTAAATTTTTTTCAAATTCTTTTTTTTCAATTTCTTTAAATGTAGGGATATTAGTATGTAGACATTGGATAGTTGTGTGATCTGTTCATGGTGGAAAATAATTTTGGTTTTATAGCAAAAGGGTATAGTTTAGGTTACAAGCTGTAGTGAAAGAACCTTAGACTTAGGAGTCAGTATACTTGGGCTCAAGTTTGAGCTTTGCCACTAGTTAATTGCCTTATATCACTGAACAATTTGTAACCTCTCTAGACTACAGTTTTTCTCCCTGTAAAAATACATTCTGGATCAATCTAAATTCCTTTTATCCTGCTAAATTCATTCCTTGCTAAATTCCTGTTCATCTCAGAGATTCTATAATTATTTTAATTCCAGGATTTCTGCTTCCCTTTTTAACCTCTCCCTACATCTACCATCATTTTGACATAAATGGCCTTAAATTTTGCAGCTTCTGTTTGGTGGTATTAACCTAGGACACAGCAGGCAAACAATAAATGCTTGTTGCTGACGATGGTGATGAGGAGTTGCAGTAAATGACCATTTCCTTCCAGCTCTAAAAGCCTATGACTGTTATGGTTCTATCCAGAGAGAAGTCAATTGTGCTTAGATCATATATAGCACTTTAAAAAGACAGATAGTGTCCTGTGGTATTGAACGCAAGTAGTGCTAAGGGGTAGATGGCTGTTGATTTTTAATCTTTCCCTTTTTTCTTCTGGCAATATCTTGATTAGGAAGCACGCAACAGACTTTTGAGGCCGTGTTCATAGGGCAATTGAAAAATCTTAACATACCATAATAAAACGAATTGAATTTGAGGCCTATGGAACCACTAGAGAAAGACTTATATTTCTATGCATTCTATATTGTTAAATGACATGTAATAGTACAGACGTGGAAGTAATCTAGAAAAATATTTCCTCTTTAACTTAGGAGAACTAATCTGAGCAATTTAAAGAGGTAGCTACCTGGGTATATCTCTAGTTTTTAGTACATTGTTAAGCTAATGTTTTTAGTTACTCTCTGTGATTGTCAGGGCATCCTGAGTTCATTGCAGATCGCTTCTGGTTGTTACCACTTGAGAGGCTGGAATGAGTAAGAGATATTCCTTTCTAAGCCTTGATAGCATTAGCACATTCTTTGCTCATAATTTCCTGTGTGCCCCTCCTCATTAGTGAGTCACTGATAGGCCTATACACAGATCATTCTTTGTAAAGTGCAAAAAGTATTTTATAGTCAAGAGCACTCATAGTATGGATTTTACTAAGGTTGGGAGGCAAGTGCAAAACCTAGTTTGAGGTCAGCCTTGCTTACTTTGGTTCTCGGTTTTTGAAGGTTCTTTCACCTGAACTCAACCCTTTTTGGTAAAAACCTCTGAGAAATCTATCTTCTTTTTCCTGAATCTCTTATGTTTTCACTTTCAGTTCCAGACTAGAGGGCTTACAGAGCTACCTCAGATTCAAAGAAACTAGATTCTTTATCTTTGGTTCTTTCCTACCTTTGGCTTTCCAGGTCTTCATACTGCTAGAACCCCAAGACTAATTCTAATTTGGCCTACAATTTTCTTGTTTCTTCTAATCACCTATTCCTAATGTCCCCTGATGGGGTTCAGGACACACTAACCCCAAAATATAGCACTTTGGCATCTTGAATGTTTTAAGTTGAAGAAGTTTGAGAAAGACCTCCCCCACACTGCTGCCTTGAAGCAGGTCAGAAAACCCTCATTTGAGAGGTGCTCTCCCTATACCCAGAGGAAAGGAGCATCCTTATCTCCAAAGACAAGGTGACGCCAAAAAGAATCGGAACAAACAGGCGTTGCTAAGTTTCCCACAGTTTGCTGTATTTAGCTCGTACTCTTTGCCCAATCACTCTTTCCGCGACGTTCCACTCTTCATCAAACTTAGCATAAAAACACACAGGTTTAACCATTTCTTTCAGTCTTCATTTCCTTATGGAGGTTCCAGTGTCATGTAAAACTTTTATTAAATTATATTCTTTTCTTCTGTTCATCTGTCTTAGTTTAAGTTTCAAACCTAGGCAGAGACCCTAAGAGGGCTGAGGAAAAATTTTTTTGCCCCTACACGCCCCCCTCCACAGTCTGTACCCATTTTCTAGAAGCTAACTAGACCTAAACTTTTACTCTTTGTCAATATTGACTGTTAACTCAAAATGGTCATCAAATACATCACAACTTATTATATACCCTATTATTACATAGACTGTATTGGGTAAAAATTATTCAAGAATACATACATAAGGAGTATGGGATATGTTGCATGAGTTTGGATAAATGTTACATGTACAGTCTTATTCGAGGTGTCCTTAGAACAAGTATAGCAGGACTTAATTTTTAAAATATAGGTATGTATGTGTAAATACCAAAGTCCTCTTGGTTTTATTTTAATCTCCAAGATGTCCACTTTTAGTGTGTAGAGTTAGAAGAGAGCCACATGCTTGCCTGGGAAAAATAAGGATAATGAGTTCCCTATAATGAAGGATTCAAATTTCAGATCTGTCTGCTCAGTGGTTCCTAAATGCTGATTTTAAGACTGGTGCCAAAATGACTAGATAAAAAATAGTTTGGAGTACTTTTTTAAACAAATACTGATTCATGGGCCCTAGTCTCAGAGATTCTGAATCAGTAGTTTTGGGATGAGGCCTACGTATCTGCATTTTAAGAGATGTACTGGTGATTCTAATGTGTAGCCAGGACTGGAGAGTACTTAGGAACCCTTTAAGAGAGTTCTTCCAGCCCTCTAATTCTGTGATTTAAGTATACAAGAAACCTTCTTCCATCTGCCCCTGACTTTCCTGTTCTTTTCCTTTTTTAAAATTATAGTTGATTTATAATATTATAATAGTTTCAGGTGTACAACATAGTGATTCAATATTTTTATAGACTATACTTCATTTAAAGTTATTACAAAATAATGGCTATAATTCCCTGAACTATACAATATATCCTTGTTGCTTATACATAGTAGTTTGTACCTCTTAATCCCCTACCCTTATCTTGACCCTCCCCAGCCCCTCTCACCACTGGTAACCACTAGTTTGTTCTCTATATCTGTGAGCTTATTTCTGTTTTGTTATATATATTTATTTGTTTTATATTTTAGATTTCACATATAAGTGATAACATACACTGTTCATCTTTCTCTGACTTATTTCACTAAGTCCATCCATTTCCAGGTCCAGCCATGTTGTTGCAAATGGCAAAACTTCATTCTTTTTGATGGCTGAGTAATATTCCATTGGATACATATACCACATCTTCTTTATCCGTTCATCTATTGATGGACACTTGGGTTGTTTCCATATTTTGGCTATTTTAAGTAATGCTTCTCTGAACTTTGGGGTACATATATCTTTTTCAATTAATGTTTTCATTATCTTCGGATATATACCCAGGAGTGGGATTGCTGGATCATATGGTAGTTCTATTTTTAGTGTTTTGAAGAACCTCCAAACTGTTTGCCATAGTGGTTGCACCAATTTACATTCCCACCAACAGTGTACAAGGGTTCCATTTTCTTAACGTCCTCGCCAACATTTGTTATTTGTGGTCTTTTTGATGATAGCCATACTGACAGGTGTGAGGTAATATCTCATTGTGGTTTTGATTCGCATTTCCCAGATGATTAGTGGTGTTGAGCATCTTTTCATGCGCCTGCTGGCCATCTGTATGTCTTCTTTGGAAAAATGTATATTCAGGTCCTTTCCCCATTTTTAAATCAGGTTGTTTGTTTTTTTGATATTGAGTTGATGAGCTGTTTATATATTTTGGATATTAACCCCTTATCAGTTATATCATTTACAAATATTTTCTCCCACTCAGTAGATTACCTGTTCGTTTTATCAATGGTTTCCTTTGCTGTGCTAAAGCTTTTAAATTTAATTACGTCCCATTTGTTTATTTTTGCTTTTATTGCCTTTGCCTGACGAGACAGATCTAAAAAAAATACTATGACTTATGTCAAAGAATGATCTGCTATGTTTGTTTTCTTCTGGGAGTTTTATAGTTTCCAGTCTTACATTTAAGTATTTAATCCCTTTCAAGTTTATTTTTGTATGTGGTGTGAGAAAAATTTTCTAATTTCATTCTTTTACATGTAGCTGTCCAATTTTCCAGCACCACTTATTGAAGAAACTATCTATTTTCCATTGTATATTTTTGTCTCCTTTGTCAAATTGACCATAAATGTGTGGGTTTATTTCTGGGCCCTCTATTCTTTTCCATTGACTTGTGTGTCTGTTTTTATTCCAGTACCATACTGTTTTGATTACTGTAGATTTGTAGTACAGTCTGAAGTCAGGGAGCATGATACTCCAGCTTTGCTCTTTTTTCTCAAGATTGTTTTGGCTATTCAGGGTCTTTCGTGGTTCCATATAAATTTTAGGATTAATTGTTCTAGTTCTATAAAAAAAAAAGTCATGGATATTTTGATAGGGATTGCATTAAATCTATAGATTGCTTTGGGTAATATAGACATTTTAACAATAGCAATTCTTCCAGTCCATGACACAGGATATCTTTCCATTTCTTTGTATCATCTTCAGTTTCCTTTATCAATGTTTTATAGTTTTTAGAGTATAGGAGCTTCACCTCCTAGGTTAAATTTGTTACTAGGTATTTTATTCTTTTTGATGCAGTTTTAAGTGGTATTGCTTCTTTAATTTATTTTTTTGATAGTTCATTAGTAGTGTATAGAAAGCAACAGATTTCTGTATATAATTTTGTATCCTGTAACTTAACTATGTTATTTATTTATTTTTTTTTGGTGGAGACTTTAGGGTTTTCTACATAAAGTATCATGTCATCTGCAAATATTGTAGTAACAGTTTTTACTTCTTTCCTTCCAATTTAGATGCCTTTTATTTCTTTTTCTTATCTGATTGCTGTGGCTAGGACTTCCAATACTATGTTAGAAGTGGTGAGAGGGACTTCCCTGGTGGTCCAGTGGTAAAGAATCTGCCTTCCAATGCAGGGGATGTGGGTTCGATCCCTGGCTGGGGAACTAAGATCCCAAATGCCACGGGGCAATTAAGCCCGTGTGCCACAACTACTGAGCTGGCGCACCTCAACGAGAGAGCCCGTGTGCCTGCACACTACAGAGTCCACGTGCTCTGGAGCCTACACACCACAACTAGAGAGAGAAAACCCGCACGCCACAACTGGAGAGAAGCCTGTGTGCCACAACGAAGACCCCACACAGCCAAAAAAAAAAAAGTACATAAAATAAATAAATGTTTTTAAAAAACCATATGGCCATGTGACATTAAAAAAAAAAAGTGGTGAGAGTGGGCATCCTAGTCTTGTTCCTGATTTTGGAGGAAAGATGTTCAGATTTTTACCATTGAGTATGATTTTACCTGTGGGTTTGTCATAAATGACCTTTATTATGTTGATATGTGTTCCCTCTGTACCAAATTTGATGAGAGTATTTATTATGAATGGATGTTGAACTTTGTCAAAAGCTTTTTCTGCATCTATTGAGATGATTATTTGATTTTTATCCTTACTATTGTTAGTGTGGTATATTACAGTGATTGATTTGCAAATATTGAACCAATCTTGCATCCCTGGAATAAATCCCGATTGATCATGGTGTATGATCATTTTTTTTTTCACACACACATACTGTATTTTATTTTTTATAAGAGATAAATAGACTGACACCAAGCATTGTACATGGATGACCACAACAAAAGCAACAATGATTGCAATTACCAAACATGAAACACATTCATACTATGTCATAATATTGACATTCAGTCCAGTAATCCTCCACTGTAACAGCTCCTTTACTTTGCAGTGAAAATTGATTTGTATATTCTTTGCCTCTGAGTCCTTGTGGGATTTTTTTTTTAATAATTCAGACAGAAAGTCACAAAAATTATACTCATCCTCATCAGTTCACTCAGTCCCATGTAATTAATTTTTTTTTTCGTCTTGATCTTTTGTTAGCACTTTTATGAGTTCATCAGTTTTTCATTAGAGTTCTGAAAATGCTTATTCATTCAGTTCAGCAGTACAGTCAGTTACCAGAAACCTGTACTTGTCAGAGTCTTTTCCATGAATTTCTTGAAGATGAAACCCTTTTATAAGAACATATTTGCAAAAGCATCAGAGTACACCCAGAACTGTCTGTAAATGACAAAAGACTTAAAAATGACCACAGTTAAAGATTTGATGAAAGTTCATAATAATGCAGTTGACAAGAAAATTAGTTATTTCTGAGATATACATTTTAAAGTAATAACTAGGATTATTACTTAGAACATTATACCAGAACATATAAGATTTTTAGAAATTTCATGTAATGTCTGAAACATTTATATTAACATATTTCCATACATATTTCCATACAAATACAAATATAAGATTTTTAGAAATTTCATGTAATGTCTGAAACATTTATATTAACATATTTCCATACAAATAACCCAATGAAAGTTTAGTATTAGTTGTTTTGTTTGTTTGTTTGTTTATACTGCAGGTTCTTATTAGGCATCAATTTTATACACATCAGTGTATACATGTCAATCCCAATCGCCCAATTCAGCACACCACCATCCCCACCCCACCGCAGTTTTCCCCCCTTGGTGTCCATATGTCCATTCTCTACATCTGTGTCTCAACTTCTGCCCTGCAAACCGGCTCATCTGTACCATTTTTCTAGGTTCCACATACATGCATTAATATACGATATTTGTTTTTCTCTTTCTGACTTACTTCACTCTGTATGACAGTCTCTAGATCCATCCACTTCTCAACAAATGACTCAATTTCGTTCCTTTTTATGGCTGAGTAATATTCCATTGTATATATGTACCACATCTTCTTTATCCATTCGTCTGTTGATGGGCATTTAGGTTGCTTCCATGACCTGGCTATTGTAAATAGTGCTGCAATGAACATTAGGGTGCATGTGTCTTTTTGAATTACGGTTTTCTCTGGGTATATGCCCAGTAGTGGGATTGCTGGGTCATATGGCAGTTCTATTTTTAGTTTTTTAAGGAACCTCCATACTGTTCTCCATAGTGGCTGTATCAATTTACATTCTCACCAACAGTGCAAGAGGGTTCCCTTTTCTCCACACCCTCTCCAGCATTTGTTGTTTGTAGATTTTCTGATGATGCCCATTCTAACAGGAGTGAGGTGATACCTCATTGTAGTTTTGATTTGCATTTCTCTAATAATTAGTGATGTTGAGCATCTTTTCATGTGCTTCGTGGCCATCTGTATGTCTTCTTTGGAGAAATGTCTATTTAGGTCTTCTGCCCATTTTTGGATTGGGGTGTTTGTTTCCTTAATATTGAGCTGAATGAGCTGTTTATATATTTTGGAGATTAATCCTTTGTCTGTTGATTCGTTTGCAAATATTTTCTCCCATTCGGAGGGTTGTCTTTTCGTCTTGTTTATGGTTTCCTTTGCTGTGCAAAAGCTTTGAAGTTTCATTAGGTCCCATTTGTTTATTTTTGTTTTTATTTCCATTACTCTAGGAGGTGGATCAGAAAAGATCTTGCTGCGATTTATGTCAAAGAGTGTTCTTCCTATGTTTTCCTCTAAGAGTTTTATAGTGTCCAGTCTTATATTTAGGTCTCTAATCCATTTTGAGTTTATTTTTGTGTATGGTGTTAGGGAGTATTCTAATTTCATTCTTTTACATGTAGCTGTCCAGTTTTCCCAGCACCACTTATTGAAGAGACTGTCTTTTCTCCATTGTATATCTTTGCCTCCTTTGTCATAGATTAGTTGACCATAGGCGCGTGGGTTAATCTCTGGGCTTTCTATCTTGTTCCATTGATCTATGTTTCTCTTTTTGTGCCAGTACCATATTGTCTTGATTACTGTAGCTTTGTAGTATAGTCTGAAGTCAGGGAGTCTGATTCCTCCAGCTCCATTTTTTCCCCTCAAGACTGCTTTGGCTATTCGGGGTCTTTTGTGTCTCAATACAAATTTTAAGATGATTTGTTCTAGCTCTGTAAAAAATGCCATTGGTAATTTGATAGGGATTGCATTGAATCTGTAGATTGCTTTGGGTAGTATACTCATTTTCACAATGTTGATTCTTCCAATCCAAGAACATGGTATATCTCTCCATCTGTTCGTATCATCTTTAATTTCTTTCATCAGTGTCTTATACTTTTCTGCATACAGGTCTTTTGTCTCCCTAGGTAGGTTTATTCCTAGGTATTTTATTCTTTTTGTTGCAATGGTAAATGGGAGTGTTTCCATAATTTCTCTTTCAGATTTTTCATCATTAGTGTATAGGAATGCAAGAGATTTCTGTGCATTAATTTTGTATCCTGCACCTTTACCATATTCATTAATTAGCTCTAGCAGTTTTCTGGTAGCAGTTTTAGGATTCTCTATGTATGTCATCCGCAAACAGTGACAGTTTTACTTCTTCTTTTCCAATTTGAATTCCTTTTATTTCTTTTTCTTCTCTGATTGCCATGGCTAGGACTTCCAGAACTATGTTGAATAATAGTGGTGAGAGTGGACATCCTTGTCTCGTTCCTGATCTTAGAGGAAATGCTTTCACTTTTTCACCATTGAGAATGATGTTTGCTGTGGGTTTGTCATATATGGCCTTTATTATGTTGAGGTAGGTTCCCTCTATGCCCACTTTCTGGAGAGTTTTTATCATAAATGGGTGTTGAATTTTGTCAAAAGCTTTTTATGCATCTATTGAGATGATCATATTGTTTTTCTCCTTCAATTTGTTAATATGGTGTATCACATTGATTGATTTGCGTATGTTGAAGAATCCTTGCATCCCTGGGATAAATCCCACTTGATCGTGGTGTATGATCCTTTTAATGTGTTGTTGGATTCTGTTTGCTAGTATTTTGTTGAGGATTTTTGCATCTATATTCATCAGTGATATTGGTCTGTAATTTTCTTTTTTTGTAGTGTCTTTGTCTGGTTTTGGTATCAGGGTGATGGTGGCCTCATAGAATGAGTTTGGGAGTGTTCCTTCCTCTGCAATTTTTTGGAAGAGTTTGAGAAGGATAGGTGTTAGCTCTTCTCTAAATGTTTGATAGAATTCACTTGTAAAGCCATCTGGTCCTGGACTTTTGTTTGTTGGAAGATTTTTAATCACAGTTTCAATTTCATTACTTGTGATTGGTCTGTTCATATTTTCTGTTTCTTCCTGGTTCAGTCTTGGAAGGTTATACCTTTCTAAAAATTTGTCCATTTCTTCCAGGTTGTCCATTTTATTGGCATAAAGTTGCTTGTAGTAGTCTCTTAGGATGCTTTGTATTTCTGCGGTGTCTGTTGTAACTTCTTCTTTTTCATTTCTGATTTTATTGATTTGAGTCCTCTCCCTCTTTTTCTTGATGAGTCTGGCTAATGGCTTATCAATTTTGTTTATCTTCTCAAAGAACCAGCTTTTAGTTTTATTGATCTTTGCTATTGTTTTCTTTGTTTCTATTTCATTTATTTCTGCTCTGATCTTTATGATTTCTTTCCTTCTGCTAACTTTGGGTTTTGTTTGTTATTCTTTCTCTAGTTTCTTTAGGTGTAAGGTTAGATTGTTTACTTGAGATTTTTCTTGTTTCTTTAGGTAGGCTTGTATAGCTATAAACTTCCCTCTTAGAACTGCTTTTGCTGCATCCCATAGGTTTTGGGTCGTCGTGTTTTCATTGTCATTTGTCTCTAGGTATTTTTTGATTTTGTCTTTGATTTCTTCAGTGATCTCTTGGTTATTTAGTAACGTATTGTTTAGCCTCCATGTGTTTGTCTTTTTTACGTTTTTTTCCCTGTAATTGATTTCTAATCTCGTAGCGTTGTGGTCAGAAAAGATGCTTGATATGATTTCAATTTTCTTAAATGTACTGAGGCTTGATTTGTGACCCAAGATGTGATCTATCCTGGAGAATGTTCCGTGCGCACTTGAGAAGAACGTGTAATCTGCTGTTTTTGGATGGAATGTCCTATATATATCAATTAAATCTATCTGGTCTATTGTGTCATTTAAAGCTTCTGTTTCCTTATTTATTTTCATTTTGGATGATCTGTCCATTGGTGTAAGTGAGGTGTCAAAGTCCCCCACTATGATTGTATTACTGTCAATTTCCTCTTTTATAGCTGTTAGCAGTTGCCTTATGTATTGAGGTGCTCCTATCTTGGGTGTATATATATTTATAATTGTTATATCTTCTTCTTGGATTGATCCCTTGATCATTATGTAGTGTCCTTCCTTGTCTCTTGTAACAGTCTTTATTTTAAAGTCTATTTTATCTGATATGAGTATAGCTACTCCAGCTTTCTTTTGATTTCCATTTGCATGGAATATCTTTTTCCATCCCCTCACTTTCAGTCTGTATGTGTCCCTAGGTCTAAAGTGGGTGTCTTGTAGACAGCATATATATGGGTCTTGTTTTTGTATCCATTCAGCCAGTCTGTGTCTTTTGGTTGGGGCATTTAATCCATTCACGTTTAAGGTAATTATTGATATGTATGTTCCTATGACCATTTTCTTAATTGTTTTGGGTTTGTTTTTGTAGGTCCTTTTCTTCTCTTGTGTTTCCCACTTAGAGAAGTTCCTTTAGCATTTGTTGTAGAGCTGGTTTGGTGGTGCTGAATTCTCTTAGCTTTTGCTTGTCTGTAAAGCTTTTGATTTCTCCATCAAATCTAAATGAGATCCTTGCCAGGTAGAGTAATCTTGGTTGTAGGTTCTTCCCTTTCATCACTTTAAGTATATCATGCCACTCCCTTCTGGCTTGCAGAGTTTCTGCTGAGAAATCAGCTGTTAACCTTATGGGAGTTCCCTTGTATGTTATTTGTCATTTTTCCCTTGCTGCTTTCAATAATTTTTCTTTGTCTTTAATTTTTGCCACTTTGATTACTATGTGTCTTGGCGTGTTTCTCCTTGGGTTTATCCTGTATGGGACTCTCTGCGCGTCCTGGACTTTGGTGGCTATTTCCTTTCCAATGTTAGGGAAGTTTTCGACTATAATCTCTTCAAATATTTTCTCTGGTCCTTTCTCTCTCTCTTCCCCCTCTGGGACCCCTATAATGCGAATGTTGTTGCGTTTAATGTTGTCCCAGAGGTCTCTTAGGCTGTCTTCATTTCTTTTCATTCTTTTTTCTTTAGTCTGTTCCACAGCAGTGAATTCCACCATTCTGTCTTCCAGGTCACTTATCTGTTCTTCTGCCTCAGTTATTCTGCTATTGATTCCTTCTAGTGTAGTTTTCATTTCAGTTATTGTATTGGTCATCTCTGTTTGTTTGTTCTTTAATTCTTCTAGGTCTTTGTTAATCATTTCTTGCATCTTCTCAATCTTTGCCTCCATTCTTATTCTGAGCTCCTGGATCATCTTCACTATCATTATTCTGAATTCTTTTTCTGGAAGGTTGCCTATCTCCACTTCATTTAGTTGTTTTTCTAGGGTTTTTTCTTGTTCCTTCATCTGGTACATAGCCCTCTGCCTTTTCATCTTGTCTATCTTTCTGTAACTGTGGTTTTTGGTCCACAAGCTGCAGGATTGTAGTTTTTCTTGCTTCTGCTGTCTGCCCTCTGGTGGTTGAGGCTATCTAAGAGGCTTGATGGGAGGCTCTGGTGGTGGGTAGAGCTGACTGTTGCTGTGGTGGTCAGAGCTCAGTAAAACTTTAATCCACTTGACTGTTGATGGGTGGGACTGGGTTCCCTCCCTGTTGGTTGTTTTGCCTGAGGCAACCCAACACTGGAGCCTACCTGGGCTCTTTGATGGGGTTAATGGCAGACTCTGGGAGGGCTCACGCCAAGGAGCACTTCCCAGAACCTCCGCTGCCAGTGTCCTTGTCCCCACGGTAAAACAGAGCCACCCCCCGCCTCTGCGGGAGACCCCCCAACACCAGCAGGTAGGTCTGGTTCAGTCTCCCCCAGGGTCACTGCTCCTTCCCCTGGGTCCTGATGCGCACACTACTTTGTGTGTGCCCTCCAAGAGTGGGGTCTCTGTTTCCCCCAGTCCTGTCGAAGTCCTGCAATCAATTCCCACTAGGCTTCAAAGTCTGATTCTCTAGGAATTCCTCCTCCCGTTGCCGGACCCCCAGGTTGAGAAGCCTGACGTGGGGCTCAGAACCTTCACTGCAGTGGGTGGACTTCTGTGGTATAAGTGTTTGCCAGTCTGTGAGTCACCCACCCAGCAGTTATGGGATTTGATTTTACTCTGATTGCGCCCCTCCTGCCATCTCACTGTGGCTTCTCCTCTGTCCTTGGACGTGGGGTATCCTCCTTGGTGAAGTCCAGGGTCTTCCTGTCAATGATTGTCCAGCAGCCAGTTGTGATTCTGGTGCTCTCGCAAGAGGGAGTGAGAGCACGTCCTTCTACTCCGCCATCTTGGTTAATCCCCTCGGTGTATGATCATTTTAAGTGTTGTATTTGGTTTGCTAATATTTTGTTGAGGATTTTTGAATCTATATTCATCAACGATATTGGCCTAAAATTTTCTTTTCTTATAGTGTTTTTGTATGGTTTTGGTATCACAGTAGTGGTGACCTTGCAGAATGAATTTGGGAGTGTTCCATCCTCTTCAATTTTTTGGAATAGTTTATGAAGGATAGGTATTAGCTCTTCTTTATATGTTTGGTAGAATTACCTTGTGAAGCCATCCAATCCTGGATTTTTGTTTGCTGGGAGTTTTTCTTATTACAAATTCAGTTACACTAGTAGTGATCAATCTGTAAATTCTCTGTTTCTTCTTAATTCAGCCTTTGCGGGTTGCATGTTTCTAGAAATTTGTACGTTTCTTCTAGATATGCAATTTATTGGCATATAACTGTTGGTAGTACTCTCTTATGATTTGTTGTACCTCTGTGGTATCACTTGTAATTTCTCCTCTTTCCTTTTGTATTTCGTTTTATTGGGGTCCTCTTTTCCTCTTAGTAGACGTTTATCAGTTTCGTTTATCTTTTCAAAACAGCAAGTCTTAGTTTCATTTATTTTTTTCTGTTGTTACTTAGGCTCTATTTTATTTATTTCTTCTGTGATCTTTATTATTTCCTTCTTTCTGCTGATGTCAGCTTTGTTAGTTCTATTTCTATTCCTTTAGATTGTAGGTTAGGCTGTTTGAGATTTTTTTTTTTCTTGAGGAAGGCCTTTATCACTGTAAACTTGCCTCTTAGAACTGCATTTGCTGCTTCCAATAGATTTTTTTAACACTTTATTGGAGTATAATTGCTTTACAATGGTGTGTTAGTTTCTGCTTTATAACAAAGTGAATCAGCTATACATATACGTATATCTTCATTCTCCTCCCTCTTGCATCTCCCTCCCACCCTCCCTATCCCACCCCTCTAGGTGGTCACAGAGCACTGAGCTGACCTCCCTGTGCTATGCGGCTGCTTGCCACTAGCTATCTATTTTACATTTGGTAGTATATATAAGTACATGCCACTCTCTCACTTCGTCCAAGCTTACCCCTCCCCCTCCATGTGTCCTCAAGTCCATGCTCTAGGTCTGAGTCTTTATTCCTGTCCTGCCCCTAGGTTCTTTAGAACCATTTTTTTTTCAGATTCCATATATATGGGTTAGCATGCAGAATTTGTTTTTCTCTTTCTCACTTATTTCACTCTGAATGACAGACTCTAGGTCCATCCACCTCACTACAAATAACTAAATTTCCTTTCTTTTTATGTCTGAGTAATAATCCATTGTATATATGTGCCACATCTTCTTTATCCATTCATCTGTCGATGGACACGTAGGTTGCTTCCATGTCCTGGCTATTGTAAATAGAGCTGCAATGAACATTTTGGTACATGACTCTTTTTGAATTACGGTTTTCTCAGGGTATGTGCCCAGTAGTGGGATTGCTGGGCGTATGGTAGTTCTAGTTTTAGTTTTTTAAGGAACCTCCATACTGTTCTCCATAGTGGCTGTATCAATTTACACTCCCACCAACAATGCAAGAGGATTCCCTTTTCTCCACACCCTCTCCAGCATTTATTGTTTGTAGATTTTTTGATGATGGCCATTCTGACCTGTGTGAGATGATATCTCATTGTAGCTTTGATTTGCATTTCTCTAATGATTAATGCTGTTGAGCATTCTTTCATGTGTTTGTTGGCAATCTGTGTATCTTCTTTAGAGAAATGTCTATTTAGGTTTTCTGCACATTTTTGCATTGGGTTGATTTCTTGATATTGAGCTGCATGAGTTGCTTGTATGTTTTGGAGATTAATCCTTTGTCAGTTGCTTCATTTGCAAATATTTTCTCCCATTCTGAGGGTTGTCTTTTCGTCTTGTTTATGGTCTCCTTTGCTGTGCAAAAGCCTTTAAATTTCATTTGGTCCCACTTGTTTATTTTTGTTTTTATTTCCATTTCTCTAGGAGGTGGGTCAGAAAGGATCTTGCTGTGATTTTTGTCATGGAGTGTTCTGCCTATGTTTTCCTCTAAGAGTTTTATAGTGTCTGGCCTTACCTTTAGGTCTTTAATCCATTTTGAGTTTATTTTTATGTATGGTGTTAGGGAGTGTTCTAATTTCATTCTTTTACATGTAGCTGTCCAGTTTTCCTGGCACCATTTATTGAAGAGGCTGTCTTTTCTCCACTGTATATTCTTGCCTCCTTTATCAAAGATAAGGTGACCATATGTGCATAGGTTTATCTCTGGGCTTTCTATCCTGTTCCATTGATCTATATTTCTGTTTTTGTGCCAGTACCATACTGTCTTGATTACTGTAGCTTTGTAGTTTAGTCTGAAGTCAGGGAACCTGATTCCTCCAGCTCCATTTTTCTTTCTCAAGATTGCTTTGGCTATTCGGGGTCTTTTGTGTTTCCATACAAATTGTGAAATTTTTTGTTCTAGTTCTGTGTAAAATGCCAGTGGTAATTTGATAGGGATTGCATTGAATCTGTGGATTGCTTTGGGTAGTAGAGTCATTTTCACAATGTTGATTCTTCCAATCCAAGGACATGAGATATCTCTCCATCTGTTTGTATCATCTTTAATTTCTTTCATCAGTGTCTTATAGTTTTCTGCATACAGGTCTTTTGTCTCCTTAGGTAGGTTTATTCCTAGGTATTTTATTCTTTTTGTTGCAATGGTAAATGGAGAGTTTCCTTAATTTCTCTTTCAGATTTTTCATCATTAGTGTATAGGAATGCCAGAGATTTCTGTGCATTAATTTTGTATCCTGCTACTTTATCAAATTCATTGATTAGCTCTAGTAGTTTTCTGGTGGCATCTTTAGGATTCTCTATGTATAGTGTCATATCATCTGCAAACAGTGACAGTTTTACTTCTTCTTTTCCAATTTTTATTCCTTTTATTTCTTTTTCTTCTCTGATTTCTGTGGCTAAAACTTCCAAAACTATGTTGAATAATAGTGGTGAGAGTGGGCAACCTTGTCTTATTCCTGATCTTAGTGGAAATGGTTTCAGCTTTTCACCATTGAGGATGATGTTTGCTGTGGGTTTGTCATATATGGCCTTTATTATGGTGAAGAAAGTTCCCTCTTTGCCTGCTTTCTGGAGGGTTTTTTTTTAATCATAAATGGGTGTTGAATTTTGTCGAAAGCTTTCTCTGCATCTATTGAGATGATCATATGGTTTTTCTCCTTCAATTTGTTAATATGGTGTATCACATTGATTGATTTGCGTATATTGAAGAATCCTTGCATTCCTGGGATAAACCCCACTTGATCATAGTGTATGATCCTTTTAATGTGCTGTTGGATTCTGTTTGCTAGTATTTTGTTGAGGATTTTTGCATCTATGTTCATCAGTGATATTGGCCTGTAGTTTTCTTTCTTTGTGACATCTTTGTCTGGTTTTGGTATCAGGGTGATGGTGGCCTCCTAGAATGAGTTTAGGAGTGTTCCTCCTTCTTGTATATTTTGGAAGAGTTTGAGAAGGATAGGTGTTAGCTCTTCTCTGAATGTTTGATAGAATTCGCCTGTGAAGCCATGTGGTCCTGGGCTTTTGTTTGTTGGAAGATTTTTAATCACAGTCTCACTTTTGGTGCTTGTGATTGGTCTGTTGATATTTTCTATTTCTTCCTGGTTCAGTCTCAGAAGGTTGTGATTTTCGTAGAATGTGTCCCTTTCTTCCCGGTTGTCCATTTTATAGGCATATAGTTGCTTGTAGTGATGTCCCATGATCCTTTGTATTTCTGCATTGTCAGTTGTTACTTCTCCTTTTTCATTTCTAATTCTGTTGATTGGAGTCTTCTCCCTTTTTTCCTTGATGAGTCTGGCTAATGGTTTATCAATTTTGTTTATCTTCTAAAGAACCAGCCTTTAGTTTTATTGATCTTTGCTATCGTTTCCTTCATTTCTTTTTTATTTATTTCTTATCTGATCTTTATGATTTCTTTCCTTCTGCTACCTTTGGGTGTTTTTGGTTCTTCTTTCTCTAATTCCTTTAGGTGTAAGTTTAGGTTGTTTATTTGAGATGTTTCTTGTTTCTTGAGGTAGGATTGTATTGCTATAAACTTCCCTCTTAGAACTGCTTTTGATGCATCCCATAGGTTTTGGGTCATTGTGTTTTCATGGTCATTTTTTTCTAGGTATATTTTTATTTCCTCTTTGATTTCTTCAGTGATATCTTGGTTACTTGGTAGTTTATTGTTTATCCTCCATGTGTGTGTATTTTTTACAGAATTTTTCCTGTGATTGATTGTAGTCTCATAGCATTGTGGTCAGAAAAGATACTTGATATGATTTCAATTTTCCTAAATTTACCAAGGCTTGATTTGTGACCCAAGATATGATCTATCCTGGAGAATGTTCCATGAGCACTTGAGAAGAAAGTGTATTCTGTTGTTTTTGGATGGATTGTCCTATAAATATCAATTAAGTCCATGTTGTTTAGTGTATCATTTAAAGCTTGTGTTTCCTTGTTTATTTTCATTTTGGATGATCTGTCCATTGGTGAAAGTGGGGTGTTAAAGTCCCCTACTGTGAGTGTGTTACCATCGACTTCCCCTTTTATGGCTGTTAGCATTTGCCTTATGTATTGAGGTGCTCCTGTGTTGGGTGCATAAATATTTATAATTGTTAAATCTTCTTCTTGGATTGATCCCTTCATCATTATGTAGTGTCCTTCTTTGTCTCTTGTAGCACTCTTTATTTTAAAGTCTATTTTGTCTGATATGAGAATTGCTACTCCAGCTTTCTTTTGATTTCCACCTGCATGGAATATCTTTTTCCATCCCCTCACTTTCAGTCTGTATGTGTCCCTAGGTCTGAAGTGGGTCTCCTGTAGACAGCATATATACAGGTCTTGTTTTTGTATCCATTCAGCCAGTCTATGTCTTTTGGTTGGAGCATTTAATCCATTCACATTTAAGGTAATTATTGATATGTATGTTCCTATTACCATTTTTTAAATTGTTTTGGGTTTGTTATTGTAGGTCTTTTCCTTCTCTTGTGTTTCTTGCCTAGAGAATTTCCTTTAGCATTTGTTGTAAAGCTGGTTTGGTGGTGCTGAATCTTCTTAGCTTTTGCTTATCTGTAAAGCTTTTAATTTCTCTGTCGAATCTGAATGAAATCCTTGCTGGTTAGAGTAATCTTGGTTGTAGGTTTTTCCCTTTCATCACTTTATATATGTCCTACCACTGCCTTCTGGCTTTCAGAGTTTCTGCTGAAAGATCAGCTGTTAACCTTTTGGGTATTCCCTTGTATGTTATTCGTTGCTTTTCCCTTGCTGCTTTCAATATTTTTTCTTTGTATTTAATTTTTGATAGTTTGATTAATATGTGTCTTGGTGTGTTTGTCCTTGGATTTTTCTTGTATGGAACTCTCTGCACTTCCTGGACTTAAGCATTTCCTTTCCCATATTAGGGAAGTTTTCAACTCTAATCTCTTCAAATATTTTCTCAGTCCCTTTCTTTTTCTCTTTTTCTTCTGGGACTCCTGTAATTCGAATTTTGGTGTGTTTAATGTTGTCCCAGAGGTCTCTGAGACTGTCCTCAATTCTTTTCATTCGTTTTTCTTTATTCTGCTCTGCAGTAGTTATTTCCACTATTTTATCTTCCAGGTCACTATCCGTTCTTCTGCCTCAGTTATTTTGCTGTTGATTCCTTCTAGAGAATTTTTAATTTCATTTATTGTGTTGTTCATCATTGTTTGTTTGCTCTTTATTTCTTCTAGGTCTTTGTTAAACGTTTCTTTTACTTTCTCCATTCTATTTCCAAGCTTTTGTATCATCCTTAGTATTATTACTCTGAATTCTTTTTCAGGTAGGCTGCCTATTTCCTCTTCATTTTTTGGTCTGGTGGGTTTTTACCTTGCTCCTTCATCTGCTGTGTGTTTCTCTGTCTTCTCATTTTGCTTAACTTACTGTGTTTGGGGTCTCCTTTTCGCAGGCTGCAGGTTTGTAGTTTCCATTCTTTTTGGTGTCTGCCCCCAGTGGCTAAGGTTGGTTCAGTGGCTTGTGTAGGCTTTCTGGTGGAGGGGACTAGTGCCTGGGTTCTGGTGGATGAGGTTGGATCTTGCCTTTCTAGTGGGCAGGACAGCATCCAGTGGTGTGTTTTGGGGTGTCTGTGACACCCCAAAACACACCACCGGACGTGTTTATTATTTTAGGCAGCCTCTCTGCTAATGGGTGGGGTTGTGTTGCTCTCTTGCTAGTTGTTTCTCATAGGGTGTCCAGTACTGTAGCTTGCTGGTTGTTGAGTGGAGCTGGTTCTTAGCGTTGAGATGGAGATCTCTGGGAGAACTTTCACTGTTTGATATTACGTGGAGCCGTGACGTCTCTGGTGGTCCAATGTCCTTAAGTTGGCTCTCCCACCTCAGAGGGACAGGCCTGACACCCAGCCAGAGCACCAAGTCCCTGTCAGCCACACGACTCAGAAGAAAAGGGAGAAAAAAAGAAAGAAAGAAAGAAAAATAAAATAAAGTTTTTAAAATAAAAAATAATTATTAAACATAAAAAATAGTAAAAAGTAATTAGAAAAAGAAAAAAACAACCAAAGAAACAAAAAAAACAGACAGACGTAACCCCAGAACAAATGGTAAAAGCAAAGCTATACAGACAAAATCACCCAAGGAATCATACTCATACTCACAGAAAGAGAAAAAGGAAAAAACATATGTATATATCATTGCTCCCAACGTCCACTGCCTCAAATTTTGGTTGATTTGTTGTCTATTCAGGTATTCCACAGATGCAGGGTACATCAGGTTGATTGTGGAGATTTAATCCGCTGCTCCTGAGGCTGCTGGGAGAAATTTCCCTTTCTCTTCTTTGTTCACACAGCTCCTGGGGTTCAGCTTTGGATTGGCCCCGCCTCTGCATGTAGGTCGCCTGAGGGCGTCTGTTCCCTGCCCAGACAGAACGGGGTTAAAGTAGCAGTTGATTAGGGCACTCTGGCTCACTCAGGCTGGGGGGAAGGTGGGGTACGGAATGTGGGGCGAGCCTGCGGCGGCAGAGACCGGCATGATGTTGCAACAGCCTGAGGTGCGCCATGTGTTCCCCGGGGAAGTTGTCCCTGGATCACGGGACCCTGGCAGTGTCGGGCTGCACAGGCTCCCAGGAGGGGAGGTGTGGAGAGTGACCTGTGCTTGCCCACAGGCTTCTTGGTTGCTGCAGCAGCAGTCTTAGCATTTCATGCCCGTCTCTGTGGTCCGCGCTGATAGCCGCAGGTCGTGCCCCTCTCTGGAGCCTGTTTAGGTGGTGCTCTGAATCCCCTCTCCTCACGCACCCCGAAACAATGGTCTCTTGCCTCTTAGGCAGGTACAGACTTTTTCCCCAACTCCCTCCCGGCTAGCTGTGGCGCACTAGCCCCCTTCAGGCTGTGTTCATGCAGCCAACCGCAGTCCTCTCCCTGGGATCTGACCTCTGAAGAAGCTGGAGCCTCAGGTCCCAACCCCCACCCATCTTGGCAGTTGAGCAGACAAGCCTCTTGGGCTGGTGAGTGCTGGTTGGCACTGATCCTCTGTGCAGGAATCTCTATGCTTTGCCCTCTGCACCTCTTTTGATGCGTTCTCCTCCTTGGCTTTGAAGCTTCCACCCTGCCACTCCCTGTCTCTGCCAGTAAGGGGCTTCCTAGTGTGTGGAAAATTTTCCTCCTTCACAGCTCCCTCCCAGGGGTGCAAGTCCTGTCCCTATTCTTTTGTCTCTGTTTTTTCTTTTTTCTTTTGCCCTACCCAGGTACATGGGGAGTTTCTTGCCTTTTGGGAAGTCTGAGGTCTTCTGCCAGCGTTCAGTAGGTGTTTTGTAGGAGTTGTTCCACATGTAGATGTATTTCTGATGTATTTTTGGGGAGGAAAGTGATCTCCACGTCTTACTCTTCCACCATCTTGAAGGTCTCCCCTGCTTCCCATAGATTTTTGAAAGTTATATTTCTACTTTCATTTGTCTTGAGGTATTTTATGATTTCCTCTTTGATTTCTTCATTGACCCATTGGTCTTTTAGTAGCATATTGTTTAGTCTCCACTTGTTTGTGTTTTCCCCATTTTTCTTTTGTAATTGATTCCTAGTTTCATACCATTGTGGTTGGAAAAAATGCTTAATCTAATTTCTAGTCTCTTAAATTTGTTGAGAAACTTGTTTTGTGGCCTAGCATGTGATCTATCATGGAGAACGTTTCATGTGCACTTGAAAAGAATGTGTATTTTGCTCTTTTGGGATGGAATGTCTTGTAAGTCGATATCTATTAAGTCCAACTTGTCTATTGTGTCATTTAAGACCATTGTTGCCGTATTGATTTTTTGTCTTGGTTGCCTGTCCATTGATGTAAGTGGGGTGTTAAAATTTCCCTACTATCATTGTATTATTGTCAATTTCTCCCTTTAAGTCTGTTAAGATTTGCCTTACATATTTACGTTCTCCTGTATTGGGTACATACATGTTAATGAATTTAATATCCTCTTCTTGTATTGATCCATTTATCATTATATAATGCCCATTTTTTGTCTTTTGTTGTAGCCTTTGTTTTAAAGTCTATTTGTCTGATAGGAGTATTGCTACCCCTGCTTTCTTGTCATTTCCATTTGGATGAAATATCTTTGTCTATCCTCTCACTTTCAGTCTGTGTGTGTCTTTAGCTCTGAAGTGAGTCTCTTGTACAGCATATATATGGGTCTTGTTATTTTATCCAATCAACCACCCTATGTCTTTTGTTTTGTTTTGTTTTGCTTTTATTGGAGTATAGTTGATTTACAATGTTGTGTTAGTTTCTGCTGTACAGCAAAGTGGATCAGTTATACATAAACATAGATCCACTCTTTTTTAGATTCTTTCCCCATATAGGTCTTTAGAGAGTATTGAGAAGAGTTCCCTGTGCTATACAGTAGGTACCCTATGTCTTTTGATTGGAGCATTTAGTCCATTGACATTTAAAGTAAGTATTGATAGGTATCTACTTATTGCCATTTTATTCCTTGTTTTCTGGTTGTTTTTGTACTTCTTTGTTCATTTCTTTTTCTTTTTCTTCCCTTGTGGTTTGTAGATTTTCTTATATGGTATGTGTGTGTTCCTTTCTTTTTAGTTTTTTTTTTTTTTTATCTATGGTAGGTTTTTGATTTGTGCTTACCATCAGTTTCCTATATGTTGACCTATAACTATATCTACTTGTTTTAAACTGGGAGTCATTTAAGTTCAACCACATTTTAAAGATCTACATTTTTTACTCCTCTCCCCCTCATTGTGTGTTTTTGATGACATATTTTACATCTTCATGTTTGTCTCTTACCTTTGTATCATTGTACTTGATTTTACAATTTTTGTCTTTTAATCTTTATACTAGTTTACTTAAGTGATTGGTCTACATCCTTTACTATATATTTTCCTTTACTAGTGAGATTTTTCCTTTCCTATAAACTCTTACTTCTTATAGCCTTTTCTTTTCCATTTAAAGAAAACCCTTTAACACTTCATCTAAGGTCAGTTTACTATTGATGAACCCTTTTAGTTTTTGGTTGTCTGAGTAGTTCTTTATCTCTCCTTCAATTCTGAATCATAGCCTTGCTTGGTAGTGTATCCTAGGTTGTAGGTTTTTCCCTTTCAGCACTTTAAATATGTCATGCTACTCCCTTATGGCCTGCAAAATTCCTGCAGAAAAATCAGCTGATAGCCTTATGGGGGTTCCATTGTATGTGACTCTTTATTTTTCTCTTGCTGACTTTAGAATTCTCTGTTTATCTTTAACTGTCACCATTTTAAGTCTGATATGTCTTGGTCTGGTTCTCCTTGGGTTCATCTTGTTTAGGACTCTCTGTGTTTCCTGTACCTGGAAATCTATTTCCTTCTTCAGCTTCGGGAATTTTTCATCCATAATTTCATCAAGTACATTTTCTACCCCTTTCTGTCTCTCTCTTCTCCTTCTGGGACCCCTTCAGTGCAAATGTTAGTATGCTTGATGTTGTCTCATAAGCCCCTTAAACTATCCTCATTTTCAAAAATGTGTTTTTATTTTTGCTCTTCTGATTGCACGATTTACATTCTTTTATCTTCCAGATCACTTAGACATTCTTCTGTATCACCTAATCTTCTATTAATTCCCTCTAGTGTATTTTTCATTTCAGTTATTGTATTCTTCACTTCTGACTGGTTCGTTTTTATACTTTATAGTTACTTGCTAAAATTCTCACTGTGTTCATCTATTCTTTCCCCAAGTTCAGCTAGTATTCTTATTACTAAAGGTTTGAACTCTTTATCTGGTAAATTAATTACCTCTGTTTCACTAGGATTTTTTTCAGGTTTTTTTTTCTTGTTCTTTCATTTGAAATATATTCTTCTGTCTTCTCATTTTGTTTAATTTTCTCTGTCTCTATGAAGTTAGGTGAAAGAGTTACCTATCTGACGCTTCTGTGGGAGCATCCCTATGCAGTCTACGTGTGCCCAGTGGCTATGGTAGGAGAGCCGGATCTGACGTGAGCAAGAGTCACATCTTCCCCCAGGGTGTGCTGGCAGCTATCAGCTTGGTAGAAGGTGGTGCTGGAGATGGAAGGGCTAGAGCCAGAGCCAGGGCTTCTTCTATGCTCAGCGGCCATCACCGCCTCACTGGGGGCAGAGTTGGTGCCCAAGGTACTGGAGCAGGAGCCCTGAAGGTTAGGTCCGAGCTGGTTCCTTTCCCTCTATAAGTGTGTGCACCACCCCCCTGGCAATGGCACCTCTGCCCTAGTGGAGAGCAGCACTGGAGCAACAGGTACTAGAGGGGGCCTGCGGGACAGGCCAGGGTAAGTGCTGGGGCAGTCCCAGCAAGTTAGTCCGAGCCCCAGGTAATTTTCAATCTGCTGCTTCCTCATGTGCATGCTGGTAATGGCTGCCTTCCCCTTGTTCAGAGGCAGGGTTGGGTCCGAGGCAGCTCCATTCTCTCTAAGTGTGTACACTCTCCTTGGCAGCAGCAGCCTTTGTGGTGGTGGAGAGCTGCACCAGAGCAAGAGAGGCTGGAGTGGGCACCTGGTGCAGGCTGGGGAGCAGGCTGTGGCAGTTGAGGGAAACCAGCCAGAGCTCCAGGTAGTTTTCAGTCTGTTTCCTCCACCTTGTTCCCTGGGAGTAAGCAAGTGTGTGCATGCTCTTCATGAGTGGAGTGTCAGTTTCTTACAGCCCTCTGGTAAGTCCCACTGGTTTTCAAACCAGCTAAGGAGACTCGTCTTCCCAGAGTCAGGCCCAACATGTGGCTTGAACCCATCACTCCCCACGGAGGATCCTTGAGGCTGTGCTATCCCCTGCCTCTTGTGTGTCCCCTACTTGGGCACTTGTCCCAACTAGATCGCTTTTCCTCCCTTCCTGCCCAACTCTGTGCAACTCTTTCTTTATAGCCTTGGTTGTAGAAGAGCCTTTATGTCAGGCTCCAGGTTGTTTTCAGCAAGAGTTGCTTCATATGTAAGATATATTTTGATGTGTTCGTGGAAGGAGGTGAGCTCAGCATCCTCCTACTCTGCCATCTTGATCTCCCTCCCATCTGCCCCTGACATTCCACAGGAGACAAGTAAGATGATCATCCTACATTTTTCCCCTTTGGACTTCCTCAGAGTATTTCCATACTAAAAGGTTGTTGTTATCTTTGCTGTTTTAGTGGCGATGATACTGTCTAAGACTTAAATTTGTAACAATGTACCTATAGCTGAAGAGTCCAAATCCAAGCTAAGGACAGGTGATGAAGGTCAAGGAATAATGAGAATGTCCTGAGATGGATCTCTGAGGTTTTCATTTTCACAGACGCATTTTTGTGCAACGTGTATAAGTCATCTACCATTAGTTGTAAATCAATGTGACATTAATTTAGCCATTCATCCTTTTTGCTGCTGCAGAACTTAGAGCTCCTTCCTGGGCTATGGCTTTAAGAAGGCAATGCAAGCACAGATATAGCAGTAAACTAATTTTGCAATAGAGATAGAAAGACTTAGAAATTTTAATATTCTTAAGAGACTATCTGATTTGTGTTGAGAGGGGGCCGACTTGATTTTCTTAGAGGCTCTAAAGAAGAGTGAATGTGAATGATTGGGCAAGCCAGCGTCTTTATAAAGGTGGTTTTTAAATTGCATTGCTTGGAGTGTTTACCATTTATTTACTTGACTTTTGCCCTTGCATGAAAAACCAAAAGGAAATATGTCTTACTTTGGTTTAAGAAGCTGGCGACGTGGTGAATGGGGAGTTAGAACTTAGGTATTATCTATCCCAGATTCAGGAAGTCAGGGAGATGAGGTTATACTAATGAAAACTTGTTTTCAAGATTCCCTCCACTCTGAAAATTAGGGTTTTGCATGAGAAGTTTTAGTCCCAAAATAAAAGATTGGGAAGTGCAAATGTTGTGTAAATGAGAGATCTTTCTCTTTTTCCAACTTGGTATTCCTTGATTGAAAATCTTAAATTATATTTATTGATGAGTTAGGATTCACTTCAGAGCATGTTTAAAATTCAAAATGTGACTTGATTTTTAAATCTTTGATTTACATACTTTCAGGAACCCATTTATTATAGAAATCAAGAACAGCTGTGTTCTCCCTAGGGTTGATTGTTTCAGTCAAATCCTTTTAAAACACGAATTAAGAAGATGAGGATTTAATCTTTGTTTCTTCCAACAACAACAAAAAATCTCATTATAGAGTTAATATACCTCCTAGTCCAGACTGTGTTATCAGAAAGTACATATTCAATACTATCTACTTTTTAATCAATGGTATATTTATAACTTTTAGATTATTTTGTAGTTACGTCAGAAAAACTGAAAGATTTGCTCTTTTTATTTTTCCAAATTCACTGAATTTAGGAAGTTACAGGGTGGTGAACCTATCACTGAGCTATTTGGCGAGTATTTTTGCCACAAGGTACTAGAAAGACAAGAACCATCACCAAAAGTAGGCAGAGGTAACTTGTGGGTTAGCTATTATACTATGTGATACTAATCACAATGTCTTGGTAAGAAATTAAGCACCAAGTAAATCAATAACGATGGTACGCAAGTTTTGGAGAAGGTATTATAACAAAATGTTAGCATTAAAGAAACATTTGCAACCTACGAAGCCTAAACTATTTTTAAAAGCTCATATGGGCAGCTGAAGATGTATTTGTCCCATGTGAATACTAGAGGTGGGTGGGGATAACAAGTAACTTGCCATATCAAAGAGACTATGGCATACATGGAAAGTGTCTTTTAGAAATAGAAAAAATCCAATCAAGGAGAATGGGGAAGCTTATAAATTAAGCAGGTCATGTGCGAACTGTCATTTAGGCTGGTTGAAAAAAGAAAAATTGGTGAAATTCTTTAAAATCAGTCATAAGTTTTTAAGTTACTCAAAAGCAGGCAGTTTACTGGGTCTATTTGGTGATGATGGTGCAACAAACTTGACAGAAAAATAATAAACTTTAATGATCTATTTGTCTAATAAAAGAAGATATAAGGGAACATGCTAACTCAATAACTTGTCTCCTGAAATTGATGACCAGGTTAAACTGTAATAAGTGAACAGGTAATCTAGGTCCAATTAACAAATTAAATATAGACAGTTCATCAGAACTATATGGCATCCTTCTATATTTTGAAGGAACTCAAAGTAAGGTTTTAGGTCTGGACTAATAAAGCACTTAAGTATAAATTAGATTGACATGTATACACTGCTATATTTAAAATAAAACGCCTTCCCATGAAAAAATAAAAATAAATAAAAAATAATAAATTAATAACATGCTATTTTTGTGAGGTTTGGAAATCTTTTTTTCTACTTGATCAGTAGTATATATTCAGCAATATGAGTTTAAGTAAGGTTAAAGGTTATCTTGTGGGAGAAAAATTTGAATTAAAAATTGTACACTGTTAGATAAAGGATATTTCTGAATCAGGAAAGGGCAGTGAATTTATAAATCTAAGTCATGCCTATACATCTGTTAAACTAAAACCTTATGCTTGATTCAGATTTTGTTGTAGCAAAATATTGATTTATTCTGGATTCCTACTGTGAGATGTGTTGTGAAAGTTCAACATATTACCATTTCCTTATGAGTACTTGCAATCGTGATAAAAGCATAGAATCTTATTTCAGCCATTGATGAGAACATTACATACAGATAGGATCCCAAGTAAAGAAGAAAAAAAGGACTTGTAGATTCTTGGGTCCTTTGTGCTCTGTGTTGTTTATATGGTGGTTTAGAAGTATAGGTGCAGTGATTAGGATGTCCAAGTTGGAGAGAGAGGAGAGTTAGAAGGTAATATTTTGCTGGTGGAATGTAAGAATTTTAACAACTCACCTACCTATAGCTTAGATTAGGTATTCTCTCATTATCACTACCATTGCATTAATGTGCAAATTGTGTATATTCAGCTGCTTTATTCTAAAAAGAGTCTGGCCCTTTGGTGTGCACCAGAGACAACATTTGCTATAGGAGATTGTGGTAGCAGGATCAGCTAAGCCCACTTAGTGTGGGTGATCCAATAGAATATGGACTAGTTGGACATTTGGGATACAGTTGTTCTAACAAAGCAACATGCGGAGAGTCAAGGGAGTTTGTATGCTTTTTTTTTTTTAAATGTGGTATTGTCTCATGTGATTTATTTTCCTTCATTTAAAAACTTGATGCAAAATGTTTGTGCTCTTTCCTTTCTTTCTCTCCCCGCCCCCCCCCCTTAGAATAATATAGCCGATCCAGAAGAACTGTTCACAAAATTAGAACGCATTGGAAAAGGCTCCTTTGGAGAAGTTTTCAAAGGTATTGATAACCGTACCCAGCAAGTGGTTGCTATTAAAATCATAGACCTCGAGGAAGCCGAAGATGAAATTGAAGACATTCAGCAAGAAATAACTGTTTTGAGTCAGTGTGACAGCTCATATGTAACAAAATACTATGGATCATATTTAAAGGTAATGTGTACGCTGGATTATTTAAGTCATAAGGTATTTTCATTATAAGTATTTCTTTTTTTTTTAATTCTGTTTTTCGAAAGGCAATGTCTTAAATTAGGATTTGACAGCCTTTGGCCTCCAGGCAGAATTCAGCTCCATTTGTAGGGCCAAAATAGACTGTTTTTAGATTTAGCAGCTGTATCCTGAGTGCATCCCAGTACTCAGCTGCAACATTTTTCCACACCTGAACTTTTGGGTTGATGGAGGAACAGAAAGGCAGCTGAGCCTTGAGACATATCCTTTGCCAGGAAAGAGCTTTCTCCCTGGGCTTTTACACATTATTCTCAATGGTCCCGTCTGTCTCAACCTCAGAATTGATGGCATATGTAAGCATGTCACTATTCCATTGAGTTATGGTGGTTATTTACACATCTCTCTCTCCCTCTAGGTTGTAAGCTTCTTGACAGCAGGGAGTTTAGTTCAACCCGTCTTGGTTTTCACATCACTTAGCACAGAGCATGGCACATCTTAAGTACATGATAAATATTTGTTGAAATGGAATTAAATAGATTAATATCTGTTCCCCCCCACCAAAAAAAAGTTGGATTTTTAGTTTCCAGGATTATGGAATTAGCAGACACCTGAATTTCCAGCAGATGGAGTTATTACTGCATCACAGAAAACTCTTTGGTGACTGAAACCCAAGAGTTCTTGGGTTCCATATTTATAGAGTCAGGATTTGTGTCTATTGAAATATAAAACAATAAATAATTAGAAAAATCTAGCTTAGAGTTTAAATTATTTTAAAATTTAAAAAAAAGTATCCCCATACTGATATTTTTCAAAGGAGGGCAGTATTAGTTAGATCTTTGATTTTCAGGGCTTACAAGGGGGAAGGTTTTTTGTTTGTTTGTTTGTCCATCTATCTCTAGGCCAAAAGGGTGTGTTTATAACCCATCAGGCTGTTGGCCTGCACAAAAATTGATGCTGTCTTTTTATGTTCTGCTGATCAAATATACCCTAGGATAAACTATCTATATTAGCTAATACTGATATAGAAATTCATCGATTTCCCTGGCTCTTTACAGAGCCTAACCTTTTTTTTTTTTTTTTTTGGCCGCGCTGCGTGACTTGCGGGATTGAACCCAGGCCCCCTGCAGGAGAAGCGCAGAGTCCTAACCACTGAACTGCCAGGGAATTCTCCACAGAGCCTAATTTATTCTAATAGTACGTGAATTAGGTGACTGTGGCAGTAATGCATAGTAGAATGAATCATTAAATAGCCAAACAGTCACTATGTGTCACACACTGTACTAGGTTATGGAGATGTAAAAGTGAACAACTCCTGCCATTAAAAAGCTCACAGTCTCATATTGCACTAAAATGGTGTAGATTTTGTGATTGAATGTGTACAAGGTACAGATGAAGCATAAATAAGAAAATGGTCACCTCTACCCTTTTTTTCCATGATGGTATGAAGGAAAGGCTTCCAAGAGGAGGTGATACTGCTGGTAGCTCCTATGCAATATACTTTTAAGTGTTAGCCATTACTCTATTTTACTGTATACCTAATTACTTGATTCTTTGTGGTTCACTTTGCTTTTATATTCTTTCCTAAAAAGCTTATTTAGTGGGTCAGATTCCTTTTTAGGAATCCTATGGGGGTGGTCATTCAATCTCAGTGGTTTTAGGTCTCCCTTCTAATTTCCATAGCAGGCGTGGTTGTAGGCAGCCCAGGGAATTTGTTGTTGGTGGTGGTGATGTGTGTATGTGTTTTGCTTATTCTGGTTTACTCTTTCTGGATTGAATCCTTGTAATTCCAGACCCACTCTAGAGCAAATCTGAACACTTGCTATTTTTAGGCACCTGTATCAGATAAGCTAGTTTTGGTGACTGACTTATATTAAAGAAGCCCTATTTAAAACGCGCTATTGTGTATTATATTGAAAATGGGTACTGACATGGTATTGAGTTTTATTGTTTGCTTACCTTTCTTTATTCATATTCAGTACTCCCATGGAAAATGAACTGTAACTCTGTTTTTATTATTTATTCCTAAGATTTCACATTTAAAAAAATTTTCCTTATAGTATACATGTACCAGTCACCCAAAAAATACTTAATCTTTTAATAAATCAAACTGATAGTTTGTTTTCTCCAAATCTTGATTGTTTAATGTTCTCAGGCCAGTTAGTGATACAAAACTATTATCCAAGATGTCTTCTTACAGAATTAAACTGCATTATTTTTATCTCGTTTACCCGTCACTAATTAAAATACATGATGAGAAAGCCTACTTTGAAGAACATGTTACTTCATGATAAAATTGTAGAAATTCACAGATGGCTGCTATTGATTATATTTGTATCTAGATTATTTGTGCACACACATATTATCTCTATATGGATATATATATATATATATGCACAAAGAAAAAGAAATATGATTTTATAACTCTTTAATACCATTTATTTAAATTACTTTCTTAAATTGACCACTTGTTTATTTTCCATTCATATTAAACCATAGTGTGACTTTACAGGCTTAAATTTTTTTAAACTAAAATCACATCAAATATAACAGGGTTCTGTTTAGTTCAGTCAGTGAAATCAAGGCTACATCCTCTAAGTACCATCGGAGAACTGCATCATCAATCGACTTATGTTCTTGTTGTGGCCCATCCTTCCGTTTCAGATGACATGGGAGAGTTTGTGAGTCAAGTTAATTGAGTAAAGTAGGATACAGGTTCTTCTCAGGTTGTCCTAACACAGGACATAACCAAAACCCTCACTGTTAGCTGGAGGAAAATTTATTGCACTTGAGAGAAAATTATATGCTCTCTGAAACTGTATGTAGTTGTAGTACTTTCCTTGAGACATGCAAAAATGTACTAGGTATTCATTTTGACTGAGCTCACTGTATAACTTCGTTTTTAAAAACAAGAGTAAAAACCAGACAGACACATCAGTATGACCACAATATTTTCCTTTAATTTCACTTCACTGCAGATTTTCTTGACAGACAAAGTTAGTCTTTATGACGAGTGCTAAAATAAGCAAACCCTTCCCTTCTGATCTCATAACATTGGAAGAATCTTTTATAATCTTTAAATATTTTTCTAGTTCGATGTAAATCTTAAAATGAAGCTCACTCAGGCATTGAATAGAATTTGAATCATGCCTTTATTTGCTGCTGAAAATTGCTTTTAGATTTCTGTTTATGTTAAAGA
This sequence comes from Balaenoptera borealis, assembly GCF_965194805.1. Classification (NCBI taxonomy): domain Eukaryota; kingdom Metazoa; phylum Chordata; class Mammalia; order Artiodactyla; family Balaenopteridae; genus Balaenoptera; species Balaenoptera borealis. Next base: position 110,478,515 of record NC_138881.1, read on the forward strand.
AATATGCCCCCCTCCACATACCACAACGACTGATATTTATTTAAAAAAAAAAAAGAATTGAATGATTGAAGTAAAATATTCCAGAATAGAGTCTGTACAGTTTTGTTTCCTTCTCATTATTTTTCCTGAGACTTTTGTGTGTGCTTATTTCCAATGTATGGTGAGTGTTTCTGGAATATTTCTGGAATATTCTTTCATTTTTAAAAATCATAGTTTTCTTATAAAACTTGAAGGAAATTGGAGAGGGAAATATTTCCTCCTTGTACAGTGGTTTTTTTCCTCAAAATAAGAATAGCTTTAAACTTCCTATAATACACCTCTAAGAAGCCCCATGTTAGATTCTATTCAGCAGATATTTATTTTTCGGTCACCTACTCTGTGCACTCCTCTCATTCTGCATATTTGCCCTGGTCAGTCTCATCTACTTCATTCTGACAATTTCTAAATTCATGTGTCTGGTTTCAGCCTCTCTCCTTAGCCCCAGATAGGTATATCTAACTTATCTCATATCTCCCACTTATCTGTGGGTAGGTGCATCAAGTGCAATAACCCAAAAAGTGGGGAATAGCACTTAAAGTGGGTCTTGAGTATGATTTTGATAGGGTTTGGGATGTGAGGGTGGGGTATAGACAAGGCATTCTAGACTGGAAGAAAACGATTCCAAGTTGGTAAAGTATCTGGCAAGATGATCTCTAGTATTCCTTGCAGTTATATAAGATTTCACATTCTGTTTCTTTTTTTATCGTGGTATAATATATATCACAAAAGTTACCATTTTAACCATTTTAAATGTACAGTTCTGTGGCATTTCATACACTCATGTGATTTTGCAACCATCACTAGCATTCATCTCCAGAACTTTTTCATCTTCCTCAACTGAAACTCTGTACCCATTAAACTATAACTCCCCGTTCTCTCCTCACCGTAGCCCTTGGTAACCACCATTCTACTTTCTGTCTCTGTGAGTTTCCCTACCGTAGACTCCTCATATAAGTGGAATCATACAACATTTGCCCTTTGGTGACTGGCTTATTTTACTTACACATGCTGGTTTATGTGGTCAGTGTTATGACTGGCTATTTGCTTCATAGACCAACCAACTTAATTCAACATGTACTTGATCTCTGTTCAATAATTATCTCATAAATATATATAATGGGTATTTTAAATGTTTTTTTAAACATTTTTTCTATGAGCAAATGAATTCCAAGTTCCACAGTAGCATTTCTTCCCCCTTTAGCCAAGTGTCTGCTTTAGTGGCAAATTCAAAGGCCCCATGGGGTGATGGAGTTGATACTCCAGACACCAGTGATTTGTTAAAACTAGGCTCCAACTTCTCCCCAGTAAACAGTATAACTCTGAAGTACTTAACTCTTTTTAAAAATTTTTATTGGAGTATAGTTGATTTATAATGTTATGTTAGTTTCAGGTGTACAGCAAAATGAATCAGTTATACATATACATATATCCACTCTTTTTAAGATTCTTTTCCCATATAGCCCATTACAGAGTATTGAGTAGAGTTTCCTGTGCTATTCAGTAGGTCCTTATTAGTAATCTATTTTATATATAGTAGTGCGTGTATGTCAATCCCAATCTCCCAATTTATCCCTCCTCCCCCCTTACCCCCTGGTAACCATAAGTTTGTTTTCTACATCTGTAACTATTTCTTGAAGTACTTACTCTTTAGGGGTTCTGAATTTTGGAACAGAGAGCCATTTCCTAACCCCTAACTGACCACCCATGTTGATGCAGGGCTTTATTTTATTTATTTATTTATTTTTGGCTGTGTTGGGTCTTCGTTACTGCGCGTGGGCTTTCTCTAGTTGCGGCGAGCGGGGGCTACTCTTCGTTGCGGTGCGCAGGCTTCTCATTGCGGTGGCTTCTCTTGTTGCGGAGCACGGGCTCTAGGCGCATGGGCTTCAGTAGTTGTGGCACGTGGGCTCTAGAGCACAGGCTCAGTAGTTGTGGCGCACAGACTTAGTTGCTCCATGGCATGTGGGATCTTCCCGGAGCAGGTCTCGTACCCGTGTCTCCTGCATTGGCAGGCGGATTATTAACCACTGCACCACCAGGGAAGTCCCTGATGCAGGACTTTAAACTTAACTCCTCCAACCCATTGTTAAAACATTTGGATCATTTTATAATTGGAGAAGTGACATTTTTCCTTCAGGGACTTCCTATACTTAAATGTGCCAGATATATGGTTATGGTTTAGAGGTTTAGAGTCACTTGGCTCTTTTGGATTTGTAAACCAGTATGTAGATATCATCTTAGCCTTTTAAATTATTTAAGAACAAACCAAACACACATATTTGCATTCTCCAACACAAACATCTTTTACCAGAAATCAAAGATAGAAATTGTAGTCCCCCAAAAGAATACAAACACAGGGTCTAGGTTTTTTGGTTGGCTTTGGTTTGTGACTGGTGTTTTCATTAAGACCTGCTGTGGACAAGGAACGAGTAAGAGCCTGTGTGGGTTAAGCTTCCTTGAGTAGGGAGGAGCCCCACCAGCTCGCCATTCCTGCCTGTGCCCACTCGGGCCTCGCTTCAGTTCCCCTGTCTGCCTCGCAGTCTTCTGAATGTCTGGACCTATAACCATTCTCCAGCGAGGCTTGTCTGCAGAAGTGACAATCAGAAGGAAGCAGCCAGAAAAGCTATGAGGCAGCTCTGGTTCCCTGCCTGTTTCAGAAGAGTCCTAGTTCCACTGAATAGCTCGCTTGCAAAGAGGAAGCCTTCTTTTCAGATCGGGAATTTGCTTAGTCATAAGTTTAATGACTTTTTAAGCTTTCTATGAATACATTTTGGTAAGTTTCTGTTTTGAATCGGTACCAAAAAAAAAAGACACACATTGTTTTTAACTTGGAAAACAGGTGCTTTCATTCATGCAGAACTGCAAAACAGATAAACATGTTTTATAAGATCTTTTTATTTTTCTTTGAATGTCAGGTGAATGGGAAGCATTCTGAATTCATGAGGTAGAATGTAGTACTTAGGGAAAAAACGTGGCAAAAGAAAAACTTCTCAGGCTGTACGGCATTGTGAGAAACATTTTTTTCTTCTGTAGAAAAAAGTATGAAGATGCATCAGGTTCACAGTTCTTATGTTCTGAGTCCTAATTTCTATACATGAAAACAAGTTACATGAACCACTCCTGGAACTCTTCTCCTCTCCCACTGTTATGGGGAGTTATTTCCTCTCCTTCCTACTGTATACACCACTCTTTCTCTTCTCAGTTCAAGCTGGCCTGCTGTGACAGGAGAGAGTTGATGTCAAGATGGGCGGGGGACATTGTTCCTTTCTTTCTCTTATACATCCTACATAATGTCAGCATCTTAATTTAACTGAGCCTTCCCTGCCCGGACCCTTACCCTACACCACAACCCATTCCCCCCACTACAGTGTCCCCTAAACACTCATCATCATGTTATTGGAGTCCATTCTCTGCCATAATAAAGCCCCAGTCTCATGGAGACACTTGGCAATTTTGAATGGAACTCCTGAGTACTTCCCAGGGACTTTGGAGTTTGAGGACTCCTGGCAACAGCTTGAGAATCTTCATTCCACAGCTGGGACTGTAAAGGTGAGAAATGTGTTCCTGACATCCCAAATTGAAGCACGACACTGAATATATTTTCCCCTAGAAACATTGTTATGGTATAAATGGTAGTGCCTCTGGTATCCTTTCTGCTATACTATGGATATCTTTGTGTTAAATTGTCTTTTTGGAGGACACTGCTCCAGGAACCTAGGCATTATTTTTATGGGAAAATGCTGGCTTTCCAAATTCCAAACATCTTACTTAAAAATGGACTTTTGGAACACAATCCATTCACAACTTGGCTATTGGCCAGTTTAGCAAAACCAACCATTCCGCTTCCAGTCAATTCCGTGGTCCTACAATAATTCAGAGAATACCACTCATGAAATGGTATGGAGAGAGAGATGTCTCCCGTATTTCAAACTATAGCTGAAAGAAAAATGATTTAATGATTTAGCTGATGTAGCTGAATGGTGTGTGTGTGTGTGTGTGTGTGTACACCTGTTTTGTAATTCAAATACACGTGTTCCCCCTATGAGCTCCATTTCCTCTTGTACAACTTACAGTGAAGTTAATTCTACATGGATTAATCATAATGCTTTTTAAGCTACACACTCCCTTTCTCTTATCCATTTACCTCGGGGGAGAGGGGAGTCAATGTTCTTTCTAGGTTCCATATGTGTACGAAAAATCCCCGTTAATCCTCGTTGGTAAAAGTTGTAAAGTACATTAAAACAAAAGCCAAAATCTAAAATAAGGCACAATACCCAGTGTCCTCAAACTCCAAAATCACATGGGAAGTACCCAGAAGCCCCATTCAAAATTTCTACAAGTCTCTATTTACCTCCTCATTCTTTAATGTAACTATCTTTTCCTTTCAGCATCATTATTCCAAATAATTTAAAGCGATGGTTTTTTTCTGGGTTTTATAAAAGTTGCTAACAGTTAAACAATAAGGAACAATAATGTGTTATTTATTTAGCTGTATCATATGCTAAATAGGTTTCAGGGAGGGCCAAGACTCAGAACTTGACTTTCATTTGTAATATTCTATGGAAAAATATATTCTGAGTTCCAAACAACTAATTTTAAACCTATATTTTAGAACCAGTACATTAGTATGTCAGATTTAACATTTATGCTAGTATGTTACTTGGCTCAGGTTTATAATTATTAAACTATTTCATGGCTTTTACAGGGTTCAAAATTATGGATAATAATGGAATACCTGGGTGGCGGTTCAGCACTGGATCTTGTAAGTATTTTTAAATAATTACACACATATATCCATACTTGCACTTTTTTCTTTTAATTGGAGTAAGCAATGGTTTTTGGACAAGCTAAGCGGTTGTTTAGTTAATATGTTCACTCTGTCTTCAGGACCACTACTCTTACATAGATTCAGCTGTATTGCAGGGTTCCGCACGTTGCTGGCATTCTTAAAGTATATAAGAAATGCAAACAGCTTAATAAAATAAAATTCCCCCCAAATTAGGAATGAGTGTGTGACAGTTGCCGTCAGTTTAGAGTTTTACTTTACATGCTTATCCCTGAGAAGACTCAGTGTTCTTAGATTTTTTAAAAAGATATCATTCAGATAACTGTCTCTAAAATTGGCTCTTGGGTTCTGACCAAGAAGGCCTACAGACCCAGCTCTCTGCAGAGTTCTCTGTGCCCCTCTATAGGTCATTTGGAAATGTGATGGCATCTTTGTCACAATGACTTGGAAGTGCCACAGCCATTTTAGTGGGCAGGGACCAGGCTGCTACAATCCTGCAGTGTGCGGGAAAAGTTCTAACCAATGAAGATATGTTCGTGCATGAAATGTTTTTGAGAAACACTGGTTGTTTTCCCCAAGTGGTGTGATTCTGTCAGTGTTGTTCCCCACCTTTTAAATCTTTATTAATATGACATTGTATTTAAAATGCAATATGAATGACTAGAGACAAGTTTGTGTAGTAGAATAACCACTGGGCTGGCCTGTGGGAGTTTGAGGTTCTAGCGCTGGCTCTATTTATAACTAACTCTGTGACTGTGAACCAGACGCATAAATTCCTTGGACTTGGCTGTCCTATAAAACAAAGAATTTGCACTAAGCTCCTCTTCCATGTTTAATATTATATGACTTTTATATAATATGCTTCTGCCTTTGAAATGATAAGAGTCTGCTGTTTCTAAAAGTAATTTTAATTCTTATTTTTTAAAGTGGAGATGAGTTTTTCTGACTGAAAGTAATCAAATATTTTTTAAAGGCTTTCATCCTGACTGCCAGTGACTCCAAAGTTTCAAATAATCCTGTGAACAGAAATGACCATAAGCGATTTTCTTCCCTTTAAACAGAACCATACTTAAATCATTCTAAAGAAATGGTAATTAAACTTGATGGAGAGCCTCATCTTCTAGGAATTCATCTCAGTTTAATCAGTTGCTGAGTTAGGTCATCCTTCCTTGTGTCTAATGTAATTCTTATATCGTAAAGCTCAAGTTCATTTTTTTCTTTCTCTCTCCTCTCTAGCGAGAGAACATAACTGGTGTTTCTTTGGATAATAATCCTTCATGCATATGGAGTCAGGTCTCATTCTCCTCTTGCCGTTAAATGATCTCAGCTCTTTCTCTTGTCACATGGTTTGATTACACAATAGTTTTTTCATTAGCTCCACAAGAAGCCTCACAATTGCTCCACGAGCCTCCTTCCACTTCTTAAATATTAAGAACCCTTTCCAAATTTATCACAGTTAACTGGCCCCCAAAAGTGCTTACCATGTCGCTTCCCCGTTTTGTAGGCATTGGCAAAGCTAGTGCACTGCTTTCATCCGGATTTCTGATAGCAATGTGAAGCACTGGACACTGGCCCAGCCCTAACTAATACAATCTGTATCCCCAGTAGTAGTTTGGTCAGTTTTATGAAATCTCTGAATGAAAGGATTGTGAGATCATAATCTCATCCTGCCATTCTGATCTCCACCTAAATACAACAAATACCTATTAGCATAAATTCAATGAACTTAGAATGTTCTTAAAATCAAGAGACCTAGATCCTAGTCCTGGTTCTGCCATTGACTAGCTGGCTAATATTGGGCAAGCCATTGGACCTGTGCCTCAAATGTTCAATGAAGAAACTAGATGAGTAATCTCTCTAATTCTGTTTTTCTAGCCCTAACACTTAATGATATTGTGATTTAATTATAAACCTCATTTGACTGGACTTTGTAGGCAGAGCAAGTGATGAGAAAATGTGCTATTTCTGCTTCATATATAGTCCTGTACGAATGAATGCTATCATTTGGGGGAATCTAAGAAAGGATCAGGCTTAGAGGAGGGCACTGCTACCAGGGACAAGAGAAATCAGGAGGGATGCCGGGTAGAGAGCGTTCATCCCTTAAGCTGGTGCCTGACTAATGGAACATGATTATGACCAGTAATTGATGTCAACATTATATAGTGTATACCTCAAGATTCCCTCCCATTCTAACAAAAATAATTAGTTGTATGTGAACAGACTTTGAGCGTACTGTACATTATTTTATTGAATTGATTATACCTTACTTCTTTCCAAATAGAATTGCAGTGACTTACAACAAAAACACATATAATAAGGTTAAGAGAGTAAAACATGAGCACCAAGGGAAAAAGTTGGAAACAATATGCTAACTGTAAGAGAAAGCATAACAGAACATGCTGCATTAGGGACTGGCTGGAAGTCAAAAGAGTATGGGGAACACCCCCAAGCCCACAAGTAGATAGTCTTTGAAAGGGAAAATGTCCCTCTCTTGAATATCCTCAGTTGACAACAGAGGCAAATCACACAAGGCCAGTACACTGCCCTGGGGGCAGAAGTGTTAGCTATTAGAGACATGATATGGTCTTCAGTCTTTGGAGAGAAGCTCAGTTGTGTGCTCCAGGGACAGTCGACCAAGATCTTGCATCATCTCTCCCAAGGTTGCATTGGACATTTTTTAAAAAGCAATCTGTGTTCCATCTACTTTACCTTCCTTCTCTTTCCAACTCCCTTATTTCTCCTTTTCTGATCATTATCATCATGGCTAAAGAAACATTTTAACCACAACGTTTGGGACAGTTTTCTGTCTGATAGTGAACAAGAAAAACCCAGCTCTGCCACCACCCCATTCCCATTTCCCTGCCACCCAGGCGCCCCTACCATCCCCCTCCGGTACCCAGTTAAGTGAGATTTTACTTTTACTGAATTTTAAACTGGACCTAAGTATACCAGATAAGCTAATGGGTCTGTAGGACCACTTTTCTGTTTGTTTTTACTTAAATATATTTTTAAAATTCTGTATTATCCAGGGCACTTTTAGAAACCCTTCAGAATGATAGCTAGTACCTTTTATATGGACCTTGCCCAATTTCCTAATTTCCTAAGTGACTGAGGGTATACCTCCTCTGGCCCTGTCAACATTTTATGATCAGTGATACTAAGTACTAATCTTAAGTAGTATGACATTTATCTTTTTTTTTTTAGAAATTCACGTTCTTTTATTTATTTATTTATTTATTTATTTATTTATTTATGACTGTGTTGGGTCTTCGTTTCTGTGCGAGGGCTTTCTCCAGTTGTGGCAAGTGGGGGCCACTCTTCATCGCGGTGCGCGGGCCTCTCACCATCGCGGCCTCTCTTGTCGCGGAGCACAGGCTCCAGACGCGCAGGCTCAGCAACTGTGGCTCACGGGCCCAGCTGCTCCGTGGCATGTGGGATCATCCCAGACCAGGGCTCGAACCCGTGTCCCCTGCATTGGCAGGCAGATTCTCAACCACTGCGCCACCAGGGAAGCCCGACATTTATCTTTAACTTATTTGGTAGTACCTCAGAATTTCATTGCCAGCAATCAATAAAATAATATGCCATTTTCACCTCTTAGATGACTTTAATCACTGCTGTTTAAATAGAAACTTTTGGGGTGGAAGTTGATATATTTGAAAGTAAACAGATAATGTTACCTAGGAAAGGCACCTATTGAACTATGAACATCCCTGGAGTATACTATATATCCAGAGCATAGTTAATATTAAATGGTGAGACCGAAGTGTGGTTTCTATTTTAAGCTGTTAAATTTCAACATGAAAGTGCCCTTTATTCAGAATAAATATGGCATTCATGAAAGATGAAATACAGAAGGTGCCAAAGAGCTGTGAATCCCTCCCAGTGTGAGGCAGAGTGGGCAATATTTGATTTTCACCACCTCTTCCCTCCTTCCAGCAAACAGAACTCTACCTCAGCTCTGACTTTAGATTCCCACCCTTTCCTGTAATAATATTGTACAGTCCACTGTTTGTGCTTTATGAGGTACCAGAATTTTAAAATAACCATTTATTTTAAGGAGAGATTTTCAGATATTCCATTACAAATTCTCCTGAAACCTAATCATTGCTTTCCTTGTATTACAGTTAAAACTACTGGCTTTAGTACAAGGAAATGTGTTACATTTATTTGAAAAACCGTATCCCTCCATGATTTGATATTTTTTTTACAATGAAAGTCTGAATCGTTTAATTATTATATTCCTAGCTGAAATTTAAATCTGAGTCTCAAAAAAGGCTCTATGCTTTATAATGTTTTTGAAATACACAAATGCTAAGAACTGTGCTACAGCTGACCTATATGATCAAATTTGGTTGCTGCAAAAATCTTATGGACCGTCTGATCTAAAAATCAGTTCGGTGTAAATATTTAATAAGTTTTAAACAGCAAATGCCAAAATTTAAGTAGCTGATTTCTTTTTTCCTATCTGAGAAAAAGAAAGCTAGTTCTGTCATTATTTAAGCATGTTTCTTAGATCTTTGACGTGAATATTTAAGAACCTTAGGATTTGGAGCTAGTATATAGGTTGTACTATCTTTCAAGATTAAATCTAATCATTAAAAAACCCTTTCTGCCCTTTGGCTTAACTTTCCTCACCTTTTAAAATTTTCTCATTTGTTTAAATATTGGTTTAATAAACAGAACTGCTTCATATATCTAAGCGATTCTCTTATTTCAAAGAGAATGTCAAGTTCGAACTTCATTGTTCCAAACTTTTACATGTATATGTATGTATGTGTTTTTCCCCCTAAGCTGAGAGCTGGTCCATTTGATGAGTTCCAGATCGCTACCATGCTAAAGGAAATTTTGAAAGGTCTGGACTACCTGCATTCAGAAAAGAAAATTCACCGAGACATAAAAGGTATACAGAAGTCTAATGTGAACCTGAGAAAAACAGATGCATTCTGAGGAAGCTGAGGGTTTTTTCATCTCTTTTTCCCTCCTAGCTGCCAATGTCTTGCTCTCAGAACAAGGAGATGTGAAACTTGCTGACTTTGGAGTTGCTGGCCAACTGACAGATACACAAATTAAAAGAAATACCTTTGTGGGAACACCATTTTGGATGGCTCCTGAAGTTATCCAGCAGTCAGCTTATGACTCAAAAGTAAAGTGTTACCTGTACAAACTATTTTGTTTTTAATATTAAGTTTTATATAGTGTACTATCCTATTTAATAAACTGCCTTAATACTCCTTCCTTTTAAAGTATTCCTAAAGCTAGAGTCATGTCAGATGTTGCTGGTAAATCATACGTTCCCTTGATGCTGGTAGTATTTGGACCTTCTTCCCTTCAATGGCCTTTCATCCTACTTGGAATACAATCCAAAATTCTTACTATCACATATGTGGCTCTCTACAGTCTGGCCCTTGTCTACCTCTGGCTCATCTCTTATCACTCTCCTCTATTTTCTTTTTTTTGATCTCTCTTCACTTCCACTTTTATTTAAAATTAATTTTTATTGACCCTCTATTTTCTATCTGCTTCAGCCACAGTGGCCTCATTGCTGGTCCATAAACACAGCAAGTCCCCTCTAGCCTCAGGACCTTTGCACTTGCCTCTCCCTCTATCTGGAATAGCCTTTCTCCCAGTTAGGTCTCTGCTTAAACATTACCTACACAGAACAGTCTTCCCTGGCCATCCTGTGTAAATTTGCAGCCCTTTTACCTTATTCATTATTCCCTTATCCTGATTTACTATTTTCTTCACAGAACTTAGCACCATCTGACATCCTATTATTTATTTATTTATCTGTCTCTTCTACTAGAACATAAGCCCCTTTAGAGCAGGGATTTTTGTCTGGTTTGGTCACCACCTGAGTCCTCAGTGCCTAGAATACAGTACCTGGCACAAAGTAGGGGATTTGATCATTTTTTTAAATAAATGAATGATATTAATAAAAATTTATTAACATCACATTTCTTGAGACACTTTCATATTGTATGACCGTTAGACTCCACAGGTTATTTTGTGGCAATATGTTGGAATGGAATTTCAAGGTAATTGTTCTTTCCTCCTTACCTTAGGCCGACATTTGGTCACTGGGAATTACTGCTATTGAACTAGCCAAGGGAGAGCCACCTAACTCGGATATGCATCCTATGAGAGTTCTGTTTCTTATTCCAAAAAACAATCCTCCAACTCTTGTCGGAGACTTTACTAAATCCTTTAAGGAGTTTATTGATGCTTGCCTGAACAAAGACCCATCATTTGTGAGTATATGTGCTGCGACTACTATTTTCTATGATCAGATCTGCATAGAGCCAGTGTGGTTTGTTCAACAGTGAGGAATACAGTGCCTGTGAAAACTGTCTAAGATCCATCCAGGAACGTGATTCTTCCCTCTATGTTGCTAATTTTCTTCAGTTGTTGACAAGATCCGTAGTTCCTTCTCTCCTTCCCCTGCATCTTTTTCTCTTTTTTCTATGGTCCCTAGCTTCTTCTTTATTCTGTTGATCATTTCCTATTTCAGGGGGAAATAAAGTTCATTTTCTAGGATGTCATTATGAAAGTATATGTATAACTATTCACAATGATTTTTATTCAACTGTGTTTTCATTTTTCATGAAAAGTTGTTTGCGTTTCACTATTTTTTATTTAATGTTCAGCAGTTCCAACATGAAGTTGTACATGTTTCCTGAAGTCTAATGAGCTCCATTCATTTACTTGGCAAAGTTGATTACAGTTGTTTTACTGTTTTTAAAATAAAGCCGCCCGATGACTTCGAGAAACTAGAAATATACAAGAACTGAATTTGATGTGACAATTTTTAAGTTGCTAATGAATATTCTCATATTAATAAAATACTAGGGGGGAAAATATCCCCCACAGCACCTGGTATTTGTATTTAGATGCAATATGAATTAATGTGTGATGAAGAAGGGGGTCATATGATATGTGCAGATAATAACAAAGTTACAGCCTTGCTAGTTTTCATCCTTTTTTCCAATTTGCAGTAAATATAGTAAAAGTATTTTAAAGCACTATTTTGAAACGTTTTTAAATTTTTGCTTAATTATCAAAGTCCTGCCATGTGTTTCTCTGATTTTAAGAAAGCCCTGCTGCCTGTTGCTAGTAGGTAGGCCACCTTTTGCCCATTGGGCTTTAGCAAATTGGTACCAAAGTAGTGAATTTAATTTGGTTGCCTTGAGCCACTTCAAAAATAGAATTAGATATTGTCTTATGGCATTTTAGTTGTCCTCATATCTGCAGACATACTTTTACACCTTTCAGCTTAATAACTGAAGTGATTTCTTATCACTCCTTGCAATCAAAAGAGCCTAGAAATATTCATGCATCCTTTCTTTTTTGTTCCTTAGCGTCCTACAGCTAAAGAACTCCTGAAACATAAATTCATTGTAAAAAATTCAAAGAAGACTTCTTATCTGACTGAACTGATAGATCGATTTAAGAGATGGAAGGCAGAAGGACACAGTGATGACGAATCTGATTCTGAGGGCTCTGATTCGTATGTACCAATTATTTAATTTTTATGTAGATAGCCCATTTTAATATTGCATATATTTTAACTGTGATCCAATATGCTTTCTCTAGCATAAAATATAAACCTTATTCTAAAGTTTGACTTTAGAAACTGTGAAAATCTTTTAAAATCACGGTCTGTGAAGTACAATGAATTTGGAAACACGTTTTTTTTCTTAGAAGTGAATTGCTTTAGTTTTAAATGGTCTCGGTCTAACCCCTAGTGGATACTTGAGTATATTACAAAATTTTGGAACAAGATTCGATTTAAGGTGTTTTACTAGTTTGCCCAAAGTGATAAGGAGCAATGTCTTCTCTTACTTTGATGGCAACCTGCAAAATCCCTCTGGAGAACTAACGTTTCCCACCTCTTGGCCATGTACCAAACCGTGATCAGACCGGGACATTGAAATATTCATTTATATCTCATTTGTACCCCCTAAAAAGTTGCATTGTTTTTTAACTGCAGCACTTATACTAACGTTTCAGCCTCTAAGTCCATAATTTAATTTACTCCTTCGCTAGCTGAATTGACACAAAGGCAACACCAAATTTCTTTAGATACTACTTGCATTTATGAGAAATTGCCCAACTTCTAAAAGGTCTAAAAAATACCAGGATAGTTGTTTTTACTCTGTTCTAATGGTTGTTGGCCTTAGCTGCCCATGAGAGTCACCCATGGAGCCTTTCAAAAATGTAAATCAACTATACTCCAATATAAAATAAAAATTAAAAAAAAATCACAAGCCACACTACAGGAGATCCTGATCTAGTCAGTGGGAAGGGGTTGGGGCAGGGCTTTATATATAGTAAGAGACCTTCACGTGTGATTCTGGTACACACTTAGAGTTGAGAACCATTGCTACTCTTCAGTAAAAAGCAGTGTCTATTTGAAACTGAGATCAAATGATTTTTTATACATTGGGACAATTCTCCATTCGGAGTCTGGCTGCATTGATTAGGTATTTTCACCAAGCTGTATCATTTAGGAACTTATAGAAGTATCTTTGGCAATCTCTTTAGGGAATCCACCAGCAGGGAAAATAACACTCATCCTGAATGGAGCTTTACCACCGTGCGAAAGAAGCCTGATCCAAAGAAACTACAGAATGGGGCAGTATGTATATGGAGATGATCACTTCCTCTTGGTAGACTTTTTCGAACTATATAGTGAGAGTATGATGGCCAAAAATTGTTAGAATTTAATACCCCTAAGTGCTCATCTACCTCACTGTGTCCAGAGTAGGTTTCATTTGCCATTCGTTTTGAGCTAATTAAGAAAAGGTCATAGAAGTCATTTAAGTGGCCATTGGTATGTTTTAAAATGCATTTTACCTAGAGATAGCTAAACCCAGTGGAATCATGTATATCAGTTGTAATCCTCTAAGTTAGAGAACTTCTGGATGAGGGATGGGAATTAGTGATGGGAAGAAAGCATGGAAACTTGCCCTGTATTGGGTCTTTTGGGAGGAGGATTCCAATGAATGATTATTTTAATTTCATGTGTATAATCTATAATATTTGTTCAAAGGAGCAAGATCTTGTACAAACCCTGAGCTGTTTGTCTATGATAATCACACCTGCGTTTGCTGAAGTAAGTACGGATTCATTAGCTTCGGATATCTATTTTAAGAAGTATAGTAATTTTAAATGTTATAGCTATTGATCTTTCTCAGCTTAAACAGCAGGATGAGAATAATGCTAGCAGGAATCAGGCAATCGAAGAACTGGAGAAAAGTATTGCTGTGGCTGAAGCTGCCTGTCCTGGCATCACAGATAAAATGGTGAAGAAATTAATTGAAAAATTTCAAAAGTAAGCTTGAAATGTCATTTTTAAAAAACTATTTTGACATTTTCTGTTGGATGTTCATTTATGATGCGATAATATAATTACCTACTTGATTCAGTCATTCCGTTTATTCCTAACAAAGTCAATTCTTAATAGTCATATGCTTGAAAACTGTTTTGTTTGTTGCCCATCTTAAACATTAGCTTTTGGAATTATTATCTTCGGGCATTACAAGGTAGTTTTCCACTGAACGAAATGGCCTGGTTTTTTTTGTTTTGTTTTGTTTTCCTTTCCCTGTTAGTAGGAGTACAGACAAAAGGTCAGGGGACATATTCTTATTTGGACCCTTGTAAATACCATTGAGGAATGCTTTCATTCTTGCCACTACTCTTATCACACTGCTGTTCACATTGTTTCAGTGCTAAAGTTCATTAAGTTTAACCCCCATAAGAAAAGTTAAGGATTTTAGGTAGAGAAACTCAAATGAAGACTCTAAAAGGTTCTTATGTTTGATTTCAGTTTCTATACTGCCTCTTGAACTGTTGCTTTAACTTTGTTCACATTCAAAAAGGTTCTTACATTTAATTTTTAAATTCCCTTTTAAAACAAGACTTTTGTATGCATATGCAAACACAACTCCTTAGCTCAAGCAAGTTATAAAAAGCACTACTAATCTTAGCCTTAATCCCATTATATTGCTTCTCAGTGCATCTTTATATTCCTTGTATTTGTGATGCCGCTGGGACCAAGTTGGAACAAACCATACAGCCTGTAAAACACATACTCTCCTAGACCTTTCTGGCTGATAAAACCTATTTATACTCATCAGCTAAAGCCCCTCTTAAAATCCCTTAGTTTTTAGTGGAAACCTCCCCTCTTTTCCAATTTGCAAACAAATCAATTGGAAGTTGTAAAATCAGACCCAGAAGGGATTTTTGAACCGCTTTATATTTTAACGTTTACATGATGAGATGCAATACAATTTTTGTTTGCTGAATCAATTCTTTCATTGCAGAGTTCATACAGATGTAAAATAGACACATGCATAGTTGTATATCAATTTAAGTTTTTCTTAATTTTATAGGTGTTCAGCAGATGAATCCCCCTAAGAAACTTCTTGTTAGTGGCTTCTATTTCATATGGACCCAGAGAAACCCACCAAAGCTACTTCAAGCTTAACTATGCTTAACTCATGAGCTCCACGTGCCTTTTGGATCTTTGCGACATTGAAGATTTGGAAGAAGTTATTCAACTATTTTGTGATGGTGTTTATCATTTTATATTTTAAAGAGATTATTTTGTAAGGAATAATTTTTAATACTATAGTTTCACCTGTATTCTAGTAAATGTTGAGATACAGTTTTGCTTTTAGGTATCATTATTACTTAAGTTACTAGGATGAATACCTTTCATGTTTTGATCTTTAGTTAACTGTACACTCATGAAACATACAGGTCTTTTAAAGTCATCCTAAATATTCAACTTTTGTAATCATCAAGCCTCAAAAAGCTTTTTTTTTTTTTTTTAAAACACAAGCATATTCTAAAAATGACTACTGGTGGGGAGGCGGAAACAAGTCACACGTTCTTAAAGCAGAAGTTTTTAATAAGCTCTTAGAAATGAAACCTGGAAAACTATTGACTCTTCTCCCAAGTGGGTATGATATTCCAGGCAGCTCAATGATGATCACATTTGAGAGCCCTGCGTTTGAAACATTTAGAGGCAACATGTAGCAACAGAGGTACCTCTTGGTGTGCAGTATTTACTTTCTCTTATAGAAGAGACAATTGACCCTTATTTAACATGGTTGGAAAGTTAAAGCAATACTAATTAGCCAAGGATGGATTTTTGGTAATACCGGAAGAATTAGTCAGGATTCATTTTTAAAATCAACTCAAATCGCATATTATATGCTTGGATTTGGGGAGCTTAAAAGAAGCTGATTATCATGTGATTATAAATACCTGATCAACAGGTATGAATATAATTTACACCAGCATATTTTTGTCATGGTCATAAAATGTCCTATAAACTATTTATACATTTTTTTCCTCATAACTATCCAATACATAAACATCATTTGTTCATTTTTGAAAGGGTATTTAAATAAGCATTTTCTCGTTCATATGAAAATAACCATAGTACAGGATGATTTCTGTCCGTACAAAGGTAAGTTAGACTGTACAGTTAATTTTCAGTTATATTTATGGTACTGTTACATGGGTAATACCTTTTTCTTTTAAGCCCAGTATATATATTATGCCTGCCTAAGTTCTGAAGTGGGGCTATATTTCAGTAGTTGTAGAATTATTGATATTAATTAGTTTTGATAGTTAATGTTTTATTGTTTGGATCTGAACAATTTGGTTTTTGCACAAAAGTCATTTTAATAAACCTGAATAATTGCCAAATATTAGAAGAAAGATTTTCTTCAAGTGAAGAATACAGTTTTTAGTCAAAGCAGCCATTACCTCTTCCTTTTTTGTAATAATACAGACACTTGAATAAGTTGTTGTGTCATATGCCAAGAAAATTTTTTCATTGGTGCCTATACTGTAATAATTACTTTTAACACATTGTATTTTGAAGTAATAGTTCAGTTAAATTTTTCACCTGCTATGGAACTGAAACTCAATTACAGTTTATAATTTGTAGAGGTCTGGTAATAATTTTGAAGCTCGGATCATGTATCAAATGAATATTTTTGTAAAAGTAAAAGCAACAAATTTTTAAATTGATTATTTGAAACTTTACAGCGCAGCTGCACTGTGGATAGAAAATTGTATTGCTTATTCATTATAGTTATTAGTCCTGTAAAATGTTTCTGGGTAAGGATACTTCAGTGTTTTGGGGGGGGTAAAAATAAATATTTAAATTTCCTGGTCCTCAATGTTCATTTTCTTGAGGTGGGGGTATGGTGTGGTATTTTAATTGTTTCAAATCATTTCTCCTGTCCCCTTTCATTTATTGTTGGAACTTTAACACCAGTGTTTCCATTGGAAACTAGAAGGTATTCTTCACATTTTATTAAACATTGATTATAGCTCCAGTGAATATGTCCTGATTTCTGTCTCCTGTCCTGACAAAATTATTAATAGAGTTCTCTTTCACTCAAAAGTATCCTTCCTAGGTTACACAATAAACTTTATGGTCACCCTAGTTATAGTTTTATTAGGAAATTTTATACAGATGTGAACGCTGTATTTCTCTGGGGGAAACAAATTTCACAAAGATTTCTAGAAACTGAGATGAGAAATAGCATATAATCCTAAAAGAATCTGAGTTTTTCCTAGAGAAAAGGTCAAAGATGAACTTAATATAGCTTTGAGTATCTATAGGATTAATATATAGGTGATTGGGTTTCAATATATTCTTATTATTAAATAGCTATTCTAGACTTGTGAGTTACCGGATTCGATTCCAGGAGCAGGAAGGAAAGTGCTAGCATGTTGGAAAGAGGTAGAGTGAGGTATATTCAAAGGGATTTTTGTGGTGTAAGGACTAGGAGAGTAAGAAAACTATTCCATGCATCTTTTCTCCATTCAGTCATATATAAAAATAGCTTGCTTACATAATTGCATCATTTCTTTGAAGTCACTACCTAACATTATCTTGTAAATATGTTTTACTTACCATTAAAATCAATAAAGAAAATAAATAGTTCTCAAATAGAATGCTATACCTTCCAAGGGAAATAATAGAGAAATTTTGAATGGGTCAAGAATAGAATTTTGGTTCATTAACTCAGTCTGGAGTACTATCCTTTTTTTTTTTCAGCTACCCCAATTCTACCACTTCTCCATCCCTGACTATACATTTTTACCTGCTTCCCTCCTTTTCCTTGTTCTCTAAATGTCCCTTCCCTTAATTATAGGCTAGAGCCAATCGCTTCTGAAATTGACTGAAACAAAATGAAGTTCATACTTACAACTTAATTTTCAAATAAATGGGTTTCCATCACTCTTTATTAAAATGCTATTCATCTCATTTCCTTGCCTACATGCACGCAACAAGATATGGCAAAAAAAAATGCTTGCAGGAGAGATCACATAAACAGACCAACATGTTAACTTTTATCTTTCACTACATATTACAGCTAGTTAAGAATAGAGAATAAGTCAAACATCATATTATCCCCATCAGGCAGATGTCTGGCTTTAGAAATTGATCAATTCCTGAACTTCCGAGGTTTAGAATTGTGCCAAGTCCTAGATTAATTATAAACTGGTGTTCTGTTGAGAGGATCTATGTTCCTTCTTGTTCCTGAAATATAGGAGAGCCATGCTCCCCCTAACATATGTTATAAAAATTGAAGTCTTTAACATAAAACAGGGCTATTTTTACTGGGTCCCACACGAATAATGAGGACTGAAACCTTTAGTTGTAGTATTGTTTAAGAACAAAATGACCAACACAGTCACAGTCTACTAAGTCGCTAAATGATATCAGGAGCCAATTCTATAGGTCAATCCATACTGTCACTGTTCTTCAGTGTTGAAGAGCCTGACCTTCGTTTATAATGTCTCTTTGGGGAAATGTATAATGGAGATGACAAATACCCACCTCACTCTGCTACGGGGCTGGTGAGGAAAGGGCATGTTCCAGAATGATTCAGAGGGGATAGAGGAGTGAGGCTTGAGGAATGGGGCAGAGCTGGATCTTTCATAAGCTAAGTGCCTAAGCTTAGAAGAGTCCCTTAATACCAATGAATAGTAACAAAGAAAGTGGTTTTTGCAGAAGGTTCCTTATGTTTCACCTAAGTTAGTAACATGGAATTGGCCTGGAAATGTTCATAGGGTTCACATTTTAAGCTAAAAAGTAATTACATGCTTTTCACAAAGTCCTATCTTTAGCACTTGATGTATTGAAAGAAACATCTTCATCTTCTTCATCTAGCTGTAGACTACCAGAAGACAAGCGGATTCTGGCCATGGGTGAACTTATTCCTTTGTCATACAAAGAGTAGTAGTCTGGTTTAAGAATCTCTGATTCAGAATCACTGGATTCACTAGCTACATACCCTTCTGTTGCTCCCTGATCCATTAAAACTGTTGGAAACTCCTGCTCTGCAAACATATATGTAAACAGGTCAGCTTTACGACTCAGAGCAGGACAAGGCCCTAAAGGTCTAAATTCTGATCCAAAAGGAAAACGGATCGTTTTCATGTCTGATTGGCTCTGGGACCGTTTAGGGGTTGGCTCTTGAATGTTATATGCAAATGCATCTTCTAAATTTGGATCTTCCTCTTCTAGATCTACATTGAGGTTGCTCCAGCCAGTAGTTTGGGCCATAGCTTCTTGGAGTTCTTGGAAGTCTTGCTGAAAGCTCTGCATTCTGAGGTTCCCTGGGCTTCTTTTGGCTGGCTTCATTGCGGTAGGCTGTAGACAGCTGTCTGGCCTTTCCCTTTCCTCTGCCGTGATTGGAGACTGTCTGGGCACCTGGGGTGGTCTGTCCACATAAAAGAAGACTTGGGGAGGCATAATATCAACCTGCTGACCAGTACAAGGAATATAGGGCACATCTGTGTAAGTTAGCTGCCTTGCTGGACTCACTTTGCTTGTAAGGCCAGAAGATGTGCTCGTGTGATTGTCAGCAAACTTACAGCTTGTTTGGAAGGAGCTTAGAGGATTCCTTTCCTCAAAGTAGTCAGGATCGGGGTCAGTGGTAAAGACAGGGTCTGTATAAATAAAAGGGAACGAGGAACTGCTCTGGGACTGATGTAGTGATGTGGGATCTGCCTCTGGTTTGGAATGCTCCAGCTCGGCTGCAAACGTCACCTCCACGGCAGAGTTTCTCCTCCTGCTGTCCAGCACAGGCTCAGAGGCGTGCACTCCATTCACATTTCGGTAGTACCCGCTGCCATAGGCTAGTCTCAAATCTTCCACCTTGAGAGAAACAACATGTTGGTGAAAGAAGGGAAAAGCCATTTGGTTGGGGTGGGGGCAGGGATCTAAATCAGCCTTGAATTTTGCAAAGGTAGTTTTTCACAAAGGCCTTTCAACCCATGTTCTATGCCAGGGTTGATAAATAGCTACATAAAAGGTAATAACTTGTACCACATCCCAATTTATGTGCTGAAAAATAGACATGACACTTTCCTTTCTCAACACCATCACACTCCCAGCCTCCGCATTCTCCATCTACTTGAGCCAGCATCGTACTTCAGGCAGTATGGTTGAGTAGCTGTATTCATGAGCTAGGAGTTCTGCGTTTTGGTCCTGGCTCTGCCTTTATTAGCTGTGTGACCTTAGGCAAGTCTCCTAACCTCCCTGTTCCAGCCTCCTCCCTATTTTCTGTAAAATGGTGGGGAGGAGGGCTGTAAATGGCATGAGACGGTCAATCATTAGATGGTACCTTCCAGCACAATACCTCTGTGATGCCTTTCAGATAAAAATTGCCTCTGACTTGAATGAAGACAGAGTTCATGAGACCTCTAATTAATTTTTTTCAAGGGAGAGCAAAAGAAAAATAACATGGTTCATACTATAAAACTCAAATGAAGCCATCATCTCACAGTTCCAGGAGAACAGCACTTTGTTCTTAAATTAACAAAATTACATAGGAAAAGTACTTTAAAACCTTGACCCAAGGGACTTCCCTGGTCGCGCAGGGGTTAAGAATCCGCCTGCCAATGCAGGAGACACGGGTTCAAGCCCTGGTCCGGGAAGATCCTACATGCTGCGGAGCAGCTAAGCCCGTGTGCCACAACTACTGAGCCTGTGCTCTGGAGGCCACGAGCCACAACTACAGAGCCCGCGTGCCACAACTACTGAAGCCCGCGCTCCTAGAGCCCGTGCTCTGCAACAAGAGAAGCCACCGCAATGAGAAGCCCGCGCACCACAACGAAGAGTAGCTCCCGCTCGCCACAACTAGAGAAAGCCCACGCGCAGCAACGAAGACCCAACGCAGCCATAAATAAATAAATTTATTTATTTAAAAAAAAAAACTTAACCCAAGACCTTATAGCTTCCTCTAAGCCTTAAGATTTTCATAGGTAAAAAAGCAGCTTTTAGTTTTAAAAATACAAAGCCATAGAAATTCGTTTGGATCTGCATTTTGCAAGATGTTAGCAATACAGCTTGCAATTTAAAGACGTGCCAGATCTTTCCAGTCTATAAGGCACACACACCAGTTTACCCAATGGTCTTCTATTGGCTGGAGACTGAGTTGACAGACCTCCCCAGGAGGCTAACCTAACTTGACCAGAGTAACCTTTTTACATACTGGGAGATTCTGGCAGAATCAATTCCTGGAAGCATTTGAAATGTGGATGCATTACATTTATCTAAAGAAGAAGGAATTTTCAAAATCCTTACTTGTTTTGACACATCGGAGAGGAGGTCTGGTGAGGACCTGCACTGTCGTTCATGGTACTGCGATGGGTAATGTTTCCTGAAGTCCCCAAACAGAGAAGGAATTGAAATAGTCTTCATGTGAGTACAGGATCCCTATAAATCTCTAAATTCAACTTAAAAATCAACGTGACAAGTGGGAAGCAGCCGCATAGCACAGGGAGATCAGCTCGGTGCTCTGTGACCACCTAGAGGGGTGGGATAGGGAGGGTGGGAGGGCGACACAAGAGGGAGGAGATACGGGGATATATGTATACGTATAGCTGATTCACTTTGTTATACAGCAGCAACTAACACACCACTGTAAAGCAATTATACTCCAATAAAGATGTTAAAAAAGAAAAAAATCAATGTGACAAAGAGAAACAAAACCATGTACCTTTCAAATGGCAAGCTCTTCAACCTCCCCTTTTTCCCATATTCCAAAAGTTGCCTTTGGGTTCTTCCGCTATTATAAAAACAAGATAAACAATTTTATGAATGCTCTTTATAACCCAGTAGGCTAACTAAAACTCAAAAGTGTCATTTATTGTTGAAATTGAAAGATTCTGGATGAATGACATATGTCGTGCATCTCTGACCATCACATTAATAAGACCCACTTATCCGAGGATCAGGCAGAGCAACCTCAACTATTCAGAACCCAGAAATTTTTTAAAAGCTTCTGAACAGCGCTATATAACAGTTACACATTCTGGCCTTGAAAACTAATATACTTTCCTTTAAAGGCCTTTCCCCTTCCTCCAAATTTACACATAGTTTCTAATGAGGCTATTTGTCTGGTTTCCCAATCCATGACAGGAGAAAAGCAGCTAACTAAACAGTAGAAGAAGGTTGCTCCAGTCAGACATACACTAGCAAAGAAAGCCAGCTGATTGCTGGGAGAAACACAAGAGCCAAAAAAGAAATCACTAACATAATAAAATCCAAAAAGTCTGAGCCATTTATCACTGTGGTGCAGGGTCTAACATGCCTCCCCCGCCCTGAGGCTGCCACTGCACTACAGCTGCCGGCAGAGGATAATAAGTGATGTTTATAATAGGTCATTAAGAAAAGGGAAAAATATCCTCAGTATCATCTGTTTAAAAAGGCAGGGATTTGTAGAATACATTTTGGAAAGAGTCCATAAAAATATGTACATTGTAAAAATCTCACTTTTTACTGGGGCAGGCTTCTACTACTTGAAAAATCCTTCACAGGAAGCATTGGATTCGAATTTTTTATCTTAGCTAAGAGTTTGAAAGCGTCTTCCAAAGAACTCCTAGGCTGGTGGGATCCAGTAAAAACAAGTTCTTATATTGACCTCGCTTCCTTTCCTCCAAGGTGTTAACGTGTAGTAAGGAGCCTTCACTACAATATTGTTCAACCTCTCAAATCCCTTAGCCCCTCCAGTGATTTCTCACCCTATCTTTTGCCTAACCACCACCAAAAGGATGTTGTTGAGCTGTCCTTCCTATGGCTAGCATGTAAGTTGCACGTAAGGAAAACAATAGGTTCATTGACTACGTTTTCTCAAACGGCATATGTCCCCTTATCCTTGCAGAAATTCTGATCTAACCTCTTAAGTGGGGTGTACACCTGCCCCTACCTCCCTGTTAGGAAATATTGACTTAATGAGTCACACAGAGAATGAGCAGTAAAGGGTATCATCCTTTATGTGATTGAAATGGATTCTTTATTGCTTCTAGAATTCAAGCTCCTCCTACTGCCTTCCATGTTATTGAAAAGAAGTTGTGTGTTTAGTTTGCCTGTGTGCAATATTTAATTACCTGTAGCGGAAACTGGAACCCTTGCTGCAGAGTAGGGTTTTGGGCTTTGATTTGGGCTCTTCAGAAAGTCTGAAGAAAGCATGGTACTCCACACAAGTCTTCCAGAAAGCCTTGCAGGCATCTCGGCTGGCCATGGTGAACTCCAAGGTATCCTTGCACAACACCTGTATAAACCAATTTCCATCAAGCAAAACATCCTTCAAGAATATCAAAGACCTTCAAATCCCAACGCCTTCTAAACTATTGGTCCAGGGGCCCATCCAGCTTCTGATTTTCCACTTGGCTCCCTTTCGGCTTCACACGTACTGAAACCAAATGATTGGCAAACTTCCAAGGAACAGACAGGGCCACTGCTCAAAAACAGAACCTTCTCTAAGAAGTAAATCTTGCTCTGCACACCCTCCTCACCTCATACGCTTTTTTACCCCCTCTTCTCTGCCAGGAACATTTTTATGAAGTTGTAAATTAGGTTAAAATGAACATCAAAGGACATCCTTTCAAAGTGACAAGATGTTATAAATGACCAACAGGAAAAGGGGAGGGAGGAGGAGATCTGTCTTACAAATGGTAGGCTTTATAGGATGATTGCATATACATGAGTCTTTTTAACACACCAGCTAGAAACATTTCTCCCTCTTTATGCTGCCTTGTTCTATGGTGCTCTGTGTTGCTCATTTAGTGTATTCTAATCGGCTGTAGGGGAGCTTAGTCTTCCAGACCTAAAGTGCAAGGTTGCCCCATCTCCTGACTCACTATATACCCCCATTTGCCCATGCACGTGTGCGGTCCACTTTGCTGCTCCCCTTCTCTCATTCCTCTCCAGGTCTCTGGATGCAGCCCTGGGATTCTTCCCAAGCTTCACACTGGATTCAGTCTTCTGAACTGCTCAAATGAACACCTTTATCTAAGGCTAAGGTTCAGAGAATGAAGCCCAAACTACTGAATTATCTGTAGGTCAAAAATGTAGTTGATACATATTTTTAATTTCCTTTATAGTCATAAAAATTCTTTCTAGCCCCTTTGTCCCACCCTGTACAATGCAACCTTACCCAATAGTTGCTTCCTTTGCTTAATATATACCCACTCCCCACATCCTGCTTTGGGAAAGAGTAGGTGTTCAATTAGTTGGCATGCAGTAGGTGTTCAGTTATTTTTGCTTAAGGAAAGAAGATGAAAATACTTTATTAAAGGAAGCAAATAACGTTGAATTAATATGTCCACAGTCTTAGATCTGGGCTCTTTCATTTGACTTATCAAGTCCCTGAAAAATGGTTTCTAAGGAGACTTGTCTTTCATCCCAGCCACCCCATTTTCCTATTACTTTATTCATTTTGAACTGCCAATAGGATTTCTTAGTGTTTTGCCTTTAGTAAAAACATGACTAAAGCTCTGGTTTATTTATGTAGAGGCAAAAGAGGGAGAATATCATCGGTCAGGGCCAGGCAGCTTTCATCACTCACAATCAAACCATTTGCAGAAACAACCAAGAAATCTCAAGTGAGTAGAAAGTAAAAGAATTTATTCAAAAGCTACTTACCAAGATGTTGGCATGAAGTTTGATGAGAAAATGTTTTCTCTTAAAACTCAACTTGCGGATTTTAGCCCAGTTGAAAGTATTGATCTTTGTATTTCCCTATGATGAAACACACGACAGATTTCAGGATGAATGTCAGCACAAGCTGGTTTGTAAGACAATGCAACCCTGTTGGAAAATGCACTTCATGAACAGGACTATCCTTGATCTACCTCTTGCACAGACTGATCCAGTTGTACTAGATAGAAGCTATGGTCAAAGAAGGCATTCCAGGTGGGACACAAGTCTGCTCTGAAATGCAAGTAAGAAGGGGCATGCCTGGGAAAAGTTTCTAACCAGGATAGGGGATCACAGTAGAAAAAGATTGCAGGTATCCGGGTATACCCCACTTTTTGAAAGTTCACTTTACGCCACTTCGCTTTTACGAAAGACCCACATTATTACAAGTTTTCGCTAACTGAAAGAAATCCAAAGAGGATTTTTGCTTTTACTCCGAAAAAGGCGAAAATAAAAATCAGCATTTGTTTTGCAGTGAGCTGTTATAGAGGCAACACACACCCTGAGCAGTGAGAGTGGCACCTCTAAGCTCTTTCCCCGGGAACTACACTCTGCTCGGCAGCTCAGCATCAAGCCACCGTAGCTTTGAACTGTACATCGGTACTTTATCTCGATTTATTTTGTGCACCCATTAGCAAGATGTGTCCTCAGGTAATGCTTCTTCACTTGACACTATTTCAGCTAGGAAAGGTTTCATAGGAATGCTCTACTTTCAAATAGCAGGGGAAACCTGAACTGCAATAGCTCCTCTAATCTCACCCCCTTCCCATGTTTCCAAATTCAACTGCTTTAAAAAAAAATCCCATTTATTCTGCCACCTCATTTACTCAAACCCCTTCAATAGCTCTGCACCACCTACATCAACTCTACACTCTTCTGGCTTGATTTTCTTGCCCCAACT
This sequence comes from Balaenoptera borealis, assembly GCF_965194805.1. Classification (NCBI taxonomy): domain Eukaryota; kingdom Metazoa; phylum Chordata; class Mammalia; order Artiodactyla; family Balaenopteridae; genus Balaenoptera; species Balaenoptera borealis. Next base: position 110,504,261 of record NC_138881.1, read on the forward strand.
ATATTGACTATAACTTTGATCCCACTGCTCCCAGAAAACACATTTCCATCCAACTCTGTACCTTCCCTCCCATAGGTCTCCTCATTCTCCTTACCCAGAATGACTAGCGCCTCCTCTAGGGTATTCCATATCATTGCCACAGCCTACACCCATTTCTAACTCCTCTGAACTCCTTTAGCTCTCCTGGACTACTCAAACAGTTTAACTCTCTTGTTTGTTTGTCTGTTTGTTTGTTTGTTCACATGGTCCAAAAATCAAAGGGGGTACAAAAATAAATATACTGAGAAGTCTCACACCCACCACTGTCACACCTACCTCTGTCCCCATCTAACCACTGTCTACAGGTAACCACATTATTTTGTTGGGTATACTACTTCTGCAACTAAAGTAAATGTGATAGATTAGCTTTTGATTACTCATTGTCTGATATTGATCGTTATTTCTCTGGTCTTTCAAAATAAATTGTGACTATTGTAATGACAGGAGCCATGTGTCATGCTTAATGTTAGTTTCTTGATTATGTCATCCTTTTCCTTCTCAGGGCCTTAGTCTGTGTGCCCTTTCCCTGGAACACCCTCCTTCATCAGCCAACCCTATCCCATTGGTCTGGATAACTTCCTCAGGTCTTGCTTAAATGTTAAGTCCCTTTCACATGTGTTACCTTAGCATCCTGTGCTTCTTCTAGCACAAAGCACATCACATTTGTTTATAATTACTTGTTTAATTGTCTGTCTTCCTCCTATTAGAATTTAAGTTCCTATTAGAATTTAAGTCAGGATCATACCTGTTTACCTCTGCAGTTCTAGTACCTGGCACAAAGTGGATGTACAATAAATATACTGATAGAAGGATGAATGGATTGCTGCCCAACTATAAATATACTCAAACTCACTGAATTGTACCATTAAAACAGATGACTTTTATGTTATGCAAATTATAGCTCAATAAAGCTGTTTTTTTTTTAAAGAAAGAATAGTACAATGAAGAACAGATAGAGGGTACTCAATACATAAATACTCTTTGACTGGATTTCAAGTAGGACAAAATAGACCATCTATATTGTTCCCAACTGTCTACAGAAGTATTCACAATGAAAGAGATCACAGCTAACATGACGGTCTTGCTCTCATACCCTTCCCATCTTCTCTCATGCAATAGGAAATAGCAAGAATCAGGGTTAGCAAGAAGAGATACATGAAAGCAATCTTGAGAAAGAAAAACAGAGCTGGAGGAAGCAGGCTCCCGGACTTCAGACTATACTACAAAGGTAGAGTAATCAAGACAGTATGGTACTGGCACAAAAACAGAAATATAGATCAATGGAACAGGATGGAAAGCCCAGAGATAAACCCACGCACTTACAGTCACCTTATCTTTGATAAAGGAGGCAAGAATATACAATGGAGAAAAGACTGTCTCTTCAATAAGTGGTGCTGGGAAAACTGGACAGCTACATGTAAAAGAATGAAATTAGAACACTCCCTAACACCATACACAAAAATAAACTCAAAATGGATTAAAGACCTAAATGTAAGGCCAGACACTATAAAACTCTTAGAGGAAAACATAGGCAGAACACTCTATGACATAAATCACAGCAAGATCCTTTTTGACCCACCTCCTAGAGAAATGGAAATAAAAATAAAAATAAACAAATGGGACCTAATAAAACTTAAAAGCTTTTGCATAGCAAAGGAAAATATAAACAAGATGAAAAGACAACCCTCAGAATGGGAGAAAATATTTGCAAACGAAGCAACTGACAAAGAATTAATCTCCAAAATTTACAAGCAGCTCATGCAGCTCAATATCAAAAGAACAAACAACCCAATCCAAAAATGGGCAGAAGACCTAAATAGACATTTCTCCAAAGAAGATATACAGATTGCCAACAAACACATGAAAGGATGCTCAACATCACTAATCATTAGAGAAATGTAAATCAAAACTACAATGAGGTATCATTTCACCCCAGTCAGAATGGCCATCATCAAAAAATCTACAAACAATAAATGCTGGAGACGGTGTGGAGAAAATGGAACCCTCTTACACTGTTGGTGGGAATGTAAATTGATACAGCCATTATGGAGAACAGTATGGAGGTTCCTTAAAAAACTAAAAATAGGGCTTCCCTGGTGGCGCAGTGGTTGAGAATCTGCCTGCCAATGCAGGGGACACGGGTTCGAGCCCTGGTCTGGGAAGATCCCACATGCCGCGGAGCAACTAGGCCCGTGAGCCACAACTACTGAGCCTGCGCGTCTGGAGCCTGTGCTCCGCAACAAGAGAGGTCACGATAGTGAGAGGCCCGCGCACCGCGATGAAGAGTGGCCCCCGCTTCCCGCAACTAGAGAAAGCCCTCACACAGAAACGAAGACCCAACACAGCCAAAAATAAATAAATAAATAAATAAATTTTTAAAAAGAACAAAAAAACTAAAAATAGAACTACCATATGACCCAGCAATCCCACTACTGGGCATATACCCTGAGAAAACCATAATTCAAAAAGAGCCATGTACCAAAATGTTCATTGCAGCACTATTTACAATAGCCAGGACATGGAAGCAACCTAAGTGTCCATTGATAGATGAATGGATAAAGAAGATGTGGCACATATATACAATGGAATATTACTCAGCCATTGAAAGAAACAAACTTGAGTTATTTGTAGTGAAGTGGATGGACCTAGAGTCTGTCATACAGAGTGAGGTAAGTCAGAAAGAGAAAAACCAATATGCCGTATGCTGACACATATATATGGAATCTAAAAAAAAAAAAGGTTCTGAAGAACCTAGGGGCAGGGCAGGAATAAAGACGCAGACGTAGAGAATGGACTTGAGGACACGGGGAGTGGGAAGGGTAAGCTGGGGTGAAGTGAGAGAGTGGCATGGACTTATCTATACTACCAAATGTAAAATAGATAGCTGGTGGGAAGCAGCCACATAGCACAGGGAGATCACCTTGGTGCTTTGTGACCACCTAGAGGGATGGGATAGGGAGGGTGGGAGGGAGACGCAAGAGGGAGGAGATATGGGGATATATGTATATGTATAGCTGATTCACTTTGTTATAAAGCAGAAACTAACACACCATCGTAAAGCAATTATACTCCAATAAAGATGTTTAAAAAAGATTAATAAAATAAAGAATAGATACATGTATATGTATAACTGAATCACTTTGCTGTATACCTGAAACTAACACAACATTGTTGATGAACTATACTGCAATATAAAATTTAAAAAAAGTTATTACAAGATAATGGCTATATTTCCCTGAGCTATATAATATATCTTTGTTGCTTATCTAAAAAAAATAAAAATAAAAAAGAATCAGGGTTTGAGTGGACTGGGTAAAAATTCCCTCCTGGGTGAACAGGTGTGCCTGTGATCCATCGGGTGTTTTGTCTATCAGTGTGGCTCTCATGCTGTAAAGTTTATAACCAAATAAATTAGAAAGTTAAGATTCTTGTTGCCAAGTCTGTACCTGATCTGCTTTGTGACTTATTTCAGTGCTCTAATTCGGTCCTGGGGGTCAGTGGGTCTGAAGCCACCCCTTTCTTTGTCACAGGTGATTCATTCCAAAACCTGTCTAGGTATCTGCCTATCGTTCTGAAGCTTCTTAAACCTTAACTTGGATCTAAATTCATTGAATGTTCACAGATGTAAGAAGTCCAAATAGACTGAAAAACTGTTGAAAAATATGTTCTGGCCACATTCCAAGGATTGAGGATTAATGGTGATGGAGAGAGCCCTCTCTGGAAAACAGAGTCCTGGGAAAAGGATGAGTCAGTAAACAGCAACCATTGCTTTCAGGGTTGGTCGCTAATTCCCTACTAGCTGGCACTGGGCACCTCCAACAAAACTGCTAATTGAATGAGAACAACCCTTCAGGTTGTTTCTGGTGGATTTGGACAGGCTGAATGCACTTTATGTCACAGCCTAAGCTTTTAGGATGCCAAAAACCTGTATTCTTATTTAGGGTCTAAAAGTTCCAAAGAGCCTCTTGACTTCATCTCTTCACCATGCTGGCCTGATCTAATGTGTGAGCTCCTGAGAATCAAAACAGTCAGTTCCAGACTGCAAATGGAAGCAAAGCACATCAAGGAGAGGGGACTTACCCTAAACTCTTCCAAGCACTGCCTCCTTTTCTTGCTGGTGGTAAGACTGAGGGGTGGGGTCACCTTGAGAATGGACATTCAAATTTGAGCCAAGATAACACCCAAAGCTGAAGACTTTAAAGGAAAAGAGCTGTTACCCGTAACACCAGTACGCCCATGTGAGCAACAGCCAGTTGGATCTGCATCCCTTCACCATCACTGGCAGGGTGCGGCCTGATGCCGTACATGTCCAGCTTCCTCGCTATGTCCAGTAGCAGAATGTCAGATTCAGCTGGGCTCTTGCCACTGCAAGGGGAAAGAATTTATGAGCCTAATAAATGCAGCAAGAATGACGCCTAAAAAAAAAAAAGAATGACACCTCTACCCCAAGAGCTCGAAGAGGAAGTCAGTGTTTTCTTGAGCCTGAAGTTTCTCTGACTTAAAGACTTGCTTTTAAGAGTCTGTCCTCAGCTTCAGTCTTCCCTGCTGGTAGAATAGGTGGAAGCAGATGCCAGGGAAAGTACTTACATGTGCTTCTGATGGAACTGCACGATCTTGCTCTCTAAATCGTCTTGGTTCGGTAAGTACCGGGTTTGTGCCAAATATTTCCTATCTGTTTCTTCATGAAAGTCTCCCAGTTCTGCTGCATGACAGTAAAGTGACATTTTTTACATTACCATTGATGACTTAAGCAATGGAGCACCCAGCAGACCCTCTGACCTCCCCCAAACAGCCCTTTCTTTGCAGCCAGTGCAGCCCTAGACCTCCTGAATATATGTATATTTGTTTCAGGATATGGGTGGTGGGGGAGAAACTAACTGGTTCTTCTTCAAATAAGAAGCAGTGGGTTGCTATGAAGTCACAGACACAGTGTAGGTCTCACAGGCTCCAGGATCATAGATGAATATTTTGTTATTTTCTTCTCCCACATTCTGTTTATGATCTCTTCTACTTCTGATCAGTCTCTGTTATGAGTTGAACTGTGACCTTCCTCTCAAATTCATATATTGAAATCCTAACCCCCAGTACCTCACTCAGAATGTGACTGTATTTAGAGACAAGGCCTATAAAGGAGTGATTATTTTAAAAATGAGGCAGTAGAGTGGGCCCTAATGCAATCTGATTGGTGTCCTTATAAGAAGAGGAAATTTGGACACCAGGCACCAGGAATGCAGGTACACAGAGGAAAGACTGGGTGAGGACTCATCAGGAAAGCAGCCATCTGCAAGCCAACGAGAGAGACCTCAGAAGAAACCAAACCTGCTGACACTTCAATCTTGGAGGTCTAGCCCCCAGAAGTGTGAGAAAATAAATTTCTGTCCTTTAAGTCACCTAGTCTGTTGTATTTTGTTATGGTAGCCCTAACAAACTAATTCAGCCCCCTAACCTCACTCTGCCTTGATCAGGCATTATTAAGAAAGGAGAATACAAATGCCAACTCCAATGCAAGCCAGTCACAGCCATTCATCACTCTGTACATTGGGAATCTAGTAAAACCCTGCTATATGGAATCCCCAGTAGGTGAATAATTCTGGAAATTATTCTCACTTTTCCAAATCACTGGAAGTTTATCCCTGCTCATAATCTATTCTAGATGTATCCAATTTATTGTTATAAACATCTATTATAGCACTGTGCCTACAAAGGCAATTGAGGTATATAGGATTATCTGCCCCTACAGTAAACGGCTTGAAACTGTTTTGATTTTTGAATTCTTGTGTGTTCTTTATAATTTTTATGCCTTTTCCCTCTCTGTCAGATTAATAGGAATCACTTCCTGGTCATTGACTTCCCCTGAAGAAGTCTCTACTTGGTTCCAAATTGTGACTTCTAATCTACCATAAAATGGGCACCCAAAATAATATTTACAATTAAAATTCACATTTTAGGGCTTCCCTGGTGGTGCAGTGGTTGAGAATCTGCCTGCCAATGCAGGGGACACGGGTTCGAGCCCTGGTCTGGGAAGGTCCCACATGCCGCGGAGCAACTGGGCCCGTGAGCCACAATTACTGAGCCTGCGCGTCTGGAGCCTGTGCTCCGCAACAAGAGAGGCCGCGATGGTGAGAGGCCCGCGCACTGCGATGAAGAGTGGTCCCCACTTGCCGCAACTAGAGAAAGCCCTCGCACAGAAACGAAGACTCAACACAGTCATAAATAAATAAATAAAAGAACGTGAATTTCTAAAAAAAAAAAAAAATTCACATTTTAACATGAAAAAAAGGGAATGCAGATATCCAAACCTGTTAGCATTTTATGAATTATAAGAGTAAATAGACTCTCCATGGCATCATGTGGTGCTCTCCTATTGAGTAAAATTCACGGACATGGGGGCATCAGTTTTGAGTACTAGAAAGTTATTTTCTCTTTTGTCTTGGTTTTCTATTGTGTTTTAGACAGATGGCGTGCTCATTTTTAGATAGGTGAAGTGTATTTGTATATTTCAAAACCACATTAGAATGAAAATCTTTATATAACAAGCTTTTTTAAAAAGACCAAATCAATGGCTCTTTTATCTATTTATTCTTTGCCCAAATTGATAAATGTACAACTCTCATTAAAACTTAATCAGGCCCACCCATATGGTTTCACTAGTTAATACTATCAAATATTCAGATAAGATACAAATACCAATTTTTCACAAACTCTTCCAGAAAATAGAGTAAGGAACACTTACCAACTCATTCATGAGGCCAGTATTACTCTGATACCAAAATCAGACACAGACATCACAAGAAAACTACAGATTAATATCTCTCATGAATACAAAGGCAAAAATCCTCCACAAAATACTAGTCAACTGAATCCAGCAACATATAAAAAAGAATTATACATCATGATCAAGTGGGATTTATCCCAGGAGTGCAAGATCAATTCAACACGTGAAGGTTAATTAATGTAATATGCTATGTTAATAGAATAAAGGACCAAAAATACATTATCATATCAATAGATGCAGAAAAAACATTGGGCAAAATCCAACACCAATTCATGGTAAAAACATTCAACAAACAAAAAATTGAAGGGAACGTCTTCAACCTGATAAAGTTGGAAAACCTACAGCTAACATCATAATAATACTAAATGGTGAGAAACTGAGTGCTTTCCCTTAAGACCAGGGACAAGACAGGGATGTCTGCTCTTGCCACTTCTATTCAACATTCTACTGGTGATTCTAGTCAGTGCAATCAGACACCATGGTCCTGTGTGTAGAAAATCCTAAGGCCTCCACAAAAAGCTACTAGAAGTAATAGATAGTTCAGCAAGGTAGCAAGATAGAAGGTCAATATACAAAGTTATTGGATTTTCATGTACTAGCAATGCATAATCGAATAAGAAAACTAGAAAAACAATTCCATTCACAATAGCATATAAAAAATAAAAGACCGATAAATTTAACAAAAGATATGTAAAACTTGTGTTCTGAAAATTACAAAACATTGCTGAAATTTTTAAAAGATCTATATAAATGGAGAGATTTCAGATTCATGGATTAGAAGACTCAATATTGTTAAGATGGTAATTCTGCCAAAATTGATCTATAAATTCAATGCAATCCCCACCAAACTTGGGGTAGATGTTGACAAAAGATCTTAAAATTAACATGGAAATGCACAGGATGCAAAACAACCAAAACAATTTTGAAAAAGAACAAAGTTGGAGAATATACACCTCTATTTCAAAGCTGAATACAAAGCTACAGTAAACAAAACAGTGTGGTAATAGCGTAAGCACATATAAATCAATGGAACATAGTTGAGAATCTAGAAATAAGCCCTTACATTTATGATCAGTTGGTTTTTGATAAAGATGGCAAGACAATTCAATGTGGGAAATAATAGTCTTTTCAACAAATGGGAGAAAGGGACATCCACACGCAAAAAAAAAATGAAGTTGAATTCCTACCTCACAACCATATACCATACAAACATACAAAAAATTCAAAATGGATCATAGGCCTAAGCCTAAGAGATAAACCTAAAAAAGTTGTTCTAGAAGAAAACTTAGGAGAAAAACTTTTGACCTTAAGTTAGGCAAAAAGTTCTTAGATACAACACCAAAAGCATAGTTGACTAAAACACATTGAGAAAGAGGAATTCCATCAAAATTAAAAACTGTCACACTCCAAAAGACAGTATTAAGAAAATTAAAAGTCAGGGGGAAGAAGGGATAAATTGGAAGTATGGGATTAACAGACATATACTACTATATATAAAATAGATAAACAGAAAGGACAGGACCTATTGTATAGCACAGGGAACTATATTCAATATCTTGTAATAACTTGTAATGGAAAAGAATCTGAAAAAGTATGTATATGTATATCTATGTATCTATCTATATATATATCTATATGTAGATATATATATATCTATATATCTGAATCACTTGCTGTACATCTGAAACTAACACAACATTGTAAATCAACTATACTTCAATTTAAAAAAAAAGAACACACACACACACAAACGAAGAAAATGAAAAGTCAAGCCACAGATTGGAAGAAAATTTCACAAATTATATATCTCATAAAGGATTTTTAATAAGAATATATAAAACTCTCTTAAAATTCAATAAGACAACCCATTTTAAAATTGGCAAAAATTTGAATAGGCATTTTACCAAAGAAAACATAGGAATGGTTAATAAACAGATGAGAAGATGCTCAACATCATTAGTCATTAGGAAAATGCTAATTATAATTGCAATGAGATTCATTGCACTAGAATGACCATAATCACAAAGATAGACAATACCAAATTTTAGTGAAGATGTGGAGAAATTGGAAACCTCATACATTTCTGGTTTTATTGTAACAATTTGGAGAACAGTTTGGCAGTTTCTTAAAATGTTAAACACAAATTTACCTTAAGACGAAACAATTACATTCCTAGAAATCTACCAAAGAGAGATGAAAACATGTGTCCACACAAAGACTTGTACATGAATATTCATAACATTATTCATAATAGCTAAACTGGAAACAATCCAAATGTCCCTGGCCAAGTAAATAGATAAATAAAATGTGGTATACCCATAAAATGGAATACTACTCAGCAATAGAAAGGAACAAACTGCTGTGATTCATGTTAGAACATGCATAAATTTCAAAAACATTGTGTTGAGTGAAAAAAGCCAGATACAAAAGACCACATATTTTATCACTCCTATTATATGGAATGTCCAGAAAAGGTAAATCTATAGAAACAGAAATTAAATTAGTGGTTGAGTGACTGCAAATGGGCATGAGAGAGCTCTTTTGGCATGATGGAAAAGTTTGAAAACTGGGTTGTGGTAATGGTTGCACAACTCTGTAAATTTACTAAAAACCATTGAGTTACAGACTTAAAATGAGTGAATTTTATGGTATGCACATATACCACAATAGAGCTGTTTTAAAAAATAAATTAAACACACACACACACACACACACACACACACCAATCTTTCTGTTTATTAAGCACAAGTATTAAGCACAAGACCTTACGTTGACCCTAAGGAAAACATAGGAACACATAAGACCATGCTTCTTTTTTCTCTCCATGCAGGACTATGACAATCTAGGAAGAGAACTATGACATACAAATGAGTAAATATCATTAGTCATAGAAGGCAGCACGTGGTGTGAGCACCTTCACTGTTACCACGCTGGTCCAAACTACCATCATCTCTCTCTCTCCTGCTGTCGTCTGTTATCTGGTCTCCCCACTTCCACCATCCCTCATCAGGTCTATTTTCTCTCATTTTTAAAAATTGAATAAATTTGACATATAACATTGCAGCAATTTAAGGTGTACAGTGTGTTACTTTGATACATTTATAGATTGCAATATGATTGCCATTGTAGCAATATTTATCACATTACATAATTATAGTACAATATTATTGTCTATATTTATTATACTGTACGTTAGATCACTATGGCTTATTTACTACTCGCTACAAATTTCTGTTCTCACCACAGCAGCTAACATGATGTAGTTAAAACCTAATTCAGATCATTTCACTCTTCTGTTTCAAATGCTACAGTGGCTTCCCATCACATTTAGAGTAATGTCTTAGGTCTTTAATATGCTTTTAAGGCCCTCCATGATTACTGTCTCCCTCTCTCCCTCAGTTCCAGCCATCCACAAAGCCTGCTTAATGTTTCTTGAATACTCCCGGCATGCTCCTACCTCAGGCCCTTTGCACTGGATGTTCTCTGCCTGGAACTCCCTTCCACCAGATTTCTGCATAGCTTGGTCTTTTACCTCCTTCAAGTTTTGTTTAACTATCACCTTCACAGTGAAGCCTACCCTGACCACCTTATTTAAAAATTCAGTACCCACCCCCCGAATTTCCCTCTCTCCCTTCCATACTTTATTTTCTCCAGTGCACTTATCACTTTCAAACTTACATTATATATTTCTTTATTTTGGTCTGATTGTCCTCCACTGCCAAAATGTGAGCTCCACGAGAGCAAGGATCTTTTTATTTCACTGCTATGTTCCCAGTACCTGGCATGTGGTAGGTACTTAATAAAATTTGCTGAATGAATGACAAAGAAGAGTTACTGTACTAAGGGCATTCATAACAGGGAGGCTTCATTTGGAATGTACAAACTGTATTTGAGAGGAAGAGTCTGGCTAGAGCCAGAGGGGTGTGTAAGAGAGATTTAAGCAGACGAGGTCAGAATGTGGAGGTTCTTGAATGCCTAGAACATACATATTAGATGAATAAATAAATGAGCAAACGAATGAGCAGCCTGGCTGTGTTCTGCACACTGTCTTAGCAACCAGTGAAAGAATCTGACCTGGATGGATTGTGAAGAGCTGACTCCTTGAAACTTTAGCTTTTTTTCTATGGAAAGAGCTTCTATTGACAAACAAAATATCCTCTAGAAAAGCTGAAGCGTTCTGTGCTATGCCTGAAATGGCCACTAGGGAATGCTCAAATCCATAATGTTGAACTATTAAGAATGAAATGGGGCTCCCCCATCAGAGGCTGTCTGGGGAGCCCCAATCCTCTGACTGCTGCCTTAAACAGGCAGCTAATGGAGAAGGATAAGTCTTCCAATATTGTTTTCTCCACCTGCCTTACCCCATCTCCCGACCCCACCCCAAGCACAATACTGGACATATAGTTAGTGTCCTTGGCATTCAAGGCCCTTCAAAATGATGCTTAGTTTCTTGCCACCTCTCCTAAACAGACCCTATGCTCGAGCTGTACTTGAGCTGCATCCTCTGTATATACTTCTTCTTGTACCATCATCTTTTTTTCTTTTCTGTTTTCTCTGCTTATCATTACATATCCAATTCCTATGCATCATTTTAAGGCCCAGCGCAAAAGCCATCTCATCCATAAGCCTTCCCTGATAACTACTGCTCTCACTGCCTTCCTGAGATCCTGGGCTCTCATCCTGTCTCACTTATGAGTCACTTGGTAAACACTGATTCAGATACTGTCTCTATCCAAGCCCTTCATTCTGGAGTTCCCAGTGAAATCAGAAATCTACCATTTCTGGACTGTCAGGAAGGCAGTGGATAGAGGTCAAAAATGAACTTATGAAACAAAAAAATGAAGTTATGATCCTTCAGGAACAGTAAGGAACAGCCTATTCTTGGATGGCCTCTCTAGAAGAGAGAGGAAGTCCAGCCAGCCCTAGAAGAAGACATACTATTTCCAGCTGCCTCAATCCTGCCCTCGGGGGTACAGGAGCAGCCTGACGTGCCCAGCTTCACCCCCTCCCCAGGCCAGGCCCCACTGTTCCCCGGGCCTCTTTTCCCTGCCTACATTACTCAGCCTAGTCCAACGACGTGGCTGCTAGGATCTGGGGAACTCTAATAGACGCCTGGGGCCTTTTTCCCTTTTAGTCTCTCTCCACCTGCTGTACTCTGTGCTTTGTTCTCTGGAATCATGATAAAGAGCAACATGGGAATCACATTAAACGTGACAATGTGCCGCAGAAAGCACGTACCAGAAATGGATCCTGGGGCAAGCAGAGGGAGTGGGGCCGGCCTAGCAAAGTTCATGCCCAGATTAGTCCAGACCAGCTCCTGGAGAGCAAGCCCGGGGCAGTGGGAGGGCAAGGTTAGATGGAGATAGAAGAAAATCAGCATTTACTTTTCATCTACATAACTGCTCTGTGAGAAGGCATTCTTGTCACTCTTTTAAAGACTAGGGAACTCAGGCAAAGACAGCTGAGGGGACTTCACCCAAGGCTACAACAGTTAGAACGTAGAAACAGGATTTGAATCCAAATCTCAATGACTACAGTAACCAGCTTCTTTCTACTGGACCATGCCATTTCTATATATCTCATCCAGGCTTTCTCTCCTCTACAGAGAAGTCCTAACATGATGATAGGGATGTTGAGGGTACTTAGCCTCTTTGCTTGGTTCTCTAGCTGGCTGATAGGCCCCGAAGCCGACATTTGCTACTTACATTGTAAGATGTGAGAGATCATCAACGCTGTACAGTTGTCACTGCATGGAAGCCTTCCCAGAGCCAAATCCTTCTTTATTTGAAGAGTAAAAAGATACCTGCAAAGAAGTGGGGGGAAATCTCTTGAGGAAGAAACAGGAACAAGAAAGAAGCATTTCCCTTCTCCCAGATCCAAGATGTTTCAAAAAAGACACGGTGCCCCCAGTCAGGGAGATGCCTTTTGGGGGTGGTGAGTAATGCATAGGCTTTGCTTCGGCCCCTAACCAGCACTAGACCACAACTCGGCTGATCCAGCACTTCAGCAAGCCTCACAGCCATTAGGAATCACCCCGGCCAAATCCTCCCGCCAACTTGAGGGAGTTGGCCAACCATCCTCTGGTGATTTCTGCCACGTAGCAAAGCCACATACCCAGCCAGAGAGAAAGGGAGATTCAGCAAGAATAAGCCTACTCAGGAGGCCAGTACTGCTCTGTTTACAAAATGCTATCAAGTACTCACTATCGTAACAACTTAGAAGGCTGGCATCATCACCGCATGTTCCAATTACGGAAAGACAGAGGTTAGGCGATTTGGGCAGAGTCATATCACCCCAAGACAGTGAAACTGTGGCAAGACCTCAGGTCTGCCTCTCAATTCTAGGCTGCCTCCTATCCAAAAGACTGTGTTTCAGAAATCAAGAACTTGAGGCCATGATTCTGCCCCTTCACCTGGACCACCGTCTCCGTATCACCAGAGCCCAGCCTAGCCCTTTGCACAGAGCAGGGATGGAATTACTGTGTATTGAATGGAATGAAGCCAGACTACTTTTTTTCCTACTGATAATCAGGGACCCATGAAGTACACATTGGTATCCAGAGCTTTGCAAAACAGACGGCATTTGTCCCACACTTTTAAGCCCTTATCAAAGGCAATCAACTTTTGAAAAGATGTGTATAATTAAGACCCTACTGCTGACTATGTTCCTTCTTGGTTCAAAATTGGTTCCAATGTTTTATTTTATATATTAAAACATTTACTATCTACTGTGGGCATTTCCCTATATAAGATGTAATTTTCTGAATAAAGTTCTATCTAGATTTTTTTAAACCAGTTAAGACTTGAAGGCAATGTGGTGAACCAGAATTAATTGCACGTGATAGATGAAAATGCAGACTGGGAAAAAACAGGTAAATTAGTAGGTGATTCTTCAATTTACAAAGCCATTCATTATAATCCCTCAAATTGTGATCTCTCTTAATGGATTAGAAATGATTCAGTTAGAAAAGTTATATTTGCACATCACTCTGAGAAACTCACGTATTGGCCCCAAAAAGGCATCCTTGTAAAGTCAACTACAGTTAAGTATTCTCAAATGGACCAATGGGGAAAAAATAAAGGAAGTCTAACCGTTGCCATTACCTGCTTTCAAATATAGATGTAAATGAGAATAATCAGCCTCAATTGCTAAAGGGGACGTGAATTTCATTTTACTCCTAGCAAGAAAGAAAGTAACCTTCTTGTCATTTGACACATTCCTTGCTGTTAAGAAGGCAGCTGCCTGCTGCAAATACCAAATCCTTCCTCTGAACAGCTGATGAATCATTTATCATCACATTGATTTTCTCATTCTTTTTTTTTTCCCAGAGAAAGTTTATCTCCATCAAAACTGGTTACAATTTGAGACTGGACTGAAATGAGTTAGCAAAGGCAAACTGATAGAGATACCAAGACATCAAGTTATCTGGGAAAAGGGCCTACAACTCACAAATTTGGAGAGGATTGGGAGAGAGAGAGAGAGACTGACTTTTTAAAAGTGACTTCTACAAAGACCACTCAGAAAAGAACTCCCCCCTTTACAAAAAGGGTGAAGAAAAATTGGCCATGAACCATGATGGGGAATATTTCAGGTAGAATAACTGCCAACACGCTGTGACCTTGATCAAGTCACTCTAGTTCCCAGGACCTGTTTCCGCATCTGTAAACCAAAAGGTCTGGACTAGATTATTTTTCCACATCTGTAAACCAAAAGGTCTGGACTAGATTATCTCTTACATCCCTTCTATGTGTAGAAGTCTGGAGTCTGAAGTCTAGAAAGCAGAGTAAGGTTTGGGGGGGTGTTATGTTGACAAAGTATTTTTGAAGAAGTAGGTTTACATTGTCATTTTAAAGGGCATTTTTATAAATATAAAAATACTTTAAAATGTTTTATACTTTTTAGCTTTTTAATTTTTTGTAAGTATAAAAATATTTTACTTATATAAATTATTAATCATTTGTAATTATTAATAAGTACAATAAATATCAATAATTTATAATTATGCAAAATAATTTATTGAATTATTCTTTATATTTTTTACTTTTCTACTTTCAAAAAGGTTTTATAAGTGTATGTCATCATCACTTTCTACCTATGGGATATACACAAACACACACACACACACACACACACACACGTGCACACAACCGTTTTCAGTAAGCAGGGAACTTAGCTGTCAAGCTGCCCTTTGATTAGAACACAGATGCAATGAAGGCAAACACTCTAACTGTTGTAGCAGTTAATGGCTTAACCCCCAAGTGGGCACCCAGGCTGGTTACCACTTTTAGAACGCCACCCTTCCTTCTCCCTGAAGTCCCTATCCTTTGGAAGATTAACACTGGGGACCAGCCAGGCCCTCCTTCTCACCAACTTCTTACCATCTCCCAGAGAGTGACTGAGAGCCAAGCCTTCCAAAGAAGGCTAGAAGCCCATTCCCTGATAAATGGAGAATAATGATTAAGTAACATCATGCATCATGCAAGTACTATACCTTGTAAGCTCTTCTCGCAGATGTCCAGGGTCCACTGGGAAAAATTTCACCATAAATTTGAAAACAACCTCCTTAGGATCTTAAAACACAATATCTCCATAAGTTTTGTTTAAATGTCCATCACGACAGTTACAGGTCTTCTCTCTCTCTCTCTCTCTCTCTCTCTCTCTCTCTCACACACACACACACACACACACACACTCCCCTCTCCTCTTCCCTCCTCTCCCCATCACTCCCTCTCACAGACTTTTCATTTAAATTTCAATCTTTCACATTTGTGAGATGTTATTTTTGAATTGTGCCTCTATATGGATAACAGTTGGGAAAGTTCTCCTGCCCCTCTTCCTCCCTTCTCTTTCTTTGAGTTTCTTTTTGTAAAGGTATGCCTCGTTTGGGGCCTACTGTGTCCTCTCTTAAGAAGTGTTCCATTTAGAAAAATATACCACTTGCTACTTGGGATTCTGCATTCCTGGCTGAGAGAAGGGCCCAGCTATAGAGGCAGGGGAATATCAGCTGGCTCAAGGATTCATAAAGGGAACTAGAAGTAGTAGGGACTGAGGCCTCTGTGTATCTTAAAATCTACATGAAGAAAACATATCTACTTGCCTTCACTCCTACTTGCATTTGAAAATAAGAAACTTTCTGTATCAAAAGCAAATACACACATGCAGCATTAACACCATTCATTCAGTAAATATTTGTTGAGTGCCTATTGTATGCTAAGCATTGTACTAGAGGCTCCTGGAAATAAAAATACAGTTAAGCACTCAAAGATTGGTAGAAGAGGCAGACATCTAGACAGACAATCACAGCACCACAAAGTGTTATAAGCCCCGAGTACTGGGTAAGCACAAGAGGGAGAAAAGAGTTTGGAGGAGGTCAAGGAAGGCTTCCTGGAAGAGCTGACATCTGAGTAGGGCTGCCAGATTTAGCAGATAAAAATATAGGACTCCCAGTTAAATTTGAATTTCAGATATACAATGATTGCCTGGGACATACTTATACAAAGAAATTAGTCTTTGTTGATCTGCAATTCTAATTTAGTTGGGCAACTTCTATTTTATCTGAGAAGCCTACACCTGAAGTTAGTTTTGTTCAAATTAGGAGACGTAGGAGTATGAAATGGTCAGAGGCAGAGGTAAAGGCTAGAAAGGCAGGCAGAGTCCAGTGCTTTGAGGATCATGTTAAGGAGTTTGGACTTTATTCTAAGGGCAATAGGGAGTCATGGAAGCATTTTAAGCAGGAGACTGATGTGGTCAGGTTTGTATTTGCAATAGTTCCCTTTGGGAGTAGTGTACATGATGGATTGGGGGGAGTCACTTGGGAAGCTGTTGGGATCATGTGACAGATTATCAGTACGTGGTGGGAAAAGACAGAATTGTGGGAGACACCAACACTTAGAGAGCAGGAGGGGGAAGTGACAAGAAACAGCCTTTCCCAAAGTGTGGACTGAAATCCACCTGCAGCGGAAGCACCTATGGAATTCGTTAAAAATTCAGGTTGCTGGCCCCCAACTCGGGGATGAGGCCCAGGAATATGCATTTTAACAAGAACTGCCCCCTCCTCCCGGCCCGTGATTCTAATACACACTGAAATTTGAGAACCACCACACTAGATTGTGAAATATAGGGTTCGGGGGAATATTTCATGCATAGTAGGCACTCAAATATGACCTGAATTGGATGGACAATGTCTGTGACGGGATTAAACTGAAACACCTCCTGGAAGAAGGTGAATGGCATTGCTGCTTGACATCAAGGATGCTCGAAGATTTGCAGGTCTAGAGTCAGAGATGTATTCCTAGAGCCAATCCACAGAGCGCTGTTATTACCAGGGTTCTCAAAATTTACTCAAAGATCCAGCAGCCTGATTTTCCTCATCTCAGGCAAAGTTAAAATGATATTTTTAAATTGCTAAATTTACTGGATGGATGAAGGATTAAAATAATACATCAAAGCCCTTTTCTCCCCTTATATTAAGGCGAGGAACAGTGTGGTATTGTTGAAATATTTTCAAGTTGTAACTGGGAATTCTATTCCTTAAGTGATTTTCCATACTTACTTTTTACTTGCTTCGTAATGGACTTCAGAAGTTCCAACCAGACCTGTAATAACATTAATGAAAGAATTGATAGAACATGGCACTGAGTATAGCTTTTTGTTTTTTGTTGTCTTTTGGTAGCAGGTTAAAGTCAACATGAAACAAACAAATATCAAGACTCTTTAGACTTCTAAAGATAGTAAGAAACAGCAACGTCAAAGAAATGCTGTGCTTCCACCACACTCAATCTGTCCCCTTCTATTTTCCCAATGACAGTGCACATTGTTGATCTATAAACTCTTTGCTGTTGACATTTGAGTCACTGCTCCCCTGCCTCAGGAGGATGACAGAGGTGTCATATACAAGGCTCATTAGTTGCCACAAAGACTAATGAAGGCATTTGGCTCCACATTTGAATCCTACAGCCCCCAAATGCCAGCTTAATAGTCATAATGAGCCTTTCTGGGAAGGAGCCAGATAACAGATCCGCCAAGGCAGGACACAGCGGGCAGAACATTGGGAATGTTAGGATGTGAGAGAGGGACAAGGAACGTTCCCGAATACTACTGGTGAGGTTAGGAGTCTTCAGTTTGGAGGTTGAGGTCCAGCCTCTGGAAAGTCAGAATAAAGCACAGAGACCTCTTCATACAGTGACAAAAGAGGAGCAGACGGTGGAAGAGTTTGTGCTTGGCAAACGGAGGTGACTTTTCATAGACAAGGAGGGGAAATAGTTATTAAATCCACTCATTTTTCAAGGGTTTAAATGGTTTTTCCTTTTGCAGTTGGGGGTTTGAGCCCTGCATATCTAGCTGCAAGCTGCATTTAGAAGCAATTCTAGACACAAAGAACCCTATAATGAAACCAACTTACATTATTTCCAGAATGGCTACAGAATTCTAATCCAAAATATTCCTTTTCAGCAAGATTTAGATGGCTGCAACTCAGGTTAAACAGCGCCTTCCCGGATGACTTTTGCTAAACAAAACAAAGAGACCATAGCACAGTTTGTGATCCTAAGCTGATATTGTTGCTGCAGTGTGGAATAAAGGGTAGAAGCACCTAGACTCTCTTCAGTTTCCTTTAAGCACTGTTTTCAGGCCCTGTATCCTCCCAAATGTTGTTGAGTTTTACACATAAATACATGCATCTATCTGTAGACAAACCCTCTTGGAAAAAGACAGCCTTGCACTTAGCTACATATGGCTAGATCTGCAAATCTACCCTTTCAGTGGAATTCTTTCATCAATTCATCCCACAGGCAATTTGAAAGATTTTCCCCAAATTGACAGATAGTTTAATCAAGATGCAAATCGGACCTGCTTAAAATCCTTCAGTGGCTCCCTTCAGGATAAAGTCTCTACTCCTTAGCAGGAAGGCTGGGCCCTTTCCCTCATGTGGCCCTGCCTGCCCCTCCAGCCTCATCTCTTGCCCTTCCCCCTTCCTTTCTAATAATCGCAGCCCGCTCATGTTTCCCCACACGTCAAGTAGATTCATGTCTCCATGCCTCTGCTCATGTCATTCCTTCTACACAGAACGCCCTTCCCACCTTTCTTTGCTTTGGCTTCCTCCTACTCAGCTCAGATGCCACTCCCCGGGAGAGCTTTGGAGCCAAGGGCAACCTCCGTGCTCCCAAACACTCTTGCTTACCTCAAACATGGCACTTCTCACACGGGATGTCTATCTTCCCCGTTAGACTGAATTCCTTCATAGCAGGGGCCTTGCTTTAATTTTCTTGTTACTCACCAGGTCTAACTCAGAGCCTGCCACATACTAGGGGTCTTGAATGTTGGTTGATCCAACATGAAGTTGGCCAACTTCCTCCTCCGAGCTCCACGAGGAGATTTCATTCTACAGCTTTTCCCACCGTAACTGCATCTAGCATACTCCTTTCACATAAGGCCACACATATTTGTTTTTCTTCGTAAAGCCCACATACACTGGGAGCACAAAACAGTCCCTTTCTCAGGCTTCTCTGAGAATAGGAGCTGTGAAGAGCTCTCTGTGAAAATCTCTATGAGCTGAGTGGGGCTGGAGCTGATCTTCAGCCAGCATTGCTGAAGCCGGGGGTTGCAGTTGCAGGGAGGACGGTGATGGGAAAATTGGGCCCTGGCTGATAGGCACAAAGACACGCTGCTGAAAACCCCTAGTTAAAGCCAAGTCACGCGGTGCCTCTGGTGCTGCAAAGGAAGCTGGGTGCAGGGAAATGTAGTTGGAAATCACCGACGCATAGAATTAATGCCAACCTTGAGAGGTCAGAGAGTCCAGCCACCCTCCTCCCACACCCCACCCTCTCCCTCAAGGCGGTCCCACACGGAACAGAACCCACATCTGGGATTTAATAGCTTCCAGGAAGGCGACCTCCCCCATCCCCTTCCCCCAACGACCCAAAATGCTCCCCTCTCCCTTGGACTTCTCTCCACTTGGTTTCGTAGTCCAAAGCTCCACCAACTGAGATTCATGAGGGTTAACCAGGGTCCTATTTTTAAATGCAAATAGGATGCAGAGGGTGAAAGCTACTGCATCCTTAGCGCCTGGAGAGAGAGCTGAGGGAAAGGGGGTTTGATTTTATGTGGGAGGTCACATTGGAGCTGTGATCCAGGAAAAAGGGGTCAGCCCATGGTGGGGTTCGGGGGCTTGAAGGGCATTAGGGGGCAGTGGGGGAGGGGATGTCTGGGAGGGAGGAGGGAGGGGGCGCTTCTGCCTATGTGGCAACCTTGCCTAGGGCAAGTCCTGACACAGACCATTCCAGACAGATGAAATCGCTCCTATTTTCAAAGTCCTCCAGACAAGGAGCTGTTACGGGATTTTTATTATGAATTAAAAAATTTTCTAAAGAGAGAGAGAGAAGAGAGCAATACTTTTTCCAACACCAAAGAAACGTTTCAGTCATGAGGACCAAATTCCGTCATAGACTCCAGTTTCTTTGCAAACAATTTAAGAAACTCAAGATTTTCCTTTTTCCTCCTCATTTTTTCTTTTTTCTTTTTTTTTTTACCATTGAGGTGCTTAATCGTCGCCATCAGTGCTGCCACATTCCATGTGTTTGTATATTTAAATGTTTCTGCAGTCACAAAGAATATATAGCCATTCCTGTAAGGTTTCCAATCCAGGCTGCCTTTTTGCTCCCTTCTGTAAGATCCCATACCATGTTTCTAAGAATAATCCCCTGATTCGTCCACTCCTGTACATCTTGCCAACTGGCTCTAAAAGCCTTTGGCATCTGTGCCTTAGGAGGTCAGGAGCTCATGTGGCTCAAGCTCTCTACCCACATCTCCGGGAGAGGCATTTCCCTTCGACCCTCCGTAGTGTACGTTGAAATTGGCCAGCCTAGTGGAATGTGTTGCACAATAGGTAAGGTCTTGGTTCTGTCTTAACATGCAGCCTTTAATTTTTTTCAACCAATTCCTCGACTTTTATGTTATGATTATTTTTCTCATAATATCTCTATATACAACTTTCCTGTTTTCTCTTTTCTGGACTTCTGATTCTCTTTTCCATTGCTTGTTCTTGTTTAAGCTGACACTTTTCAACATTCTAATCAAGCTCCTTAGTGGATCTAAATTATTTATCACCGGTCGTCCCACTCAAGGAATTGGAACTCTAATCCTGAACCTTGTCTTATATTCGTCTCCCTTGGATTACAGTAGAGCAGTGTTTGCCTTTAAAAAAATCACACACACACACATATAATTTAAAGCCTTTCAGAACTTGTATTTATAATCTTCAGCTTACAAACTCGGTCTTAACCATTGGACACTGATTTCTTGGGGCTCCAAACTCATCTTCTCATGGAAACAATAAATATTCAAGGTGACTGTTTCCAAAAAACAGCCCACCAAATCTTCTATGCACATAGGGCTGTCATATAACAGTTTATTAAAACAAGCCTCTATTGTAATCCTGCTCTACCCACTTACTAACTGGATGAATTGGGGCAAATGTTTTAGCTCACAGATTGATCTCCCTTTTCCAGGTACCTGAAGACAGAAACCATGTGTCTGAGTACCTGGCATTATATACAGTGATTGGAAAAGAGTGGACATTCCATAAATGTTTACTGAATAAATAGATGAATGGATCCAAACATTTAACTTGATTCCTGTGCATTAGCAGGACAGTCCTCTCAAGAGGAAGAACAAATTAGTTACTATGTGACCTAGGGCAAATTACTGAACCGTTCTGAGCCTTGGTTTACTCATCTGTAAAATGGAGATAATAATAGTATTATGTTACAGAGTCGTTGTGTGGATTAATCAAGATAATTCACATCAAGGCCTTAGTACTATGCCTGGCACATCGCAAGACATAAGTAATACACACATATATTTATAGATATAGAGAGAGAAGAGTCTGGAAGAACACATACCAAACCGTTAACAGCATTATTCCTGGAGAGGGGTTTAGATTAAAGGGAACTTTACCTTTTTAGTTTGTACATATCTGAATTCTTTTTCTAAATGAGCAGGGACAGTAGAAACTCTCTTAATAAACTTTAACTCAACAACGCACAGAGAATGCTTTCCATTCCCCCTTTAAAACATTGACAGATGCCTAAGTCATGATGAAAGCTCATGGCTAGTAAGCTAATATGACTTTGCACTTTTACATCCATCGACTGAGTCTCAGGCTTGATAATAATTATTTTCTTGAACATATTTTGACAATTCTACTTATTATTGTAATTATACAATTTAATTATATTGTATGTATATCAAAAGAATCATGATCACTAATAACAAGAGTGGTTTCTATGAAAACTAAATTGAAAAAAAAAATCAATAAGGGGGGAATCCCCCAAAATATGCTGTCAAATTAGTTTTGGGTAGGACAGCAGTAAAATATTGGGGGATAAAATCTGGAAGGATTCTGTACTCAAATTTTTCCACATTAAATGAACAAATACTGGAAATCATAGATGATGCATTATGGGTATGAGTCAGAGAAGAAAAATGGAAACACCGATCAGAAGTCCTTACTCAAAAGGCCCTTGACCCTGCATCAAAAGCTTGGCATATGAATATAAATGTATACGTTTTATGTCGAAGTGAGAAGTTTAAGGTGTTTGTGTGTAAATGTACATATTTATTATGATTTTCTGCTTTGGCAAATTTTATCAATTAACTGATCAACAATCACCTTTGATCACATTAGATAACAGAGATTCTAATGCATCCACATAATGACTGTGTACTTCAAAAGAATGTAGGCTACAGAATTAAGGTTTCAGAAAAGGATAAGCTGGAACAGTGTATTATTAACAGTAGCATGATAGGCCATTTTAATTTTTCCTTATATTTGTTATATTTTCCAGAGAAACACAATACACATTGTAAAATTTAAAAGCATAGTGCCATACAAAGAGTCTTATAGATGCTTCTCCTGTTTCCACTGCTGATTCCCACATTCAAAATATTTCTCATGCTCCCCTCAGGAAATTGTTTTTGAAGTCACAGATAATAATCACCCATTCTCCTGATTTTATAGTTATGCCTCATTTTTTAATTCCAAAATATGACTATATAAACTCCGGTGATGACAACAAAATAGCAGAGAGAGAGAGAGAGAGAGAGAGAGAGAGACCTGTCTCTTCCTGTTTTATAAAGCCATCTGTCCTATCAGGTTAGGGCCCCACCCTTATGACCTCATTCAACCTTAATTACTTCCTAAAAGTCCTATCTCCAAATACAGTCAGATTAATCACACGGGGAGTGGGGTTAGAAGTTCAACATATGAATCTGGGTGGGGGGAGGGAGATAATTCAGTCCATATCAATGACTCAACTTGATAGCCCACTTTAGTTACCATACTTGCTCTTTATGACTTTTGACTCTTTCCAAACATGAAATCCATTCTCAAATAATGAAGATTTGTGAGTCATTTTGGAAGCAATGTGCCCAATTACAGAAGGCCAAAAGGGAGTTCCAAAATGTGCTGAGTACCTGCAATACGTAGGAGAAGGCAGCACATCATTGTGGCTGAGAATGTGGGCTCTGAAGCCAGACACAGCTGCTTCTAGTTCTGACCTGTCTCCCTGCTAGAGGGGTAATCTTGCGCAGACTATTTAATCTCTCTGAACCTTCGCTTCTTCAGTTGCAAAATAAGACTGTCAGGAGCCAAACACAGAAGGGCCACATATTATATGATTCTATTTATATGAAATGTCCAGACCAGGCAAATCCATAGAGACAGAAAACAGATTGGTGGTGGTCAGAGACTGCGGGGGAGAGGGGAATAGGGAGTGACTATTAACTAGTATGGGGTTTCTTTTGGGGAGGATGCAAATATTCTGGAACTAGATAGTTGTGATGGTTGTACAACAATGAATATACTAAAAACCACTGAATTGTACACTTTAAAAGGATGAATCTTCTGGCATGTGAATTGCATCTCCATTTTAAAGAAGGGTCATAGTGAGCATGTAAGGAGACTATTCTTGTCAAGTACTTTACACAGTATCTGGTCCAAAGGAAGAGCTCAAGAAATGTTGACTGTTTATAGGGAGACTATATAATTTATCATCCAAATTGGGACGGTTTTGAGGGTTGACAGGGCACTAGTAATTATTATATTGTCACAACAGGTGTAAACCAGGACTGTCCTGGAGAAACTCTGATGTATGGTCACCTAGTTATTTGCATCTGGACCACTCCAGGGGGTCTGTTTTGACAAGGGCAGCATTTATTTGAATATTCAAAATCTGGAATATTAAGAATCAGAGACACGACTATTAGTTTCCCCTCATAGAAACCAGTGTCTGATGATCATTCCTCCAGTAGCAAGTGAATGAGGTGCCTTTCAGTCATGTTAACCCTGGTTCCATATTTTTATAGGAAAGGCTCAACCGTAACAACCACACAAAAAAACAGGGACAGAGAACTGCTTCACCAGTCTTAACCTTCTCCCTAATAAACATTTTAAAAGTCGATCCCTCTCCTTTAACATGTTTTTCCTCCATTCTTTAGTCTCTTTTTTCAGTTCTTTTTGTTTTCCTGTTGTAATTTTCCCCTGCACAAACTCCAGGCTTACTTTTGATGCGTTTGCCCTTTTCCTCCTGTATATGCCTTTACTCTTTTGTGACACTTTCTACCACCCCTTCAATTCAACACACAATATTGAGCGCCTGTTCTGTGCCAGGTACTTTCCTGAACTGCAGGGATACTGAGGTGAACAAGACCCAGGCATTACCACCAAGGAATACATAGGCTGGCAGGAAAGGCAGGCACATCAACAGGTGATCGCAGTGGTCGGGGCTAAGTGTGTTTTTAAGCTTGTATGCAGGGGGTAATGTGATATCACATCCAAAGGGCACCTAACCCAGAAACGTGGGTGAGGGTATAGCACAATGGATTCTTTTTTTAAAATTAATTAATTAATTAATTTTGGGGGGGGCTACATTTGGTCTTCGTTGCCGCGCAGGGGTTACTCTTTGATGCGGTGCACGGGCTTCTCATTGCTGTGGCTTCTCTTGTTGCGGAGCACGGGCTCCAGGTGTGTGGGCTTCAGTAGTTGCGGCTCGCGGGCTCTAGAGCGCAGGCTCAGTAGTTGTGGCGCACGGGCTTAGTTGCTCTGCGGCATGTGGGATCTTCCTGGACCAGGGCTCAAACCCGTGTCCCCTGCATTGGCAGGCAGATTCTCAACCACTGCGCCACCAGGGAAGTCCCTGCATAATGGATTCTTAACAGAGGGGACACCTAATCCAAGATAGGCTGCAAGAGTTGGAGTTAGCCAGGTGAAGAGGAGGAAAAGAGAAGGGTGTCAGAGGCAGAAGAGATTAGAAAACAGAGTGTGAACAAGTCGACTGTAAGCAGTGTGGTGTCCCTAAAGGAGCGAGGGAGATCCAGGGACACTGAGCAGGAGCCTCACCAAGATGGGAAGAAATCTTGTTCTGCATCTTGGTCTACACTCCCTCACCTCCATCCAGCTCTCTGTGTATAAGCAGCAATAGGCCCACACCTCATTTACAGAGTTTGGACCCTTCCGAAGGAAGGTAAGTCTTTCTCCATTCCTGTTGTCTGCAGGCTACATCCAGAAGCCTCAGAACCCTTTAAGTGTTAAACCCTGGGACTGCTCCTTTTAAAGGGCTGTTTCACTTTTCATTAAAAATGCAAATATCCTGGGGCTTCCCTGGTGGCAGAGTGGTTAAGACTCCGCCTGCCAATGCAGGGGACAAGGGTTCGATCCCTAGTCCGGGAAGATCCCACATGCCGTGGAGCAACTAAGCCCGTGCGCCACAACTACCGAGCCCGCGTTCCAGAACTGCCAAATCCCGTGTGCCTAGAGCCCGTGCTCCACAACAAGAGAAGCCACCACAGTGAGAAGCCTGCACACCGCAACGAAGAGTAGCTCCCACTCACCGCACCTAGAGAAAGCCCACGCAGCAACGAAGACCCAACGCAGCCAAAAATAAATAAATTAAAAAAAAATTTTTTTTAATGCAAATATCCTGACATTGCAACAAACAACGGCAAAAATCCGACACATATCTTATTCATCTACCAATATAGTCAGATGCAACCAGTTTTCTAAAAACGAAGTTGAACATACTTTCAAAATTTACACTGTGTAAACCACCCAGGGAACTAGGAAACAGAGCTCCTTTGGGGCAGGGCAGAAGAAATTACTGGGCAAGCTATAACCGTCCTGGGGGTTCAACTCCTGGTAAAAAGAGAACTGCTGAGAGTGGTGAGAGGCTAATTACCAGGTAGCTGCAGTTCATTCTAAGACGGAGCCCTCTCTGCAGGCAGTCTAGTCTTTCAGCATCTGGTAGAGAGCAAGGTGCAGTTAGACACATCAAAGAACAAAGAATAAGTAGGAAGTCAAGGGAGGCCCTTTCCCCAGAGCCCAGAGGACTCAGCAATCAACCCTGGAGGGAAGAACAGTTTAAATGGGTACTTAAGACTTCCTGGTGGCGGTAAGCAGAGAGAACAAGCCTTGTAGTTGCTTGTGCACGTGTGAAATTCACACCAAATTACAACTGGTTTTTATTTTATTTCTGAAAACATAAAGCAGTTCAAAGTACTGCCTGTGTGATTGATGGAAGACTTAAAGTTGCTTAAGATTAACAGCTCAGAAAGATTTCCGGCCCACGTGGCTGTCCTAGGGGGGTCCTGAAGGATCAACCTAAGCAGCTGACTGACCACCCGCCTCTTTTTTTTCTATTGAAGTAGAGTTGATTTACAATGTTGTGTTAATTTCTGCTGTACGGCAAAGTGACTCAGTTATACCTATATACCGCCCTCTTTACCTGCAGCCGTGTTGATACTGATTAAACTAAGTTCAGAAGGGAACTCGGGAGTCAGAGAGCTCGTCTAGGCCCTGATAGATGATACCTCCTAGCAGACAACCTTTTCAAGCTCTAAGGGAATGATGTATTACTGCCTGAGGCCTTAGGTTGGTTTGGCAATGATCTGGACATGTTCCATCTGATTCATACTCTTTGCTGGAATGTGTCTAAGAGACTCTCCTTGCTCAGAATTGCTCTTCTACTAAGGAAAGAAAAAAGAAAAAAACAAAACAAAACAAGATTACCACCCTAATAGCAATCTTGCCCCCACTCCTGAGACATTGAAATTACCATGCCTACATTGGAAAAGCTGTTCAAAAGTGACAGTGTAATAATGGCATTCTCAAGACAGTGCTCCCAAGTCCTGTCGAAATTACTAGCTACTCGGGTAATTAAAACAATTATAATTGTTTGTTTCCACTTAATGCTTTAGCACTAAATCCACGTGCTGTGTGTGACGCACAACCAGCTTCCAAATGGTAGTCGGACTTTTCTTTAACTTTAGGTTGATAAAACATTCTGTGCATATCTATCAATCTGAGACATTCAGGACACAACAGAGATCATTCAATGTCATGTAATCCGGGCCCTTCATTTTACAAGTGGGGAGATTTAGACCCAGACAAGGGAAGAAACTTGCCCAAGATCTTCCAGCAGGTTAATAGCAGATCTGGGATTGGAACCCAGGCCTTCTGGCCTCCAGTAATGGGCTCATTTTATTACACCGGGCTGTCCTTAAATATAAAGGGAAAACTAATATCTAGGTGTATGAAGGACAAGAAAGAGATAAACACCTAAACTTGTTCCTTTGATTCACTCTTTCCTTTCATGTTCACTGTTTTTTTTCTTTACCATCTTTTCTCAACTTTTGACTGTACTGTTAACTCACTTTTCTCTTCTTCTGCTTATTACTCCAATGTTTCTCCTTCTTTAGGCTCCCTTTCCTTGATTGTTCTACATTCCTGACTCTTCTTTCTAGAATCAGGTTTACTCCATTTATAAAGTGTTCACTATGTTGCCCAGCAAGGCTGTGAGCAGGTTGGAGGCCACTCTGTTCTGACAGGTTGTGAATTTCATAGAAACTCTATAAAGAAGCCATTAAACAATAATTCCTTTTAAAACATCTACTTAATAAGAGGCCATGAAACCCAATGTATCAGGGTTACTATGGAGAATCTGTGTTGGCTGAACAGAAAATCTTTTTAAAAAATATTTCAGAAATTATTCCAAGTTAAATGGAATCAAGAGACACAGTGTGGAGTTTAGGGTTCCATAAGAAAGTAGTATTTCAATGTATAAAATATACACCAGAATGCTAAATTCTGGATGATGGGATTATACTTGCATTTTATTTTCTTCCTTGTGCTTACCAGAATATTCTAATGAATTTATGTTCTGTCATATATGGAAGCTGGATTTGAAACTTGGAAAAAAATCAGAAAGAGAAAGACAAATACCATGTGATATCACTTATATGTGGAATCTAAAATATGACACAAATGAAACTATCTATGAAACAGAAACTGAATCACGGACATAGAGAACAGAATGGTGGTTGCCAAGGAGGAGGGGATTGGGGGAGGGATGGAGTGGGAGTTTGGGGTTAGCAGACGCAAACTATTATATATAGAATGGATAAACAACAAGGTCCTACTGTATAGCACGGAGAACTATATTCAATATCCTATGATAAACCATAATGGAAAAGAATATATAAAAAAATGTATATATATGTATTACTGAATCACTTTGCTGTACAGCAGTAATTAACACAACATTGTAGATCAACTATACTTCAGTTTAAAACAAAAGAATCTTAGCATCAAATTTTGAAAAAATAAATGAACCTCTAAAGGACTTCTGAGTAGCAAAATGAGTGGTCATGTGAGCCATCACTCAGGCTAATCTGCCTGTCATGAAGTGTCTCATTCCCCCACCCTTTCAACATCCCTACGTTAGCCAGGTGTGCATGCTTGTCAACACCTGTGGACTAGGTTAAGGGACCAGCTCTGCCCCGCAGCAAGAAGCCTATAAGGGCTTCCTGCCTGAGTCTCACCTTGGCTTCTTGCCAAGCTCCACTCTTGCAGAAGTCACTTAGGACCTGTGATTTCATTCCTCTTTCCCTATGCAGACATCTGCCTTAGTTCTTGACCCTTGTTCACTTAGTCTGTTTACTTGGGTTCCTGCTGTTTGGTGCTGGATTGGACCTACAACACCCGTGGGCTAGGCTCCACTCAGCTCTGCTCTCCCCTTGACTGGTCTCCACCTCTGTTGTGCACACCATAGGTGTTTCATGAAGATTGTGGTTTAGCAATATAACTTAACTCCTGGGCCTGCTTGCAGCCTTTTATCCCTTTCCTCCCAGCTACCCTGGCATACAGTCATGCAAGTCCTGAGTGCTAACTCCCTCCTGTGGGCCTTGGGGCGACTTAGGCTCTACAACCCAAAGCCTAAGAGCCGCATACCACTCTCAGTCTGGCTTAGTCTGGGCTGATACCAGGTTTGCAGAACACTGCCGTCCTCCCTGCACAAGGCTACTTCAATATGGTGGATCTATGGTTAGGGTGCGTAACTCAAAACAGTTGTCTGGGATTCTCTAGCTGTACTCAGGGACAAGCACAGCCAAGCCCAGAAAAATGTTAATTCATATATTTTATTAAATACTGCACATCTAAAATTCTAATGTACAAGAAAGAAAGGCATGGTATTCTTTCATTGCTTCAAAAGATAGTTATTGAGCATCTACTATGTTGCTGGTTAACTATACTACAGACCGTACTACAGACTGTCACTGATGTCACTGAATTAAGAGAACCTACTGTGTCCTTTTGGGTGCATAACCCCCCTCCACATTGAGCCCCAAAGAAGGACCTATCTTTTTTGGCTTCATGCAATTCTCAGATGCCCTATACCTTATCTTTCTAACCCTGTCCATGTCTCTGAACCGTTTCCATTGTTCAGCTGTCCCCTGAAAGCTCCCCAACAGCTCTTGCAGGTCCCCCTTACACCAGGGCAGATTTTCCCTGAAATAGCCGACCCTGTTGTCTACATCACCACTCCCAACACACACAAGAGCTAACTGCTTAAGATGTGAAATGCCGAGATAACTCCAACACAGTGGCTCTTGAAAAACAAACATTAAAGAGATTATAGTGGTCAAGTGCATGGGCTCTTAACCTAGAGTGCCCCATTCAAATCCTGTTTCTACCACTTACTACTCTGTGACTTTGGGCAAGCTACTTCACCTCTCTGCCCAGTTTACTCATCTGTCAAACAGGGATACTTCATTGAGGATTTCAGTGACTTAATATATGTAAAATTTACATTAGTACCTAGTAAATGATAAACATTCTTTTGAGATATATTAGCTAGTATCATTACTATTTAGGCTGGAAAGGAATTGAGTAGTAATTGTGGGCTAGTGGGCAATGGGGTTGATATTTGGGGGGCAGGTGCCATTTTGAGAGGAGCCTCTATTTTGACTGCTTATGCAGCAGCCATTTTTTTGTTTCTTTTGTATTTTTAACAACTTTATTGGAGTATAATTGCTTTACAATGGTGTGTTAGTTTCTGCTTTATAACAAAGTGAATCAGCTATACATATACATATATCCCCATATCTCTTCCCACTTGCGTCTCCCTCCCAACCTCCCGATCCCACCCCTCTAGGTGGTCACAAAGCATGGAGCTGATCTCCCTGTGCTATGCGGCTGCTTCCCATAAGCTATCTATTTTACATTTGGTAGTATAGATAAGTCCATGCCACTCTCTCTCTCCATCCCAGCCTACCCTTCCCCCTCCCCGTGTCCTCAAGTCCATTCTCTACATCTGTGTCTTTATTCCTGTTCTGACCCTAGGTTCTTCAGAACCTTTTTTTTTTTTTAGATTCCATATATATGTGTTAGCTTACAGTATTTGTTTTTCTCTTCCTGACTTACTTCACTCTGTATGACAGACTCTAGGTCCATCCACTTCACTGCATATAACTCAATTTTGTTACTTTTTATGGCTGAGTAATATTCCATTGTATGTATGTGCCACATCTTCTTTATCCATTCATCTATCGATGGACACTTAGGTTGCTTCCATGTCCTGGCTATTTTAAATAGTGCTGCAATGAACATTTTGGTACATGGCCCTTTTTGAATTATGGTTTTCTCAGGGTATATGCCCAGTAGTGGTATTGTTGGGTCGTATGGCAGTTCTATTTTTAGTTTTTTAAGGAACCTCCATACTGTTCTCCATAGTGGCTGTATCAATTTACATTCCCACCAACAGTGCAAGAGGGTTCCCTTTTCTCCACACCCTCTCCAGCATTTACTGTTTGTAGATTTTTTGATGATGGCCATTCTGGCTGGTGTGAGGTGATACCTCATTGTAGTTTTGATTTGTATTTCTCTAATGATTAGTGATGTTGAGGATTCATTCATGTGTTTGTTGGCAATCTGCATATCTTCTTTGGAGAAATGTCTATTTAGATCTTCTGCCCATTTTTGGATTGGGTTGTTTGTTTGTTTTTTGGTTATTGAGCTGCATGAGCTGCTGGTATATTTTGGAGATTAATCCTTTGTCAGTTGCTTCATTTGCAAATACTTTCTCCCATTCTGAGGGCTGTCTTTTTGTCTCGTTTATGGTTTCCTTTGCTGTGCAAAAGCTTTTAAGTTTCATTAGGTCCCATTTGTTTATTTTTGTTCTTATTTCCATTTCTCTAGGAGGTGGGTCAAAAAGGATGTTGTTGTGATTTATGTCATAGAGTGTTCTGCCTAGGTTTTCCTCTAAGAGTTTTATAGTGTCTGGCCTTACATTTAGGTTTTTAATCCATTTCAAGTTTATTTTTATATATGATGTTAGAGAGTGTTCTAAATTCATTCTTTTACATTTAGCTGTCCAGATTTCCCAGCACCACTTATTGAACAGGCTGTCTTTTCTCCATTGTATATTCTTGCCTCCTTTATCAAAAATAAGGTGACCACATGTGCGGGGGTTTATCTCTGGGCTTTCTATCCTCTTCCATTGATCTATATGTCTGTTTTTGTGCCAGTACCATACTGTCTTGATTACTGTAGCTTTGTAGTATAGTCTGAAGTCAGGGCACCTGCTTCCTCCAGCTCCGTTTTTCTTTCTCAAGATTGCCTTGGCAATTTGGGGTCTTTTGTGTTGCCATACAAATTGTGAATTTTTTTGTTCTAGTTCTGTGAAAAATGCCATTGATAGTTTGATAGGGATTGCATTGAATCTGTAGATTGCTTTGGGTAGTATCGTCATTTTCACAATGTTGGTTCTTCCAATCCAAGTACATGGTATATCTCTCCATCTGTTTGTATCATCTTTAATTTCTTTCATCAGTGTCGTACAGTTGTCTGCATACAGGTCCTCTCCCTGGGATCCGACCTCCGAAGCCTGAGCCTCAGCTCCCAGCCCCGGCCCGCCCCGGCGGGTGAGCAGACAAGCCTCTCAGGCTGGTGAGTGCTGGTCGGCACCAATCCTCTGTGCGGGAATCTCTCCGCTTTGCCCTCCACACCCTGTTGCTGAGCTCTCCTCGGTGACTCCTAAGCTTCCCCCCACCCACACCCCGTCTCCACCAGTGAAGGGGTTCCCTAGTGTGTGGAAACTTTTCCTCCTTCACAGCTCCCTCCCAGAGGTGCAGGTCCTGTCCCTATACTTTTGTCTCTGTTTTTTCTTTTACCCTACCCAGGTACGTGGGGAGTTTCTTGCCTTTTGGGAAGTCTGAGGTCTTCTGCCAGAGTTCAGTAGGTGTCCTGTAGGAGTTGTTCCACATGTAGATGTATTTGTGGGGAGGAAGGTGGTCTCCACGTCTTACTCTTCTGCCATCTTGAAGATCTCCAGCAGCCATTTTTAAGTGAAGTTTCTTTCACTGTTTTGTTTTTGAACCTTTTCCCTCATTCAGAAATATGCTCATTGAAAATCAGGGTAAAAAAGAAACAAAAAGCAAGAAGAAGAAATAAAGTGCTTGTAATCCCATCCATCAAGAGATGGACAGTATTAAGACCTTAGTGTAAAGCTTTATTCAGGTACAGAATTATTGAGATAATTCTCAATGCACAATCACACTTTTGGGTGACCAATTTTTTTAAAACTTTGTATTATATTATTAACATTATCATTTGTTACTGTATAGGAAACTATCGTATGGAACACGTAAATTTTTTTCTCCTTTGAGATATTGCAAACAACACTAAGACAGACATCTCAGCACACAAAGATGTACATCCATCTTTGCACACAACCTTAATCATATTCTTAGGATAAGTTTTTCCATAAATTGAATCCCTCAGCTTATTTAGGTTGTATTGCTAGTTGTTTGTCTCATTTTTGTTTGAGATTTTTAATTAAATTCTAAGATGTTTAATTTTTGTGTAAAATTGGAATTAAATACTGAAAGACAAACAAATATTGTGGAAAAGATTCATGACAGTGATGGGCCTTGCTTGGTAAAGCAGTGAAAGGAGTTTCCTACTGGGTATGAGAAGTCTCATACTGGGTATGAGAATTCCTGGGTATGAGGCAGCAGTCTATAGGGGAAAGAGTTGGGACTCTGCAATCAATATATCTACTTCTAAATCCTGGCTCAAGTACTTGCTTGCAGTTGTATGACCATGGGCTCATAGTTAACCTTGCTGAACCTTAATTTCTTCATATGAAAAATTCCTTTTATGACTTGGCCCATGCTTATCTTTCCCGTCTCATGGCTGTCTCTCACCTTGCTCGTAGCACTCTCTGCCCTCAGTTTTAAGATCCAATCAGATTGAGTGTCTCCACTGGCCTTTCCCGATGATTCTACCTTTGCCTGGACCAACCTTCAACTCTGCTCCCTTCTATTCCCCCAACACATCTAAATAATTAGTACTGGTCGTTCGGGCTCAGGTTAGACATCTCCTCCCTCAAAAAAACCTGTCTGACCATCCCCGCAACAAACACACTTCAATCTGGGTTAGGTGCCCCTCTCCTGTTGTGCCATTAAGAAACTCTTTGCCGCTGCATTTGTATAGATCGTGCTGTAGTGTACCTGGTTTTTTACATTCTGATTCTTCCACTAAACTATGCGGTCTTTGAGGTCAGGTACTATTTCTTATTTTTCTCTGTATCCTCATTAGCCAACCCAGTGTATGGGAGCAGTGAGGGCTCATGAGAAGTTGTTAAATGAGTGATGAATGAATGAAGCAGGATAGTAATACCTGTCTAACACACTTATTAACTAATGATTGTATGAAATAATGTAAGTGGAAATTTCTGGAACATAGGCCAGGAAATGGTATCTCATAGCGTTAAAGGCAATTGACAGTAACTTTGTGACAGATCTCGTGAAATCATTTGAAATATTCTGAGTATGAAATTCTGGAGAACCTTTGTCTTTGTTTAAGTCTGTTGAAAGGTGAATTTCGTCATCATAGAAGGAATCTCAGAGGACAAAAGACCTCTTGTTTAAGACAGCTAAGCCCAGCGATTAGTGGTGAGGCGCCTTGCCTAAGTGCTTTCAGGGCCTGGGGTCAGCTAGCCCAGACAGACGCCCCCTCCACCCTAGCTCCACACCTTGGACCCAGAAGAGAAGGAGGAAGTGGGTAAGGGGAAAGACAGGGAATAAAGAAAAGAAGGCTGGAGTAAGATTCTGTGGGGGTAATAATTGTAGCTTTTGCATAGCAGCTGTGTTTAGAACAGGCAAGCTACACATCAGAGAGTTCCACAGCCCCCAGAGAAGAGAAGTGCCCCCCTGAATGCCTGTCACTTTCCATGCTTCCTGAGCTCTGTGGCCTTCAGCAGATCTTCCCTGTGGTGCCTTGCCCTGGCATTTCATTGGCCAATTCCTTCCTACCTCCTGTGGTGTCAATGATCTGTTCAGGGTGGATCTCTCAGCAGTAGAACTGGTCTAACCGAATGTCTTTCCGGTTCTGACAGTCTGGCACACAACTGCTTAGTGGCACCCAGTATCACAAAGGCCAGCATCGCTCTCTGCTGCTGGGATAACATGCTCCAGGTCCTTTTAGGAAATTGCTGGGTCAGTCCTGCCACCTCCTGGATGGTTCTGCCCCTCAAGCCAAGCCCTTTTGACCCCAAGATATTGGACTCAGCTCAGCCAGTTTGAAGAATTTCTGTCTCTAAGTTGCAATTGACAACTTCACTGTCTTACACCACAAGCTAAGGCTAAGCTCTTATTAGTGTAATATATTTGTATTTGTGACTGGTCAAATAAAGATGCAAATACAGAGTAAATGACATTTCATAGAAAGAGAGAAACTCCTGTAGAATCCAGAGGAATCTTGGCCTCGAGCAAGTTTCACTCTGAGAGAAGCTCTGCAGAGAGCCCTTGCTACAAGGCAGGGAGCCTCAGCTGGTCCTCCCCAGCACCCAGGCAGCAGGCAGGGCCCTGCACTCTTCTGAACGGTGAAGGGGTGGCAAGGCCCCAACTAACTGAAACTCTTCACAGAGATTCCCGCGAGTGCAGACTTGAACAAACGCCCAACCGCCACCCACCCAGCTCCAAAGACAGTTCCCCAATCCCCACCTCCAGCACCTCGAATATTCTTGGCTTCAGGCTCCCTCTTCCTGTCAGCTGTGGGCTTGGGACAAGAAGGGGCAGGAGAGGGGTGGAATGGGAAGGCTTGAGTCCAGGCCTCTCCTCTGAGCTCAAGCATCAGGAGAGCAGCCTGACAGCCAGGTGACCGCAGATACGGGAGCCCTAGAGGGGTATGACAGGCAGCACCTAAACCACATTTGGCCCACAGTTCCACCTGGCCCCTGGCCAGACAAAGCACAAGCACTTTCTTTCTTTTTCAGTTCAATTTATTCTCTGAATCAACAAACCTTAGGCTATGAGGGGCAAAGCAAATTCAGGAGTTTAAACAAAGGCATTCATCAGGCAGCTGGGGCCCCCTGCAATGAAAAATAAATCCCTGGCAAAGAAATAGTCAACATTGGCTAGCCTGGGACATTATGACTCCAGGATGATTTTCTCTGATGTGGTTTAGAAGCTCCTTTGCTTGGAGTATTGTACTTTGTACAGGCAGAGGGGTGGGGATGAGCTGATACGGTCAGCCTGTTGGTCAGTCTGTCATCAAACAGTGATTGAGCAACTAGTGTGGGGCAGGCTGCTTGGAACTAGAGGACACGTTATCATGTCCTGGAAAACCAGGAAGCTTAACGACACATTACAGCAATCCCACTCGAGTCACAAGCCCACCACCAAACCAATGACCAGCCAGGGTTTTTTATTTTTTTCTGAAGTGTGACTTTATTCCATAAATGTATGCTTTATATTTAAGTTATATTTCACAATACAAACATAATGCTTTTAAATGCATAGTTTCAAAGAATTCTTTTTTAAAACTTGTTAAAAATTGAAGTATAGTTGATTTACAATATTGTGTTAGTTTCAGGTGTACAGCAAAGTGATTCAGTTATACATATACCTATATATGTATATTCTTTTTCAGATTCTTTTCCATTATAGGTTATTACAAGATATTGAATATAGTTCCCTGTGCTTTACGGTAGGTCCTCGTTGTTTATCTATTTTATATATAGTAGTGTGTATATGTTAATCCCAAACTCCTAATTTATCCCTCCCCCCTCCTTTCTCCTTTGGTAACTATAAGTTTGTTTTCTATGTCTGTGAGTTTGTTTCTGTTCAGCCAGGGTTTTGAAACTAGACAGACTGGGGCTTGAACCCCAGCTCACTCATTAACTTAAATAGCAATGTGACCTTGGATAAGTCAACCTCTCTGCACCTTGGTTTACATGCCAGTAAAATAAAGATAAAAATAATGTCCTAGGCCCCATCAGCTTGGAATATTGCTGCTTGGATATAAGTATCAGGATGTGTATCCACCACCTAAATTTGGAGCCAAATTCCACAAGGCATCAATGTAGCAAATACCTTTATAGCACTTGCTAGCACTGTTCTAAGTGTTTTACATATATTAATTCATTTAACCTTTGTCACAATCTTATAGACTGGGTACTAATATTATTTCCATTTTATAGATGAGAAAGCCCAAGGCACAGACAGGTAATGGAACTACCCTAGATAGTGACACTCACTTGATTTGTGTGAACATTACATGAAGTAGTGCATGCAAAATTCACCTAGAACATAGGCTGTTGACAAATACTATCTATGATTATTAGTCAGTAGTATTGTTGTTATCATTATTATTAACTGTGTTAGTGTTACTATGAGTAGTTACCACAGAGTAATCTAAAATGTAGTTAAACACACTGGCCTAGAGGCCAAGATGGCCGAGTAGAAAGACCCTGAGCTCACCTCCTCTCATGGGCACACCAAAATTACAACTATTTATAGAATAACTATCGATGAAAAAGACTGGAACCTACCAGAAAAGGTCTTCTATAACTAAAGATATAAAGAAGGAACCATAATGAAACAGGTAGGAGGGGTGGAGTCACAGCATAGTCAAGACAAATACCCCTAGGTGGGTGACCCACAAACAAGAGAATAATTACAGTTGCAGAGGTTCTCCCCAAGGATCCAAGGGTCTAAGCCCCACATTGGGCTGCCCAGCCTGGGGTTCCTGTGCCAGGAAGACAAGCCCCCAGAACATTTGGCTTTGAAGGCCAGCAGAGCTTACTTTCAGGGGACCCAGGGGCTGTGGGAAATAGAGACTCCACTCTTAAAGGGCGCAGACAAAATCTCACATGCTCTGGGACCCAGGGCAGAAGCAGTAATGTGAAAGGAGCCTGGGTCAGACCCACCTGCTGATCTTGGAGAGCCTCCCAGAGAGGAAAGAGGCAACTGGAGCTCACCCTGGGAGCATAGACACTGGCGGCACCCATTTTTGGGAGGTCCTTCTACCACGTGGAGACTGGTGCAGGCAAATGCCATTTTGGAATCCTCCCTCTGGCTTGTTAGCCTCAGGACCCAGCCCCGCCCACCCCCACCAACCTGTAAACACCAGTACTACTGGGATGCCTCAGGCCAAACATCTAGCTGGGGGATGGGAGGGGACACAGCTCCACCCACCAGCAAGCAAGCTGAGACCACAGCCACCCCTGGACATGGCCCTATCCACCAGAGGGCCCAGGACTCAGCCTCACACACCATTGCACAGGCACTAGACCTGGGACTCTCTGGGCCCTGCAGCCAGAGACCCAAGGACCTAGATCCACCCACCACTGGGCAGGCACCAGCCCCAGGATATTTGGCTCTGCCCAACAGCAAGCCTGTTCTAGCCTTGGGACCAGCCTCACCCACCAGCAGCAGGCAGACTCCAGCCCCAGGACAACCACAGACCCACAGCCTGCTAACACAGCCCACCTACCAACAGACCAGCACTAGCCCAAGGACCAGATGAGCCCAGACCCCACCTACCAGCAGGCCAACACCAGCTCTGGGACCCCTGGGCCCTGTAGCCAGAGCCCTGGATTCAGCTCTGCCTACCGATGGGCCAGCACTAGCCCCAGGACTTGGCTTCACCCTGTGGTTGTCAAACACCAGCCCTGGGATCTCCTGGACCCTGACTCCAGTGAGCCAGCACTAGCCTTGGTGCCCCAGGGTTCCACAGACAGCCACCTTGTGACCCAGCCCCACCAACCAGCAGCCAGTAGCCTCCACACAAGGCAAAACCTGGCAACCAACCAGACTTAAGGCCAGC
Source organism: Balaenoptera borealis (assembly GCF_965194805.1). Classification (NCBI taxonomy): domain Eukaryota; kingdom Metazoa; phylum Chordata; class Mammalia; order Artiodactyla; family Balaenopteridae; genus Balaenoptera; species Balaenoptera borealis. Next base: position 110,542,516 of record NC_138881.1, read on the forward strand.
CACACCTACCAGACCACACACTGTAGTCAACCTGCTACAACAGAAGGACCCACGCAGCCACATAGGGGCACCCCTAGAGCATATAGCTGGTGACTAGAGGGGAGCTCACTGCTCGGATGCATAGGACATCTCCTACAAAAGGTCACTTCTCCAAGATCAGGAAACATAACCAACCTATCAGATACATAGAAATAAAGAACAAGTTAGGCAAAATGAGGCAACAGAGGAACATATCCCAAATGAAGGAACAAGACAAAACCCCAGAAGAAGAACTAAGTGAAGTGGCAATAGGAAATCTACCCAAGAAAGAGTTCGAGGTAATGATTGTAAAGATGATCAAAGAACTCAGGAGAAAAATGGATGAACATCAAGAAGTTAGGAGTTTTTAATAAAGAGTTAGAAAATGTTAAGAACAACCAAATAGAGATGAATAATATGATAACTGAAATAAAAAATACACTGGAAGGAATCAATAGTAGACTAGATGATACAGAGGAATGGATCAGTGAGCTGGAAGACAGAGTAGTGGAAGTCACTGAAGCTGAAAAGAAAAAAGAATGAAGAGAAATGAGGACAGTTTAAGAGACCTCTAGAACAACATCAAGTGTACTAACGTTTGCATTATAGGGATCCCAGAAGGATAAGAGAGAGAGAAAGAGGCAGAGAACATATTTGAAGATATATTAGCTGAAAACTTCCCTAACCTTGGGAAGGAAACAGGTGTCCAAGACCAGGAAGCACAGAGAGTCCCAAACATAGTCAATCCAAAGAGGCCCACACCAAGATATAGTGTGTGCAGATGACATGATACTATACATAGACAATCCTAAAGATGCCACCAAAAAACTACTAGAGCTCATCAATGAATTTGGTAAAGTTGCATTTCTATACATTAACAATGAAGTATTAGAAAGAGAAATTAAGGAAACAATTCCATTTATGATTGCACCAAAACAACAAACTTACCTAAGGAGGTAAAAGACCTATTCTTAAAAAACTATAAGACACTGATGAAAGAAATTGGAGACCACACAAACAGATGGAAAGATATACCATGTTCTTGGATTGGAAGAGTTAATATTGTTAAAATGACCATACTACCCAAGGCAACCTACAGATACAATGCAACCCCTATCAGAATACTAATAGCATTTTTCACAGAACTAGAACAAATAATTTTAAAATTTGTATGGAAACACAAAAACCCCAAATAGCCAAAACAATCTTGAGAAAGAAGAACAGAGCTGGAAGTATCATGCTCCCTGACTTCAGACTACACTACAAAGCTACAGTAATCAAAACAGTATGCAACTGGCACAAAAACAGACATATAGATCAATGGGACAGAATAGAGAGCCCAGAAATAAACCCACACACTTTTGGTCAATTAATCTATGACAAAGGAGGCAAGAATATACAATGGAGAAAAGACAGTCTCTTCAATAAGTGGTGCTGGGAAAACTGAACAGCTACATGAAAAAGAATGAAGTTAGAACATTCTCTAAGACCATATACAAAATAAACTCAAAATGGATTAAAGATCTAAATGTAAGACTGGAAACCATAAAACTCCTAGAAGAAAACATAGACAGAACAGTCTTTGACATAAATTGTAGCAATATTTTTTTTAGATCTGTCTCCTAAGGCAAAGGAAACAAAATAAAAAATAAACAAGTGGGACCTAATTAAACTTAAAAGCTTTTGCACAACAAAGGAAACCATGGACAAAATGAAAAGTCAGCCTACTGAGTGGGAGAAAATATTTGCAAATGATTTGACCAATAAGGGGTTAATATCCAAAATATATGAGCAGCTCATACAACTCACTATCAATCAAACAAACAACCCAATTAAAAAATGAGCAGAAGACCTGAATAGACATTTTTCCAAAGAAGACATAAAGATGGCCAACAGGCATGTGAAAAGATGCTCAACATTGTTAATCATCAGGGAAATGCTAATCAAAACAACAATGAGATATACTGACAGAGAAAGACAAATATCATATGACATCACTTATATGTGGAATGTAAAGAAATGATGCAAATGAACTTATTTATAAAACAGAAACAGACTTACAGACATAGGAAACAAACTTATGGTTACCAAAGGGGATAGCAGGGGTGAGGCGGGGGAGAGAGATAAACTAGGAGTTTGGGATTAACATATACACACTACTATATATAAAATAGGTAAACAACAAGGACCTACTTATAGCACAGGAAACTATAGTCAATATCTTATAATAACCTATAATGGAAAAGAATCTGAAAAAGAATATATGTGTGTGTGTGTGTGTGTAACTGAATCACTTTGCTGTACACTTGAAACTAACGCAACATTGTAAGTCAACTATACTTCAATAAAAAATATTTTAAAAAACAATGCTATATCACCTCACACCTGTCAGAATGGCTGTCACCAAAAAGAACACAAGTAAACATGGGCGAAGATGTAGAGAAAAGGGAACCCTTGAACACTGTTGGTGGGAATGTAAATTGGTGCAGCCGCTATGAAAAACACTATGGGGTTTTCTCAAAAAACTAAAAATAAAACTACCACATGATCCAGCAATTCCACTCCTGGGTATACATCCAAAGAAAACAAGAATACTAATTTGAAAAGATACATGCACCCTAATGTTCATAGGAGCATTATTTACAATAGCCAAGACATGGAAGCAACCTAAGTGTCCATTAACAGATGAATGGATAAAGAAGATGTGATATATATATGGATTGACCTGGAGGGTATTATGCTTAGTGAAATAAGTCAGATGGAGAAAGACAAATACTATATGATATCACTTATATGTGGAATCTAAAAAAGAAAACAAAGTAGTGAATATAACAAAAGAGATACAGACTCACAGATATAGAGAACAAACTAGTGGTTTTCAGTGGGGAGAGGGAAAAGGTGAGGGGCAAGATGGGGGTAGGGGATTAAGAGGTATAAACTACTATGTATAAAATAAATAAGCTACAAGGATATATTGTACAGCACAGGGAATATAGCCAATATTTTATAATAACTACAAATGGAGTATAATCTATAAAAATTGTGAATCACTATGTTGTACACCTGAAACTAATATAATATTGTAAATCAACTACTCCTCAATTTAAAAGAAAAGTATACCTCAATTTTTTTTAAAGTATCAAGTTAAAAAAATTTTAAATTAAATGTCGTTAAAGATAAAGGGTTTGGCTGTTTCCATCTGCTTCCTTAAAGGAAGCCCACCATTATTTTAGGTAACTCTAGACAGTTATTATGGACCCTCTCAGGATTAATGACTCCAGGGGGGGAAGAGCAAATCCCCTGGGGCTGCTGACTAAGCAAAGGGCAAGCCGCTCAGAAAAGCAGGATGAATTAACCCCAGGAAGCCCCAGAGGAAGAGCAAACAGGGGGAAACACAGCTCTGTTTTGCTTGGAGGTGGGCTGCAACAGCAAGTGTTATCAAAAGAAACTTCAAGTTGAGGGTGAAAGACTGTTCTCTGTTGGTTTGCAAAGTATAGAAATAAAGAGGTCTCTAAGCAAGGGAGAGGGGAATTAACATGCTTTGAGCACATTCTTTACATCAGGAACCTTACCTCTGGTATTTCATTCATCTTTACAATGATTTCATGAGGTAGGTGCTATGATTATTGCAATTTTAGTGATAAGCGCACAGGCTCAGAGAGGTGAAGTGACTCACATAATGTTCCACACCTTAGAATTGTTAGAGCTGGCAAGATATGGAAAGAACCTAAACGGCCATTACAGATGAATGGATAAAGAAGATGTGGTATATATAGACAATGGAATATTACCCAGCCATAAAAAAGAATGAAATAATGCCATTTACAGCAACATGGATGGACCTAGAGATTATCATACTAAGCGAAGTAAGTCAGACAGAGAAAGACAAATACCATATGATATTACCTATATGTGGAATCTAAAATATGACACAAATGACCATATGTACGAAACAGAAACAGACTCACAGACATAGAAAACAGACTTGTGGTTGCCAAGCGGGAAGGGAGGTTGGGGAGGGGTGGATTGGGAGTTTGTGATTAGCAGATGCAAACTGTTATATATAGGATGGATAGATAACAAGGTCCTACTGTATAGTACAGGGAACTATATTCAATATCCTGTGATAAACCATAATGGAAAAGAATATGAAAAAGAATGTATATATGTATAACTGAATCACTTTGCTGTACAGCAGAAATTAACACATTGTAAATCAGCTATATTTCAGTAAAATAAAGTTTAAAAAAATTTTTAGAGCAGAGACTAGATCTCAGGTCTACCCAAATCCAGGTATATTTCTCTTCCCATATTCCCATCAATAAATCCAAAACAAAGCTCCTTGCCCACCCTAAACTTGCTCCTTTTATTCTGTTTCTCTGTCTTGGTGAATGGAGGCCACCATCCAAACCATTACTTAAGCCAGAAATTTGGATGTCATCTAGACTCCTCAACTCACCTCCTGTATCCAGGCTGACATCAAATGCTTCTAGAAATTCTACCTCATTAACATCTTTTTATCCATCCTTTCTTTCTGTCTCCACCATTCTCTATCAGGCTGGAATATTGATGTTTGGGCATATGTGTTAGGATAGAGGCTGGCTATCTAAAATTGGAGCCACTGAACTTGAAACTATTATTCCGATTCTACCTGGCATCTCCAGCACTTAGAACGCATATTTCATTAAATATTGGATGAGCAAATGAATGCATAAATTAATGAGTTAACAGATGCTAATATCCCCATTTTGAGCTTCTTAAACTCTTTAGTGATTCTCTTATCACCTTCAGGATAAAGCCCAAACTTTATATATATACCACTTGAGCCAAATGATATAACTGCTGACCACCTCTGCTTCAGCTTGAATTCAAGCTACTCTCCATCTTCCTTTCAACACTCCATTCTTCACTCACACTGACCTTTTTTTTCCATGAAAGGGCCATGTTCTCTTTTGCACATTGGCCTTCAATCTTTCCCTTGTGTAACCACCATACAACCACCTTCACCCTACCTTCCACTTTTCACCTCCTTAGCTCCTACTCAGCAACTTAAATGGTATATTATTTGGAAAGTTTTTCCTGACACCCCAAGTCCAAGTTTTTAACATTGATAGAACTAAATCCAAGATAGGTTAAGTGACTTGCCCAAGGCCACACAGCTTGGAAGTAGCAGAGTCAAATTTTTGTCCTGCTTTATCAGACTCCAAATATACATTATATCCTTTATATCACTCCTCACAACTCAGGGAGATAAGGGGTTAAGTGACTGGCCCAAGATCACACACCTAAAATGGTGCAGTTTTTGTAGCCCCAAATCCAGGTACATTTTACTACACCAGAGCAACTCCATTTCACTGGTGTTAGAAGAGTTTTTCTTTATGAAGGGGAGGGGTATCTATTTCGCTATTGACAAAACTACAAAAGATTCCTCATCATTATAAATTGAAAAACCAGCTCTTGGACAAATATCCCAAGGGTAAATACCACTACCAATAAAAAAATCACTAAGCGGTTCTTGGCTTTCTTATTCAGCTTGAATAGTGCTCAGTCCTGGCAATGCTTCCCCTCCGCCTCTTTCAGAAAATGAGGCCTGGTGGCCTTTATGATGGGCTCCCAAGGGAATGGGGTAAGCTGACTCACTGTATTCTCTCACTGGGTAAGCCACTAGGTACTCACTGTGCTGGTCAATACAGTCACTTAGCAATCAGGTAAATGTAAGTCTTGAGATGTTCCAAACCTCTTATTTTGACTTTAGCTTCCAAAAACCATCAAAATAAAATGTGCTTTTGGGAATTCACAAACAACAGCTGCTCTTCCCCTTTCACTATGCTTCTACAAAGATAGAACTGCAGCAGGCAGGAGGCATATCAGACAGAACTGTGTCAAGTATGGTGATGGGATTATTGTTTTGAAAACTCTCCACCTAAACCTCAGAGAAGCAAACAGTTCAGGCTTAAAAGGAGGTCACCCTCCAAGGATGCTCATTATTACTACTGGTATCTGTGGGTATTGGGAGGGTTCCTAGTAAAGTTAGAAACCTGACCTTCTCTATGTTTTCTGAGTGCTCAAAAGCCTTCACTTTGGTCTTATCCTCCCTTTTTCTATCCAGAAAAGTCCCGGTCCCCATGTTGAAGAGGCAAAACTAAAACACTAAAATCTTCAATGTTTTTTTTTTTTTTTTTGGCCATGCCACGCAACTTGTGGGATCTTAGTTCCCCAACCAGGGATCAAATCCATGTCCCCTGCAGTGGAAGCATGATGGAGTCCTAACCACTGGACCGCCAGGGAGTTTTCAATTATCTTTAAAATCATTACCTTATTCCATTTCTCCTCCTGCTTACCCACTCCCATCATCATTCTGGAGAGTCCTACCAAGTGCAACACTAGAGATGCTGTTGATATTTAACAGTGATCAATTTCATCAAATAACTTGACTTGAAAAGTAAGATGAGGTTTTTACCGAATACATTTTCTTCATTGGATTGAACTTTAGTGGGCATATTCCAGCAATCCTGGAGTCCCATATCTGTCCTGCATCCCCAAAAACTCTTGGAAATTCAGAAAGGAAAAGTTTGACTAATATTCTCAGAGAGTTCATATATAAATATCAGCACCCCGTATCTCAGATTACAGATATGCAAAGAAGCTTCAAAAAACCAGGACATTTCAGGGGTCAGACACTCTTCTCAGTAATCTAACTGAAGGCATTAACAAATTAAAGACATGTCAATCACAAAGGGAGTTTGTCAACCATGCAATGAGAGGAAAAGGAAGCACTGAAGCCCAAGTTGGCAGCTCCCAGCCAGCGCTGCCCAGGCGAGAGTGTTCCCTTGCTCAAGAACTTTACTTACCCATATGGTAGAGTAGACCATGCCCGGAACAGGGCCTGGAACATACTAGGATCTCAATAATAATTTGTTAATGAAATGACTAAATGAATGAATAGGTGACTAAAAGGTGTCAATGACAGGGCCTTTGTGGAGACGGATGCATTATCAGGCCATCCAGTACTAGGATCATAAATCTAATTCCTTTAAATCTGACTCTTCTGCCCTTTGGCATATTATGTAACTGATGAGAGAACCCTAGTGTTCCCAATCCTGCTGTAAATGGTAACACTGGCCTCCTGATTTTAAAATATCAGTTTCTGACTTCAGATCTGTGGAGTGCTGACAAATCAGGCTTCTGAGTCTGTAGTCCTGAGCCAGATCTTGGACACCAGCAAACTCACTAAGATAATGCTACTGGGGGTGGAATAAAGGGTTCTGGATGTCAATTAGCCTAATCCAGGTGACATTATTCTATCTGATCAGTGTCATTTTCATATTTCTACTACTGTACTTTCTGTAAAAACAACACTAATGCCCAAGATGCCATTATTTCCCCCCATGCAACCAATTATTTTCTTAAATCTTATCTTGAAGAACAATTGTCCCTGGGACTCATCCATGCCTCTTGAGACTTCTGCTAATTGGTTCATAACAGTCATTGAAGCCTTACTGCATGCCAAATTCTATGCCCTTTGAGGGCCACAGAAACTAATGTGCAGTGGCAATATTACAGGACTAGGCAGCTACTGACAGATGAGTCTTCGGATACAATTGTACATGGGATCGCGGGAAGAGTCCTGGATTGGAAGTCCCAGCTCTGCATTCATCTTTTCCCTACTTTCACTCACAGGGTGGAATGGAGGATCAAATGAACTAATGGATGTGAAATTGCTTTTTAAATTTTAGTGTTGCCCATTGGCGACCCTCTACTACTACTATCATCATCATCATCTTCATCATCATTTTCATTATCATTATCATCATCATGATTATCAGTCTACTACTGTTAAGGAGAGAAGATACTGTTAGATGGCTGTATGCTAACTTAAGGTTCCATTTCCCTCAAGACTAAGCTGCCCATGGGACCACAGTTAGTGCTACTGCCACTCTCGGTAACGCCACGATTGCTACTTACAGAGCAGCCCTCCACAGAGCAAACGGGATCAGATGCTGTGCCACCCAAATTGCTGGGTATCAAATCTCTCCCATTATCTTCCCAAGGAACACGGTGTGTTGCAGCTGGAAGGAGACAGTCTGACTTAAAGCCAAATCATGCTGGCTTCAAGTTGCTAGAATCGGCTCCTCGGAAGGTGAATTTTGTGAAGCTAGGGTACTGTGCCTCCCACCCACCCCCACCCCCCATTTAATTGGATCTGTATTTGAGCTGTACATTCAGAAAGCTCTTCTGTCACTTTTTGTCAAAGATTTCTCTTTGAGTAGCTTGAAATATCTATTAAACATTTAGCCTAAAGCAGTGTCTTTTGAATCCCCAGCTCACTAATTCAGGTACTGGAGCACTGCAAGCGTACACCACCAGCCTGCAAATGGATAAACTACTCAAAAGACATTTTCCACCCCTTAAATACAGTTCCAAGAAAGAATAGGAAATGCCTCATACCTCTAATGGAAGCTATTTGCTACAAAAACAAATCATCAGGTCCGTGGAGCTAGAAATGCCTTTTGCAAATAAAAGTGAAAGGAAGAGACAGCAAAACAGCAGCGGAAACCGTGCAGTAATCACCCACAAAGCACATGATTCAAATAAAAATGAAATACTTATTTGAAAAACGGGTTACCTACACACCCAACAGCGGTTGTCAGTTTATGTATAAAAGAAAACAACCAGCATTTTGTATGAATTTCAAAGGAAATGAGCTATTTGTTCCTTGTTAGTAGCTAATGTAAATATCAGAGCAAATAGCATTTTTTTGATTCCAATAAAATTGTAGAACATTTCCAAATGCTCGTACGTAAATCCTGACATCAAAATGTACATCTCTTAAGATACTGAAAGATGAGCCCCAAATGATGTGCTTAATACATTTGTTCTTTCTTGAAGAGATGAGGTATAATTGTAACAATCATCTTGTAGCTAGGAATTAGATGAAGAACCCTGAACTATAAGTACTAAATCAAACTAAATAGTCTCTTATCCTATTTTTCTCTCTTATACTTGTCATTACTTCCTGAAGTTCTCATTACAACTGCATAATTCTACCCACCGCCCTCCACCCTCCGAAACCCCATAGGTTTTCTTCAGAAAAGGAGGGTAGCTTTCCCCTTCTCCTTTCCCTCGGAACCACAGTTTTCTCCCCACAAATATTCATGGGGTGAGACTCACAGACAAATTATTTCAATGAGCAATAATACCTTTTTGGGTAGGACAACTAAGTTATTTCTGCTTTGTCTTCTTACATATATTTAGCGTATCTTTAAGACTTGCAGTTGTTATCCCTTGAGAAAAGAGAACCTGTTCTAGAAGAAAGGTTAGTGGGAAAGCATGAGCTACATTGTGATATTAAATACAGATTTCTTTTTCCAAAGCTAAAACCCACAGTCCTCCTTCGTTCGGTCCTAAAGAAGACATAACATCTCCAGCTAATGGGCTGTCCACAAATGACCATTATTGAATGAATAATAAAGGAATAATAGCAATGTGATTTCCACTTACATCAACCACAAAAATCTTCTGGGAATCATCCAAAAACTGCACTTTTAAATGTAGCATTCTCGGAGAGGCCGTTGGGCTGCGAGCAGGCTCAGAGTGCTGTGAGTGTTGTGACAGGAAGGGGGCTTTCTCAAGGAATTTCACTCTTAGCTGCAGGCAGTGCGCTCAGGTCCCCCCACCCCCATCCAGGCACCCCCCCACCCACAGCAGGGCACACTTCTGTTTGCTTGAATTGATGCACACTCAAGGGCATGTGTGCTGCCACGTGCTGATGATCAATAGCATCTGGGCTATCTCCTATTTGGTCAACGTCAAATCCAACTGGACTCACTCTAGCCCTCTTAAACTCGATTCCTTTCTTCAAAGAAAAAGAAGAAGAAAGAAAACACTTGCAACCCCTGGGGATTTTCTTTATTTCACAGGAGCACGATTTGAAAACCCTAGATGAAGCTTTGATAAACTGAGAAAAGCCATTCTCAAAAGTAAAAGGATTAGAGTTAGTCTCATATTGTACTAGAAATTTCATGGCTGAACTAGGAAACTTTATGTATAATAATTGTAATTGTTTTGAATGTACGTGATTTAGAAATGAAAATTATATAAAAAGGAATATATGGAAAAGCTCAATTCCATTTCTGTCCCCTCTATTCTGTGTCCCCATACATCCCTATCAGTAACCAATTTTATTAGTTTTTTGTTGTTGTTATTTAGCCTTCAGTGTTTCTTTATGCAAATACTGTACAAGAAAATACGAATGTATTTCTCATACATATGTAGCATGCTGTTAAACTGTTTTGTGCCTTCCTTTTCTTACTTCATATATCATTGTTGATTTCTCTTTAGCTGTGCATGGAGAGCTTCCTGATTTTTTTACAGCTGCATAATTTTTCACGGTGTAGGTGAAATACAGTTGACTCAAATAATCCCCTATTTGTGGACATGGGTTGTTTCCAACTCTTTGCTTTCATAAACAAGTTTGAAATGAATATCCTCATATATATGTCATTTTATATGTATGTCATTTTATCTGTAGGATAGATTTCCAGAAGTGGAATTGCTGGACAAGGGTAATGTACTGGTAATTTTTATAGCGACTTCTATTTCCTTCCATAAAGGTTGTTATGATTTGATTTGTGTCCCCCAAAATTCAAGTGTTTAAGTCCTAACCCCCAGTTACTCAGAATGTGACTCTATTTGGAGATAGGGTTTATAAAGAGGTAATTAAGTTGAAATGAGGTCATTAGCGTGTGCCCTAATCCAATATGACTAGTGTCCTTATAAGTAGAGGACATTAAGACATAGACATGTACAGAAGGAAGACCATGTGAAGACACAGGGAAGAGAAGATGGCCACTTACAAGCCAAGGAGAGAGGTCTCAGAAGGAGCCAACCCTTCCAGCACTTTGATCTCAGACTTGTAGCCTCCAGAACTGTGAGAAAATAAATTCAAATAAATTTCTGTTCTTATAAGCTACCTAGTGTCTGGTACTTTGTAATGGCACACCTACCAACCTAATACAAGTGTTGTACCAACTTGCAGTCCTACTCACAATGTATGAGCGCTCCTATTTTCCCCAGGCTCACCAACAGAGTACGCTGTCAAACTTTTTGATCTTAGACAAATCGATAAGTGAGAAAAAGAATCTCAGTGTAGTTTTAAATTTGAATTTTTCATATTATGAGAGAAGTTGAGTATCTTTTCAGATGTTTCAGGGTATTCTTTTTTTTTTTTATAAACTATCTTTCCATGTAGTTCCACACACTTTTTGAAAAAAATATTGGTTATTGTCTCTTTTCCTCAATCTCTAGGAACTCTTTAAAAATTAGGAAAATTAGCCCTTTGTGATATGAATTAATTACAAATACTTTCCCCATTTATCCTTTGTCTTTGCTTATGGTGTATGTGTGTGTGTTATTTACCATGAGAAATTATTTATTTTGGTGAAGTGAAATTTGTCAATCAGTTTTTAAATGGCCTCTGGATTTGTGTCATAATTAGAAAGGCCTGCTTCACTTCAAGCTTTACCGTTAGTACTTTTATGGCTTCATTTTTTAAAATTTAAATCTGTGATCTCTTTAGATTTTATCTTGATATATGGTGTGAAGTATGGATCAAATTTAATCTTTTTCCAAATAGCTACCCAGTTGTCCTGATGTCATTGATTAGAAAGTTCATTTTTACCCCCATCAATTTGAGAAGATGCCTTTATCATATATTAAATTGCCATATGCATTTGGGCCTGTTTTTGGATTTTTGTTTCCTTCCATGTACTAGTTTCACATTGTTTTAAGTTTTGAGGCTCTAGAGTATGTTTTAATATCCAATAAGGCTGCTCTACTCCACATTGCTCTATATTTACAAAGTTTTCCCTGCTATTATTGTTTACTTATTTTTCTATATAAGCTTGTACAGTTCAGGAAAAGAATCAGGTATATTTATAAAGATGTGTTAAAAATTATAAATTTATTTATGGAAAACATATCTTTCTGATGGTGAGTCTTCTTATTCATGGGGCATGTATGTCAATTTGTTCAGGTCTACTTTTATGTCCTCTTCTAGAATGTTGTATTTAATATAAATTTTCAAACATATACAGAACCAAAGAGTTTAGTACAGTAAACTCCCATACAGTCATAATCCAGATTAAAAACTGTTATGAGATGAACTGTGTTCCTCCCAAATTCATATATTGAAGCCCTAACCCTCAGTACCTCAGAATGTGACTGTATTTGGAGAGAGGGCCTTTAAAGAAATAAGTAAGTTCAAATGAGGCCTTTAGGATGGGCCCTAATCCAATCTGACTGGTGTTCTTATAAGAAAAGAAAATTTTTACACACGAGAGAGACCAGGGATGCGCACACACAGAGGAAAGTTCGTGAGAGGGCACAGTGAGAGCGCAGCCATCTGCAAGCCAAGGAGAGAGGCCTCAGAAGAAACCAACCCTGCCAACACCTCGATCCTGGATTTCTAGCCTCCAGAATGGTGAGAAATAAATTTCTGTTGTTTATGCCATTTAGTCTGTGGTATTTTTTTAAAATTAATTAATTAATTTGTTTATTTTTGGCTGCATTGGGTCTTCGTTGCTGCACGCGGGCTTTCTCTAGTTGCGGTGAGCAGGGGCTACTCTTCGTTGCGGTGCGTGAGCTTCTCATTATGGCAGCTTCTCTTGTTGCAGAGCACGGGCTCTAGGCGTGCAGGCTTCAGTAGTTGTGGCATGCGGGCTCAGTAGTTGTGGCTCGCGGGCTCTAGAGCGCAGGCTCAGTAGTTGTGGCGCACGGGCTTAGTTGTTCTGCGGCATGTGGGATCTTCCCAGACCAGGGTGCAAAACCGTGTCCCCTGCATGGGCAGGTGGATTCTTAACCACTGCGCCACCAGGGAAGTCCCATACTATTTTTAAACTTTCTTTCTTCACTGATCTGTACAACATGGACATTTTTCCATATTAGTACATTAGATCTATCTAGGTTTTTTTTTTAATGCACTATTGTATATTTTCTCAGTTCCTTTATTAATAGACATTTGGGTTGTTTTCCCTTATGAACAATACTGCAATAAACATCCTTGTACATAAATCTTTGCACATTTGTGGCGACGTCCCTATAGGATAAATTTCTAGCACTTGAAATGGTGGATCACCGGGTCTGAAAATTTATCTTTTAATAGATACTATCAAGTTGCCCTTTGAAAATGTTATACCAATTTTCACTTTCAGCAAGAGTGTGCTAGCTAATACATCCAATGAACCATTAAATAATAGTGCCAATAATGGGCATCATTTCCTTTCTCCTGACATTAGCAGGAATGCTTCCAGGGTTTCCCCATTAAGTAAAACTCTGGCTTTTGAAGGAGACATTTTCAAAAGTACATTTAAACCTGATTGGGTAAGAATCCCAAAACACCACCTTTTGTCTATATTGAACCGACTTATCCTATGTCACTAAATAAATAGGCTGGTAAAATTAGACCAACGAAATGCTGTCATCTGATGGACAAGAGAGCATACCTTTGCTAATATTTTGACAGCTCACAGCACAGTCTCCACAACAACTCCAAGTGAAGAGTCAGCTGCAAGGCTGGTGGAAAAAGCTGTAGCTCTGGTGACCAAAGAATCTATTTAAAATCTTACCAGCAATGTGACCTGAGACAGGTCACTTCAGCTCCCTGTGCCTCAGTTTCCTAACTTATAAAGTAAGGTGACAATTCTAATTCATAGAGTTGTTGTGAGAAAGAAAAGATCTAGATATATGAAATCATAAAATTCAGTGCCTGGCACACAGTAGGCACAAAATAAACGTTTGCTGAATGGGTGAGTATCAAGGAAATAAATATAAATAATTCACTGTTTGCTGAAGTTTAAAATGGTAAATGAAGAATTTCTCTCTTTTCCTCTCTCTTTTTCCACCTAGACTTCATTCCTTCAGTTATTACTGGCAAAATGTTACTAATTGACTGTGATCCAAAACAGGAAACTGTCTTAAAGGAAATTTTCATATTCTACTTTAAAGTAAAAATCCAAAGTTGGGCTCACCCCTGGAAAAATCAGCCTGGCCAGTCTGTCTTCACTTTAGTCCCTCCACACATAAGAAGGTGGAGAGGGAGCGCTGAGCAGGAGGCCAGAATAGGAGCAAAAGGAAATTGGGCGATGGATCCCAGGGTTGGTGAGCTAGGATGTAAATGGAAGAGTATACTAGATAGCTTTTACCCTTACCATTTAAAAATAAACCTAAATCAAAAATAAAAATAAAAAGCACCACATCACTGTTTTTTCCTAAGATCCAAAGGGTGAACTGTGATATGACTTTAAGGGTAAGAGTTAAGAATTCTGACCAAAATTAGGGCCCCAGTTCCTGGCATTTCATCATTAGTATCTTATTTCTTTGGGGTTAAAGACTATTCTTTTTCAAAAGTTCCTTATTTTTTTCCAGCTTTATTGAGATATAATTGACATAAAACAGTGTTTAAGTTTAACGTGTACATGTGATGATTTGATACACTTATACATTGTAAAATGTTTACCTCAGTCGGGTTAGTTATCACCTCCATTACCTCATGTAATTACCATTTCTTTTTTGTGATGAGAACATTTAAGATCTACTCTCTTAGCAACTTTCAATCATATAATACAGTATTGTTAACTATAGTCACCATGCTATACTTTAGATCCCCAGGACTTATTCATGTTATAAGTGGAAGTTTGTACACTTTGACCAACATCTCCCCATTCCCACCCCGCCAGCCACTTACAACCACCATTTTACTTTGTTTCTGTGAGTTTGAGTTTTATAGATGCTACATATAAATGATATCATACAGTATTTGTCTTTCTCTGTCTGACTTATTTCACTTAATGCCATCAAGGTCCATCCATATTGTTGCAAATGGCAGGATTTCCTTCTTTCTCATGGCTCAATAATATTCCCTTGTGTATATATGCCTCATTTTCTTTATCCATTTATCTGTAGACTGATGCTAAGGTGGTTTCTGTATCTTGGTTATTGTGAATAACATGGCAATGAACGTGGGAGTGCAGTATCTCTTTGAAGACTTGATTTCATTTCTTTTGGATATGTACCCAGAAGTGAGATTACTGGATCATATGGTAGTTCTATTTTTAATTTTTTGAGGAATCTTCACACTGTTCTCCATAGTGGCCTCACCAATTTACATTTCCACCAATAGTGCCCCAGGGTTTCCCTTTCTCCACATCCTTGCCAAAATTTATCTCTTGTCTTTTTTATAATAGCCATTCTAACAGGTGTGAGGTAACATCTCATTGTGGTTTTGATTTGCATTTCCCTGATGACTAGTGATATTGAACATCCTTTCACGTACCTGTTGGCCATTTGTGTATCTTCTTTGGAAATGTGTCTACTCAGTTCCTCTGCTCATTTTTTAATCAGATTTTTTGTGTGTTTGTTTTTGCTCTTGAGTTTTATGAGTTCCTTCTATGTTTTGGATATTAACTCCTTATCAGATATATGATTTGCAAATATTTTCTTACATTCCATAGGCTGCCTTTTCATTTTTTAAATTATTTCTTTTGCTGTGCAGAAGATTTTTAGTTTGATGTAGTCCCACTTGTTTACTTTGGCTTTTGTTGCTTGTGCTTTCAGTGTCATAGCCCCCAAAATCATTGCCAGAACCACTGTCAAGGGGCTTTTCCTCTATGTTTTCTTCTAGAAGTTTTATAGCTTTAGATCTTATGTTTAATTCTTTAAATCCATTTCAAGTTAACGTTTTGTGAGTGGTGTGAGATAGGGTCCATTTTATTCTTCTGCATGTGATTATCCAGTTTTCCTTATACCAATTATTGAAGAGATTATCCTTTCGCCATTGAGTATTATTGACTCCCTTGTCAATATTAGTTGGCTGTATAAGCAAGGGGTTATTTCTGGGTTCTTGATTCTGTTCCATTGGTCTTTGTGTCTATTTTTATGCCAGTACCACACTGTTTTGATTACCATACGTTTGCAATAACATAGTTTGAAATCAAGAAGCGTGATGCCTCTCGCTTTGTTCTTTTCAGGGTCTTTTGTAGTTCCATACAAATTTTAGTATTTTTTTCTCTATTTCAGTGGAAAATGCCATTGGAATTTTGATAGGAATTGCATTGAATCTATAGATGGCTTTCAGTAGTATGGACATTTTAACAATATCAATTCTTCTAATACATGAACATTAGATATATTTCCTTTTATTTGTGTCCTCTTCAGTTTCTTTAAATTGAACAATCTCATGCAAAATGATTCAGTATTTTTGCAGATTATATTATATTATAAATTGTTACAAGTTAATAGCTAAAAATTCCCCGTGTTCTACAATGTATCCTTGTTGCTTATCTATTTTATTCATAGTAGTTTGTATCTGTTAATCCCTGACCCCTAGTTTGTTCCTCTCCCCTTTGGTAACCACTAGTTTGTTCTCTATATCTGTGACTCTGTTTCTGTTTTGCATATACATTATTTTTTAGATTCCACATATAAGTGTTATTATATAGTAGCTGTCTGACTTATTTCACTAAGCATGATATTCTCTAGGTTCATCCGCATTGCTGCAAATGGCAGAATTTCATTCTTTTTTATGGCTGAGTAATATTCCATTGTATATATATACTGCATCTTCTTTATATATTCATCTGTTGATGGGCACATAGTAATCTCTAATGGTTTTTCTAATTTCTGTGATATCAGTTGTAATATTTCCTTTTCATTTCTGATTTTATTTGTTTGAGTCTTCTCTCTTTAAATTTAGTCAGTTTTTGTTGTCTTCAAATAAAAAAACAGCTCTTAGTTTCATTGATCTTTTCTATTTTTTTTTCTTTTGGTCTCTATTTCATTTATTTCTGCTCTGATCTTTATTTCCTTTCTTCTACTAAATTTGGGCTTAGTTAATTCTTTTTTTTCTAGTTCTTTGAGGTGTAAAGTTAGGTTATTTATTTGAGATCTTTCTTTTTTCTTAATGTAAGTACCTATTGCTAAAGCTTCCCTCTTATAAGTGCTTTTGCAGCATCCTATAATGCTTTGGTATGTAATGCATCCTATAATGTTTTGGTATGTAGTGTTTCCATTTTTGTTTGTTTTCAAGATATTTTTAAATGTTCCTTTTGATTTCCTCCTTGACCCATTGGTTGTTCAGAAGTGTGTTGTTTAATTTCCACGTTTGTGTGAATTTTCCAGTTTTCCTTTTGTTATTGATTCCTAGTTTCATACCTTTGTGGTCAGAAAAGTTACTTGGTATGACTTCAGCCTTCTTAAATTGGCTAAGAATTGTTTTGTGATGTGATCTTTCCTGGAGAATATTCCATGTGGAACTTGAGAAGAATATATATTCTGCTGCTGTTGAATGGAATGTTCTATATACGTCTGTTAGGCCCATTTGCTCTAAAGTATAATTCAAGTCCAGCATTTCCTTCTTTTATGTCTGGATGATCTATCTATTATTGAAAGTGGGGTTATTGAAGTCCCCTACTATTATTGTACTGTTGTCTATTTCTCCATTCAGATCAGTTAGTGTTTGCTTAATATATTGGATTAGCCAAAAATTTCGTTTGGGTTTTTCCATAAGATGTTATGGAAAAAGCTCATCCCAGACTGCCCTCAGCCCACACGCCAGCCAGCTCCGTTATGGTGACCCACAGCCCCAGCACTGTGGACCGAATTGCTGGCTCAAGATGTGATGAAGGAGATGGGAGGCCATCACATCATGGGCCTCTGTGTGCTCAAATGGGGCTATAAATTCTTTGCTGACCTGCTGGATTACATCAAAGCACCAAACAGAAATAGTGATAAATCTATTCCTATGACTGTAGATTTTATCAGACTGAAAATCTACTGTAATAACCAGTCAACAGGTGACATAAAAGTAATTGGTGGAGATAATCTCTCAACTTTAACTGGAAAGAACTTCTTGATTGTTGAGGATACAATTGACACTGACAAAACAATGCAAACCTTGCTTTCCTTGGTCAAGCAGCATAATCCAAAGATGGTCAAGGTTGCAAGCTTGCTGTTGAAAAGGATCCCTCGAAGTGTTGGTTATAGACCAGACTTTGTTGGATTTGAAATTCCAGACAAGTTTGTTATAGGATATGCCCTTGACTATAATGAATACTTCAGGGATTTGAATCATGCTTGTGTCATTAGTGAAACTAGAAAGGCAAAATACAAAGCCTAAGATGAGAGTTCAAGTTGAGTTTGGAAACATCTGGAGTCCCATTGAAGTCACCAGTAAAATTATCAAATGTTCTAGTTCTGTGGCCAGCTGCTTAGTAGAGCTTATTGCGTGTATCTTCTAAGAATTGTATCTGTTTTGTATTTTAGAAAGGTCAGTTGCTGCATTCCTGAACTCTTTATTTGCAGCTGTGAGTCTATAGACTATCAGTTCCCTTTGGGTGGATTGCTGTTTGACTTGTGAATGAAAAATCTCTTAAACCACACCACTATTGAATGAAAATATTGAAATTGTATCTGTAAGAAACATTTAAAGAGATGAATATGTTAGTTTTTTAACTGGGATTTTAATTTTTATATAGTCAGGAAAGAACAGAAGTGATTGAATGCTGTTAATTATACCACTGTGTGTTTAGAAAAGAAGCAGTTTCATAAAAGTGACAGCATTTAGAGGTCATTATGTAGTATAAACTGTATGTCCTAGAATTATTTTAGTAGACTTCAGTAGTATTAACTGTATGTTCCCGCTTGTTCAGATTATTTCTGGTGAATCTTTGTTAACAGTTCCTTTTAAATACAGGTCAATACGTTCCAAAAACCTACCACTTTTTGAATTCTTCAATGTAAAAAACCCTTAAAAATAAAGGCTGTCTCTTTAAAAGAAAAAAAAAAAAGGTTACAGAAAAACCCAAAAGAACTTTTTGGCCAACCCAATATTTAGGTGCTCTGAGGTTGAGTGCATATCTATTTATGACTGTTAGGTCCTCTTGATGAATTGACCCCTTTGTAATTATAGAGTGACCTTTTTGTCTCTTGCTATAGTTTTTTTCTTAAAGTCTATTTTGTCTGATATAAATATAGCCATCCCTGTTCTCCTTTGGTTTCCATTTGCATGGAATATCTTTCTCCAATCCCTTCGCTTTGAGTCTATATGTGTCCTTATAGCTGAAGTGAGTCTTCTATAGGGAGCATATTGCTGGTTCTTGTTTTTTTTTTATCCATTCAGCTACTCTATGTCTTTTGAGTGAAGAATTTAGCCCATTTACATTTAGAGTAATTATTGATAGGTAAGGACTCACTAATGCCATCTTATTAATTGTTTTCTAGTTGTTTTCTATTTTTCTTATTCAGGGGTCCCTTATAAAAGTGCCAATAGTCTTGAAAGTTAATCAACTTTTTACAATGGATTTAATAGAATGTCAGAGCCGAAAGGACCTTTCTTAGGTGTATTCACTTATTCTTTTTCTGTGTCTCCCATGAAAATAGTTCTTTATGATCATATAAAAATAAATGTTCATTTTTTAAAGTTTAGCAACATAAACACATAAAGAAGGAATTAGAGTCATCTGAATTTATTCAACAAACCTGAGATATTCACCATCAACATCTTGGTAACTATCTAATAAAAATTATAGTAGTAGTCCTGGTACTATAATTTGCCAACTGGGTGATTTTGGTAGGTTGTTCTCTAAGCCTGTTTCCTCACCTATAAAATAGGGTTAATACCCCCTGGGTAGCAAACCTTGTCAATGTGTCTGTGCTTTGCCCAGATCCCCTCAAATACCTTTTACAATTTTTGTGTGCCCATCTTCCCAGCATCTATGTATTTTGCTTTTAAAGGCCAGCACTTGCGAATGTTTTTAAGAAGACTGTCCCTGGGAGACTGGAGCCACTTTTCCTAAAAGTGCAGACAAATCAGAAAATCCTGTGAAATTTAAATCTCTCCAGGGCAGCCGTTAACCAATGGCTGATGCAGAAATATAAAAGCTCAGCTCTGATGTATAATTTACATGTCAGAGCCTCCCTGAAGGATAAAACTAAAGTTGGGACTTAGCCCAAAATTGCACCTTTCTTTGCTTCTTCTCATTCTGTATCCTACTTGCCCCACTCCAGTTCTTCCAGGAGTAATTACTTAATAAACCATGTGCACATGAAACTATCTTAGTGTCTGCTTGTGGCGAGCCAGCTTAAGACACTCAGGTTGCTTACTTCACAAGTTGTTGTCAAGATAACTCAAGAAAGTGAAAGTGACAACTTTTGCTAGGTAAAGGGCCCTCCCATGACCATCTTTCTACTTTCCTTTTCAAGAATGAGCTCTACATAGGACTGACACTCAGGATCCATGCAGAACCGCCTCTCTAGAAATGAGTCTTTGCCCCTGTTTAGAGTTGAAGAAACTGCCACTCTTTCTAGTCCAATCTTTCTTTCCAGGTATGTTAATCCCAAGAATACTAATAATTATAACTACTATATGTAGAGCTATTACCATATTCAAAAAGTCTGAATATGTTATCACATTTTATCCTCAAAACAGCCCCCTGAAGCAGGAATTCTTACTATCATCCCCATATTACAGATGAGGAAATGGAGGTCCAGAAAAAATAAGTATCAACAAATGCCAGTGCTGGAATTTTAACTCAGGTCACATATTCATGACTTCAGTGTCCAACTCTTGACCACTACACATATTGCCTCCCACTTTTTGCCTACCTCTCACTCAGGGAACTCAGGAATCCTGGTTTGCCTCCCCATACGAGCATCAGGATTTCACCACTTAAAACATGCCTCCATTACGTCCTAACATTCATTCACCCCTGAGCGAGTCTCTGAATTTCTGTAGTATACATCTTTGATCTTCGCTTTGGGAAGATCTATATAAAACAGTTTATCTTGACAGGATTGTTCTGAGACTTCTGGGAAAATGAGCTTTTGTCGAGTGTTCATTATGAGCTAGACACTTTGTTAATCAATTAGCTAATCAGCTCATTTAATTTCCACATAAACCTATGATGTGGGCACTATTTTTATCAGAAAAGGAAGGAAGATCATTTTGTAGGCGAAAAAATTGAGGATCAAAGAGGTCTTACCCAAAGATCACCTTAGCAGTAGCTGGCAAACCTGGAACTTGGGGCCTATTGACTCCGAAGTTTGAATTTGTTCTTTTTCCATCGGGCTGCCTGTTAACTTTATTTGTCCAAATCTCAAATTTGACTTGTTAGCTACAGAGCCAAATGTGTTGTGTCTGTTCTTAGTGATGCACTGTTACTGAAGAAGGTGTTTGGTGAATATTCTTGTTTAACCAGGTGCTCAGTCTGATTTTTGCAAGCTCTGTCATATGCCCAGTTTTGGGGAAGTTGAGAAAGAAGGGATGAGGCCAAAGGCACTCCGTCTGGTACCTTTTTTGCTCTCGGCATAGCCAGTCCCCCATTACACACCTAACTGGTCTAAGAGAATAGCAAGAGGGGTAAGAAGATGGGTGGGTGAGAAGGGGGGACATAAGTCTTCTCCCACGTGTGAGCTCAGCTTCCTGCAGGGTTTTAGATTTTCTAAAACCCTAAGATTTCAACTAACTTAGATTTTCAACTAAGATTTTCTTGGGTGCCTATTATGTGCCAGGCTTCTTCATATGCTATTCCTCCATCATTCATTCAAAAATCTCTGCTGAGCCCTGTTAATGTAAGGCATTATTTATTTTAGACATTGGAGATATAGCAGTGAACATAACAGGCAAAATACCTGCTGCTCTAGAGCTTCCATTCAAGTGGAAACCAAAGAGAAACTTGCTTTTCTTCCCCCAGCTCCAGCTGCAGCTCCACCCCGGGCATATTTGCTTTTATTTATTCGATACATCAGGGTTCCAAGTGAGAATTCATTTGAAAAAAAAGGACCCTGCTGCCTAGAAGAAAATGAAGTTTGAGAAAGACCATGCTAAACGAATCAGATAATTAGATCTAAAGTAGATCTGTAATTTAAACACAGTCCTTTGGGTTTAAAAAAAAAAAAAGAAACTTTTGTTGGAAACTAAATAGATGCTTTTTTCAGAGAACATCATTCTCAGTATAAATCAGTTCTGAGTAAAGGCTTCTGGCTTAGAGAGCAAGAAAGAGATTTGAACTCTTTTGCTGTCAAAACTGCAACAAAACCCCAAATAAATTAAAATATTGTATTTTAAAATTATCAAGTGAGGGTTAATGACAGCAACATCGCTCTCTCATTTCATTTGCACTGGAACTGCATAAAGTAGATGCTATGATTATCCCATTTCTCAGATAAAGAGACTAAAGCTCAGAGAGATTGAGTTCCTTGCTGCTGTTTGTTTCTGTGCTTCATCCACACAATCCGTATGTGGAAGAGTTGGGATTTGAATCTAAGTCTGTTTAACTCCAAAGTCCAGACATTTTTTACTTGAGCAGATACTGTCTTTTAGAAATGAACATGCTTGTGTTTTTGCTCCCTACACTCATACTAATGAAAGACAGTGTTCAAGAGACTTCACTAATGCTTTTCGGCTAAGAAAGAGGAAGAGCAGTTTGGATCCCACAGCATGTGTCTCGGCTGAGCTTCCTGGGGGTCATCTGACCCAAGGTCCCTGGGCTTCACCATGCCAGCATGGGCCTGCATTTGAAGGAAGGCAGTCTTGCCTCCTGTCAGATTCCAGGGATTGAATTTCATACAGCTACAAAGGAAGCAGCCATTTATTAGATCCTTTCCACTCCTTGAAAATTTCCTGTGATCCCTGCAAAGACAATCCAGGCTCAAGGAGGTGCAATGAAACTCTTTAAGAGAAGGGCCACTGGGGGCACATTGTGCTGCTGAGAAAAGCCAATCAAGCCGTAGAGAGAGAGCTGACAGTGTGCCAAGATTTCAGCTTAGAAGCACAAAGCGTAGAACATTCTTCCTTATTTGCCCCTCAACTCTGGCTTCCTCAAATACCAGTCTCAGAGCCAGTGTACAGCTGAAACATCCAGCAAGTCATGGATGCCCTCAATTGTCAAAACACAGCCAGGTCTTTGAGAGCAGATACAGTGAAATCCACCAGATGGTGATGTTTCCAAACAAGGTGATGTGGAGCGTGGCTCGGAGCTGCCTGGGAGGTCTGGAGCGCTTGCGGATGCTGGACTAAAAGAAAGCTTCACACGTTGCTCAGAAGTCAAAGGGCATCTCGAAAAGCCAGGAAGATGATGGGTCTATGCAGAAAGGAAAAAACAACTTGGGGCAGGCTGCTTGGGGCCAGGAATCGTTTGTTCTCTAAACAAGGAGCCCTTTGGCCTCCTGGGGACTGAACGTACCCTCCCTGAGGGCCCCCAGTACTTGATGTCTTGGGGAGAAGGATACATAACTAAAAATTAGGGCTGATGTCAGACATTTCAGCAAGAAAGCAAGTTCCAACGTCTGTCCTAAGATCAGCCCAGATGAGGCCCCATGTCCCACATGATCTATATCAGTGGTTGGCAAACTTTCAGAAAGGGCAGGCCACAGCTTTATTTAGCCCCTCTAATTTAAGGTTGTGCATGCCAGGAATACATTTGAGCATTTGAGGTCTCTTGACTCAACTCTTCACATATGTACAGCAAATATGATTTCTTAAGTGTTCAAAGGCCTTCTTTGAGAATTCAGCTGCAAAAGCAATTTGGCCACTTTTGTGTGATTCCCTGCCTTGACTTTTCCTTGCAGAATATCTTCATGGATGCTTTAATCTACCTTGACAAAATGTAGCCTCCAGCAGTCACCTCCCCCCCACCTCCCCCCCACCCCCCGGCCCGGGGTTGTGTCCCTGTGCCTTGCAATTTCCCAGGGGATTAGAGGATTTGTTTCCATAGGGCAAGCCACTGGAATTCTCTTTTCCCTGGTCCTCAAGGCCCTTCTCTCTTAATTGGGAAGCACATGCAGTCCTTCCCCGTAGGCGGCCTCAATTCCTACCAGGAATGTGGCCTACAGCAGGCTGAGCGCCCTAGACCTATGGGAGACCAGCCAGGCATCTTGGCTTCTCTCAGCCTCCTCCTCTTTCTCGGAGCCCTCTTCCCCAGGCTAATTTACTCATTCTCCGTGCTGCAGCGGAGGTGTCTTGCCTGAATATCTGGACTAGAAGAGCATTCTCTCTTAAGCATGCTAATCAGCCCCTTTGTAGCACTAATCGGAACTCTAAATTAAAAATTACTTAAGTGCTTAATGCCTACCCTCTGTACTAGACTGTAAGAGCCATGAAGGCGGGGAAGTATCAATTTTATTCACCATTATACCCCTAGTGGGTGATAAAGTCAAGCATTATAACGTTCACTTATAGTAAGCCCTTAAATGTGTCAGACATTGCTCTATGTGCTTATGTGTGTGCTCTGTGTATATTCATTCATTTAATCCTCACAACAATCCTATAAGGTGTGCACTATTATCATCACTGTTTGAGAGGTGAGGAAATGAAAGTGTGGAGAGGTTAAATAGCTTACCTAAGGTCACAAAGCTAGGAAGTAATAGGGTTGGGATTTAAACTCAAGGAATAGGGCTTCAGAGTCCGTGTTCTTAACCGTCACACTCTAGTGTCTCTCCCTGAGACTAATACATGAATGGAAATGAGTGAGATGAAATAATCCACCTCTAACATATTCTCCAGTTATGATCAAAAGTGGTGCTTTTCTTGGACCTCAGAAATAATCTTTTGTGTTTAAAACTGGAAGCCAGATGGAAGTAAGCACACAAGTATTGGCAATCTTGGTTTAGAGGGGTCCATCCAAGAACTGTCCTTTGCCTGACTAACAAGAGAATACCCTGGACTCAACTCACTTCATATCACACATTGAAAAACACATTCTTAAAACTCAAACAGGGATTTAGGAAGATCTTATCTTTAAGACAAGGCAGAGGAGGCTGAATAATACTGTATTATTGGGATTAGGTTTAGTTATGAGCGATAGTAAATCCCCAAATAAGAGAAGTTTATTTCTCTTTCATGTTCAATAAGTCCCGAGGTCATCAGTTCAGGATGGGGACATGGTGTTTCTTAGTGACAGGAACTGTGAATGGAGATGTAAACCAGGGAGCAAGAAATAAAGGACTGGAGTTCAGGGCAGAGAAACTCCACTACACTGTTGGTGGGAATGTAAATTGGTGCAGCCATTATGGAAAAGAGTCTGGAGATTCCTTAAAAAATGAAAAACAGAGTTACCATATGATCCAGCAATCCCACTTCTGGGCATATATCTGGAAAAGGTGAAAAACTTTAATTCAAAAAGATACATGCACCCTAATGTTCATAGCAGCACTATTCACAATAATCAAGACATGGAAGCAACCTAAGTGTCCACCAACAGATGAATGGATAAAGAAGATGTGCCATATATATATATAATGGAATATTACTCAGCCATAAGAAAGAATGAAATATTGCCATTTGCAGCAACACGGATGGATCCAAAGTGAAGTAAGTCAGGCAGAGAGGGGAAAATATTGTATGATATCACTTACATGTGGAATCTAAAAAAGAATAATATATATCAACTTAATTACAAAACAGAAACAGACTCACACACACAGAAGACAAACTTATGGTTACCAAAGGGGAAAGGGTAGGGAGAGGGATAAATTAGAAGTATGAGATTAACATATACACACTACTATATGTAAAACAGATAACCAACAAGAACCTACTGTATAGCACAGGGAACTATATTCAACATCTTGTAATAACCTAAAATGGAACGAATCTGAAGCTGTACACCTGAAACTAACACAATATTGTAAATCAACTATAGTTAAATTTAAAAAAAAAGAAGAGAGGTTGGGGGTGGGGCACAGAGGGGAGATGATGCTGAATTTGAAGCACCTCTGGGATATCTAGATGGAGATGTGTATCAGAAAGTAAGACATAATGTCAGAGGACTGGACTATAGATACCGATTTGAGGGTCTTCATCACAGAAACAATAATGAAAGCCCTTGGAGGGATACTGTTTCAGAATCTGAAAGTATAAAGAGACAAGAGAATAGGCCAATATCATGAGGTTTTCAAAATAAGAGTTTCAAGGAGGAGAAGGAAAATCAATAATGTCAGCTGTTGTAGAAAGCTCAAAGAGGATGAAAGCTAAGAAAGGAACATCAGAGACAACCAGCTGAAACTGCCCTGAGCAATCTTGTGTGGTGAGGAGCTGTGGGAAGTGTTGAGAAGGTGCAGGTATGCAGGTAAAGGCAGGCAAGGAAGAAGGGAAAAGACCCCGATTTCAGGGTACCTAGTGTGGGCGAACGGTGAGGAAGTTTGGGTCCAGGTTGTAGACCACGCATTAAGGTTTTGATGTGTGAGTGAGGGTGGGCAACAAGGTGTGCTCACTTTTACGAAAAGCATGGAATTTCAGAACTGGAAGTGCCTTTCGAAATTTCATCTAATCCTCAACTGAGCAGTAATAAGAACAAAATTTATGTCCACAAAGCAAAACCTAACCACTTCTGTCCTCAGCTGTTACTAACCAAGGCACCAGCCTTTCCTTGGCCCTATAGGAACCCATGTGAGCAAGACTACAAAACACTCTTCAATCCCGTTTAATAAAACCGGGAATTTTTCCAAAGATTCAAAGTCTGACACCAGGCAATTAATTATCAGTCTTCTTTACAGAGATAAAGTATCGCCTGTGGAGACACCTATAGAG
Organism: Balaenoptera borealis; assembly: GCF_965194805.1. Classification (NCBI taxonomy): domain Eukaryota; kingdom Metazoa; phylum Chordata; class Mammalia; order Artiodactyla; family Balaenopteridae; genus Balaenoptera; species Balaenoptera borealis. The sequence continues at coordinate 110,569,115 of NC_138881.1, forward strand.
AGAAATATTCTAATTACTGTTTGGGTGCCAGAAAACAATATCTGGAATCCCAAGGCAGAGAGAATTTTTGGAAGCCACTGGGCCTTGAAAACTAGAAAGTGGGCCTAGTCTATTGACTTACCACAAGGCTTACTCTGACCAGTCATTAGATATTAGGGATGCAATCAAGGATGGGGATCTCTGTGAGTTTCCAGAAAGCACCCTTAGCTAGTTCATAGTAGAGGACCTAGAGAGCTTTATTCTTTACATATGTTCCTTTCTGAGGAATTACAAAGGGAAGAATCAGGCTCCAAGGCCCAGTAGACCCTGATAGAAGGCTATGCATTTACAGGAGGAAATAAAGGCCACATACAAGGAAAGAGCAATGTAATTTTTAAAAAATTAAATAGTGTTCCAGTCAGCTGATGTTTTAAAATTTAGAAGAAGAAACATAAAAATTCTATTCAATAAATTCAGAAACAAAAAGCATATGTTAGGTGACCCAAAACAGAAACTCCGTAGCCATAAGCCATAACTCCCCATTTCCACCTCACCTCAGCTCCTCATAATCTCTCCTCTACTTTCCATCTCTGCGAATTTGCCCATCCTAGATATTTCATATAAATGGCATCATATGATATGTGGCCTTTTATGTCTGCCTTCTTTGGCTTAGCATGATGTTTTCAGGTTCAGATGAGTGGACAGAATTGAAATTCGGCATGGGAGTAGGGGATCACAGAGTGAGGGACAGGACACGCAAGACCCTACGGGAGATGAAAGCAGAGAGATAGAGACAGAGATGTTACAAAGTGAACAGAGACGGGGAAAGAGGAGACTGGAAGGAATATCCTTCTTGGAGTTGTGACAGGGTGTAAGTCTATGGAGAGGGTGGCTAAAGACAAAATGCGAGTCCCAGACTTAGCAAAGATGCATCAGACTCATGACTCGACCTCTGAAATGCTCACAAGCTCTGCAACAATTCAGGAACCATCCCTTCTTCACTGGGAACATACTTCTGCATTTATTTTCAAACCGAAGGTTTATTTTTAAATAAAGGTTCATTTACCCATGGAATTCTGAAGGTTTTATATACTTACAAAGGAATGGCTTAAGGTATAGAAGTCTCCATTAGAATCTTAAAGGAGTCGATTTTGTAGCTTTAATCTTTTTTTTTTTTCTTCCCTTGGCTGCGTTGGGTCTTCATTGCTGTGCGCGGGCTTTCTCTAGTTGAGGCGAGTGGGGGTTACTCTTCATTGTGGTGCATGGGCTTCTCATTGCAGTGACTTCTCTTGTTGCAGAGCACAGGCTCTAGGTGCACAGGCTTCAGTAGTTGCAGCACGCAGGCCCTAGAGCGCATGGGCTTCAGTAGTTGCAGAGTGTGGGCTCAGTAGTTGTGGCGCACGGGCTCTAGGGTGCATGGGCTCAGTAGTTGTGGCTCACGGGTTCTAGAGCGTGGGCTCAGTAGCTGTGGCACACGGGCTTAGTTGCTCCACGGCATGTGGGATCTTCCCGGACCAGGGATCGAACCCGTGTCCCCTGCATTGCCACCAGGGAAGTCCTCTAGCTTTAATCTTAAACTATTTATTCCTGAAAGAACAATGAGATACCACTACACACCTTTAGAGTGGATAAAATCCAAAGCACTGGTAACACCAAATGCTAATAAGAACGTGGAGCAACAGGAACTCTCATTCATTGCTGGTGGGAATGCAAAATGGTACAGCCACTTTGGAAGACAGTTTGCAGTTTCTTATAAAACTAGACACACTCTTACCATATGATCCAGCAATCACACTCCTTGGTATTTACCCCAATGAATTGAAAAATTACATCCACACCAAAACCCACACATGAATGTTTATGGCAGTTTCATTTATAACTGCCAAAACTTGGAAGTAATTAAGATGTCCTTTGATAGGTAAATGGATTAGCCAATTGTGGTACGTCCAAATAATGGAATATTATTCATTCTAAGAAGAAATGACTTAGCAAACTAAAAACATTGAGGAACCTTAAACACATATTGCTAAGTGAAAGAAACCAAATCTGAAAAGGCTACATACTGTGTGATTCCAACTAAATTACAGTCTGGAAAAGGAAAAACTATGGAGACAGTAAAAAGATCAGCAGTTGCCAAGGGTTCTGGGGGAGGTAAGGATGAATAGGTGAAGCACAGGGTATTTATAGGGCAGTGAAAAATCATTCCACATGATACCGTAATGGTAGATAAATGACATTATCCATTTGTCAAAACTCATAGAACCGTACAACACAGAGTGAACCCTAATGTAAACTATGGACTTTGGTTAATAATAATGTATTGATATTGGCTTATCAACTGTAACATGTATCACGCTAATGCAAGATGTTAATAATAAGGGAAAGTGTGTGCAGGGTGGTGAGTAGGGGAGTGGACAGAGCGGGTATATGAGAACTCTCTGTACTTTCTGCTCAATTTTTCTGTAAACTTAAAACTGCTTTGAAAATAAAGTCTGTTGATGAAAAATGAAAGGCAAATAAAAAGGCCATGCACCCTCCAAAAAAAGTTTATGTCCTCTTTACATATTTTGTGGTTGTTGCTATTTATTATCTCTATAAAAATACTACCTCGACTAAAAATCTGGATTTGATTTGTAACAAACCACCCACATTAAGACATAAATTTTGATTTCCAGTTCAAACTTTAGGAATTATGGACCAAGCTAGCTTAAATCTCTCCAAGAGCAAAGATCATCTAGAATCCATGGAATGACACCAAGAGTTTCACCACTCTTTGTAGCTTGTCAGTTCTCTGTCATGTAGCCAGAGGTTTCGGCCTGAGTGGAATATTTACAGTAACCCCTCTTGTCAGGGTTTATTCTCGACTGGAAGCTTGTCCCTGGAGTAGTGGTATTCTTTTATACTTGCTAACTGTATTTGTTTTCAAGGGCTGCTCTAACAAATTATCACAAACCGGGTGGCTTAAAACAATAGAAATTGATTCTTTCTTAGTTCCAGAGGCTAGAAGTCTAAAATCAAAGTGTCAGCAGGGCCATACTCCCTCTGAGACTCTGGGTAGAATCCTTCCTTGACTCTTCCTAGCTTCTGGTGGTAGCCACCAATCCTGGGTGTTCCTTGGCTTAAATCTGCATCACACAATCTCTGCCTCTGTCATCATCACATGGCATGTCCCTATGTATCTCTCTGGGTCTCTTCTCCTCTTATGAGGACACCAGTCATATTGGATTAAGGGCTCACCCTACTCCACTATGACCTCATCTTAACTTGATTCCATCTACAACAACTACTACTACAACTCTATTTCCAAATAAGGTCCCATTCTGAGGTCCTGGGAGTTAGGACTTTAACATATCTTTGGGGGGACACAAATCAACCAACAATACTAACAGAATAATGAGGTCAAGTTGTGGGCACGGTTTGACTTTTAACCTGAAGCAAAGCCTTCTCGGAAATGACTCCTTCTACTGAGAACAGCCTTGGGATTCTACATAGACCAAAAGTCCAACTCTTACTACCATGTACAGTCATGCTTCCTCAGACACCAGGTGGAACATTCATTCAGGGGCTCTTTACCTATAGGCTAATAGCTGTAAAGAGGCTTTTTTTTTTTTAAATCAGCCTCACTGGGCAGGACTGTGTAGCTCTTTGAAGCCATCAAACCTGACAGTTCACACCACATAGGTAGAATCACCCAAAACCAGGCCTCGATCTGAATTATTCACAGCCTTAGTTCTGAACTTTCTGTCCTAGACTTTCCTCCCCACTTATATCTTATTCTTTCAGCTTCTGATCTCATGATTCCTCTTTCTGATGATGGTTATATCTGTTCTTTGGACTTGATGTTTAGCACCATTTCTCTGGCTTTGACCAATATCTTTCTTCCTGGACCCCAGTTTGAACTTACCAAAGACCGTGTTGTAATCATGCATTGTGGGCAAATACTCTATAATGTCCACCCATACACAGCACAGTCATCTGCAGTTAATGCTCCCATTGAACCATATGAATCAGAGCCAAACATCAATCCATGACCTCTAAGGTTCTAGGCCATCCCTTGTGCTGCCATGAAAAGTTGGACCTTCTTTGACCCAGACAGAACCATCCTTTTTCCACTGGGAACATATTTCTGCATTTATTTTCAAAACTGAAAGTACATTTTTGAAATAAAGATTTATTTTCTCATGGGATTCTGAAGGTTTTACACAGATATGATGGAAAGTCTTAGGATATAGAACTCTCCTTCAGGTTCTTAATGGTGTCAGTCTTCTGCCCTCATATCTTGCCAGGAACAACGCTAGGAAATGTCCCCAATAACCTCCTAATTACTGCATTCAGTCACTTGTTTTCAGCCCTCACACTGCTTGACTTCCTAATGCCATTTGACACTATTGACCCCTCCCCATGTCTCAAAAATCAGCTCTCTCTTGACTTAAGAGATAGAACCTCTGCTATTTTCTCCAACTTCACAGTCTCCTTTGCTCTCTCCTCTGGCTCCGACCATCCTTTAATCATTGGTCATTCTCCAGGCTCTCTCCTTGGCTTTTGGCTGTCATGCTATACCTTCTGTGGTGATCCCATTTCCTGTCAAGGCTTCAGTTATATGTTAATGATTTCCAAATCTGTATCTCCAGCCTCGGCTTCTTTTCTGAGCTCCAGACCTGTGTATCCAATGACTGGACACCTCAAGTTCAACGTGTCCAAACAAATCTCATTGCTTATATTGCCTACTTCAGAGAAAGTACCATCAGCCTAGATTTGTTACCCCATTTCACCCCTCACCTCTAATCTACATGTTCTCTTTCTCTTTTTTTTTTTAACATCTTTATTGGAGTATAATAGCTTTACAATGGTGCGTTAGTTTCTGCTGTATAACAAAGTGAATCAGCTATACATATACATATGTCCCCATATCTCTTCCCGCTTGCGTCTCCCTCCCTCCCACTCTCCCTATCCCACCCCTCTAGGTGGTCACAAAGCACCGAGCTGATCTCCCTGTGCTATGCGGCTGCTTCCCACTAGCTATCTATTTTACATTTGGTAGTGTATATATGTCCATGCCACTCTCTCACTTTGTCCCAGCTTACCCTTCCCCCTCCCCATGTCCTCAAGTCCATTCTCTAGTAGGTCTGCATCTTTATTCCCATCTTGCCCCCAGGTTCTTCATGACATTTTTTTTTTAGATTCCATAAATATGTGTTAGCATACGGTATTTGTTTTTCTCTTTCTGACTTACTTCACTCTGTATGACAGACTCTCTTAATCGACTCTTTCTCTTTGTACTCACTAGCTTTACCCTAGTTGGAGCCTTTACTACACTTTGGACCATTTTAAAGCCTTTTGCCTAGCTTGTCTCTCACTTCATACCGTTCTCCACCTGGCATTCAGAGTGAAAATGTCACAGCATGAAAGTCTTCGGTCACTTTGCATTGCCTGTAGGATAAAGTTCGGCTTCCTTGGTAAGCCGTCCAAGGGGCGGCCTTTCGCCCTTTGAACCTCATCTTTTGCTTTGCTACGCCTCCTCCCCAAAGCTTCAGTCATGTCAAACTACTTCTAGATCCCAATGTGTATCGCTGTTTTATGCCTTTACTTATTTTTCTCTCTGCTTGGAAGGCTTCCCCTTCTCCACCCCCGACTACTTAGAAAAGGCTCAGGGCCAGACCTCCTTTCTGAATACGAGGTAAGAAAGGTGGACCTCTGTAAGGGCTCATCCTTGCGGACATCCCAGCAGACACTCTGTTGGGCAATTGGCCCCTTTTACATCTGGGCCCTGAGAGAGAGAGAGAGCTGTGGCATGGTGACCCTGGATCCCTGCCAGAAGCTGCAGGGCAAAGACAACTTCTGTGGTGGACTCTTCCGGATGTGTGTCAGTTCCGGGTGAGGCTTTGAGGCTGCCAAGTTCTCAGGCTGGATCTCCTGTTGGCAGGCAGACAGCTTCTCCATGCCCTAGGTGCCAGCATTGTGAAGGTTTCTGCTGAGGGGTTCCAGTTTTCCACAGTTACGCAGATAGCTAGACCTACCCTTGTCTTTGGCCTGACTCAAAACAGATGGGTGAATGGGACTGTTCCCATCCCCACTGGCTCCTGGGGTACATTGTGGCTGGGCCACAGTATCCGTCATGCAAGAGGCCTCTTTCTCGAAATAACTTATAGGATGGTCTCTCTCTCTCCTCAGCATTTATTCAATCAACCAATATTTATTGACCAAGAACTATACACCAAACACTCTACTAAATACTGAGGGCACAGCAATATACAAAAAACAGGCAAAAAAAATCAGTGCCTTTTTTGAGCTTACAGTCTAATGTGGGAGACAGACATTAAATACAAAGACACATAAATATTTCCTTAATAACCGTTGTGAAGGAAACCGTGCAATGAAGGAAAAGTGCAGGGTTCTATGAAAGAATTGAGTCTTTGTCAGCCTGATTTGTTGGAGAAATGAAATCCCTCAAGTGAGTACAAAGCAATTGCTTTTCTCTTGAAGTTTTAAGTTTTTCTTCTCTATTTGTATGAGTTTCTTATACGTTAAATCTATTAATCCCTTGTCTACTATATTTGTTACAATTATTTTCCATGTTAAAATAATTCTAATTAAATCTAAAAACTCTGACACATTTGAGTACTACAGGCTAGTTATGTAGGTGTCCCCTATTTGAGTTTGTCTCATGTTTTCTCATGATTAGGTTCAGGTTATGCATTTTTGGCACAGTTGTCATAGAAGTGATGCTTTCGACTTTTCATTGCATCCTATCAGGGGGCACATGATTTCAATGTATTCTATTACTGACGATGTTCACTTCCATCACTTGGTTAAGGTTTTCCACTGTGAAATTACTCTTTTTCCCCTTGTATTATTACTTTGTGGACTCCTTTCTCACGCTGAATGGGCTCCAGCACCCCACACCAGGCTGCTCATCCATGCATGCCTTCATCACCCAGGAATGGACAACCTTCTCACCCCGTTCAGGCTCTGACAACCCATGCCTGGCCACTCCCATGTGTGGATGCCCTCCTCACCCTCTCTGGGCTCTGACACCCCGTGCCAAGCCTTTCCTCCACACGGATGCCCTCTCTTACCCTGCTCTGGTTCTGAAGCTGAGTTTTCCCCCTTCATGGAGGCCACTGTCATTCACTTGGGTTCCAACATCCTATGGCAGGTGCTCACCTCGCAGATGGACACCCTCCATTTGGGCTCGGATGTCCCATTCTGGGTCCTCCCCCTGCTTGGACACCTGCCCATGCCGCTTAGATTTTGAAACTGCACCTGCTTGGAGTCTGACTCCGCACAAATGCTGGGGCTCTGCAGGGATGCCCTTCTGACAGTGACCTGGCTCTGACTTCTCACTCCAAGCTGCCTTTCCACGCACCTTGCTCCATCCCTCTTAATGGCATGGGGACTGAACTGCTCAGACAGAGAAGGAAAAGGAACAAAAGAGGAAGAAGTAGAGCTCTACCCACTCTGCTACGTCCAGAGACTAAAACCACGGTCAATTCTCATCAAGATTATCTGGATTACTTCAAAAAGCTCCACCTTTTTAAAGGGTGCATTTAAATGCCGTCTCTTTATGAAGCATTTTCTTTTCTAAAAAAAATGATTTTATTGAAGTATAGTTGATTTACAATGTTGTGTTAATTTCTGCTGTACAGCAAAGTGATTCAGCTATACACACACACACACACACACACACACACACACACACATATATATATATATATATATATATTCTTTTTCATATTCTTTTCCATTATGGTTTATCACAGGATATTGAATATAGTTCCCTGTGCTATACAGTAGGACCTTGTTTATCCATTCTATATATATTAGTTTGCATCTGCTAATCCCAAACTCCCAATCCATCCATCCCCTACCCCCCTACCCCTTGGCAACCACCATTCTGTTCTCTGTGTCTGTGATTCAGTTTCTGTTTCATAGATATGTTCATTTGTGTCATATTTTAGATTCCACACTTAAGTGATATCATATGGTATTTGTCTTTCTCTTCTGACTTACTTCACTTAGTATGATAATCTCTAGTTGCATCCATGTTGCTGCAAATGGCATTATTTCATTCTTTTTTATGGCTGAGTAGTATTCCATTGTATTTATGTACCACATCTTCTTTACCCATTCATCTGTCGATGGACATTTAGGTTGTTTCCATGTCTTGGCTATTGTAAATAATGCTGCTATGAACATAGGGTTGCGTGTATCTTTTTGAATTATAGTTTTGTCTGGATATATGCCCAGGAGTGGGATTGCTGGGTCATATGGTAGTTCTATTTTTAGCTTTTTAAGGAACCTCCATACTGTTTTCCATAGTGGCTGCACTATTTACATTCCCACCAACAGTGTAGGAGGGTTCCCTTTTCTCCACACCCTCTCCAGCACTTGTTATTTGTAGAGTTTTAAATGATGGCCATTCTCACCCGTGTGAGGTGGTACCTAATTGTAGTTCTGCTTTGCATTATGAAGCATTTTCTTATCAATTCATCCAACTATTAGTGATCTTTCCCCTTATTCAGAAACCTCAAGACTCCCATGACACATTCATTTATTCAACAAACATTTACTGTGTGCCAACTCTGGCAACCAGGCACCATGCAGGATGCTGAAGATAGTGTGGCAAGTGAGCCCCCAGCCCTGGTGGAGCTTACAGTGTAGTTAGAAATACAGGCAAATGAACAGAGAATAATAAAGTGTGCCAAATGCTCAGGTGAGAGCAATGCATAGTCTGTAGGTCATTAAGGGGTGGTGGAGAAATGAGGATGAAGAGATAGGTGAGGCCAGATCATGTAGGGCCTTTATAGCAATTCATTCACCATACACTGATGTAGAATTTACTGTGTGCCAGCCATGGTTCTGCACACTGGGAATACAGTTATACAAAACAGATAAAACTCTACCCTCATGTAGTGTATATTCTAGTGGGAGGAGACAGCTGATGAACAAACTAAACAATGGTTTTAAGTACTATGGAGAAAAATAAAGCAAGGAAGGGGATAGGAAGTGTCAGTGGGGGCAGGGAAATTAGCCGAGGGGGCAGTAACCATTTTAGGGTGAGCGGGGAAGGCCTCACCGATAATATTTTACTTCCTCAATTGGTGTAAGTGCAGGAATGAGCCAGGCCCACAGAAAATGTGGGCATTTCAACCAGAGGGAAGAGCAGGCATAAAGGCCCCGGGGCAGAAGTGAGGAAGAGCGAGGCTACATTTAAAAATATCCCTCTAGCCATTGGGTGGAAGATGGAATGGGGGGTGGGGAGGTCAATTCTGAATGTAGAGAGGGCAGTTAAGGGGCTATTCCAGTAGTCAAGGTGAGAGATAAGCCTGTTCTGGACTTGACTGGTGGCAAGGGAGATGAAGGAAAGCTGATGGGTATAGAATACACGATGGAATGAAAACTGACAGGACTAGCTGATGGACTGGCTGTGAGAGGGAAAGAGAAGAATCAAGAATGACCCAGGTTTTCGGTTTCAACTGGGTAGTGCCAATAACTGAGATGGGAAATCTTGGAAGAGAAATAGGTTGATGTGGAAGGGGGAAATCGAGGATTCTGTTGGATATCCAAGTGGAGATGCTAAGTAGGCAACTGGATATACATTTTTGAAGCTCAGAGGGAGAGCTCCATCTCAGAAATGTCTCAACCTGAGACACCCCTCCACCCCTAATCACAGTCTCCCATCCCTTTACCTGTCTCTTAATCAACATGCTTTTTGGTTTCATCAAGACCTCAATTCCCATCCTCCATCCTCATTCTCCAAGTCTGGCAGCCACCTTCTATCTTCATTATTTTTCTCTCCGGCCCAAACTCAGTGCTCTGCTTTGTCAAACATTCCAGTTGAATTTGCTCTATTTTGTAACTTCTGTCATATCCGTCTTGCTAATCCTCCATCCTGGACAAATACAGTCATGTTTCTTTTTTTTTCTGTTCCTAGTCCCTCTTATGGGTTCATAACCTGGGATCCAAAGATGGGCTTCATGAACCCTCTGACTTGTAATATATGTATATATATATATATATATATATATATATATATATATATATATATATATATATATACACATTTATTTGAATAGACCACACATTGTACTTACATTTCCAGAAGGATTCAGGACCTTAAGAAATTTCGAGAACTTTTACATTAAATGATACGATACTGGCAAATATTAAAAACAAGCAACAATAATTAGTCCCATTGTAAATTCATGTTATGGGAGCTCAGCTAGTTCCTTAATGTCACTTAGTGATACTTTTTACTCTTTACTGTTATTAAAAGTTCAGGGATTGGGGAAATATGAGGGAAAAAAGACTCACAAAATTATATTTGGGGTTGATTCTTTCACTTACAGATGCTCCTTAAGGCATAGTGGATATTCATCTAGGCAGAGTAGAACAGAAAGAACATGGAATTAGGAGGCCCAAGGTCTAGCTCCATCTCTGCCTAAAACTAGTAGTGTGTCTTTAGGTAAGTCACCTAACTGTTTCTAAGCCCCAGTTTCTTCATCTGTAAATAGAGATGATAGTATCTCCCAAAGTTTTTTAAGGGTCAAAAATTGTAACAAACATATGTGAAAGTGTTTTGTACATACCTAAACTACAGACCCCATGTTGCTAAGGAGAAACGGCTGAATTCTCAAAAGTGTGGCGTTTCTTTTCCTGAGACGAATTGAGAAAAAGGGTCAACAGGGCAAAGTCCTGGAAGCAATACGAAGTGGACAGAGAATTCATAATTAGCAATTGATTCAACATGTTTTGCTGTAAACATACTCCTGGAAATATTTTGAAAATCTTCAGCTGTTAATCTCCAGGCACTGAGCTGGGCCAAACAGGGAGGGGCCTTGGGTGGAATGATGAAATCCAGGATGTGTCTTTTTGGCCCCCCTCACCCATCCCCAGCCCCACACTCCACGCCTGTACCCAGTGTCCCCTGCTGGCAAAGTCAGAAAGTATCTCACCCTGCAGCAATGTGGGAGCATGGAACAGCCTGAGGGCAGAGAGGGGCTGAAAGAAGGCAAGCAATCCTTCCTGCCAATTCCCCCTCCCTTGGCCTCTTGCCAAAAAGAAGTCATGTCTCCACCTGGCTCTCTCTCCCTCCCTGTCAATTTCCTTTCTACCAGGGAGCTTTGCAGTTACTTAAGGAACTCTTGAAGACCTATAATTTTTCCAGACCCCAGTGAAAGAATTTTTCACGGTGTCATTCTAGGCACTGCAACCAGCAGTGTGTAGAAGCAATACCTCCTCAGCACATTAAAAATCCAGCTCAATATTTGCTTTCCAGTCTTCCTGCTCTGAAGATCAGCCTTGGTGACAGAAAAGAGAGCTACAAGCCTTGAACATTCTAGTCAAACATTCTCTTCCCAGAATCATGAGTCACCAGGGTGGTTGGCTTAGCTAATAAATAAATATTGAAGCACTGGCTTCTTGTTGAATCCTTGTAGTTAATAATTCTTCAAAAATAGATAATCCTCAGCAGTGTCACATAGCAAATATACTTGAGATCATGGTGTAGTGCAGTGGTGCTCCATGTAGGGTGCACACTGGAATCTGCCGAGGGAGGGGATTATTGGAATCAACTAGGACCCAACTCCAGAGAGTATGATTCATTTGCTCAGAGGGTAAGTGATGGGTGGGGTGGGGTGGGCAGGGCATTAGTATAGTCTAAAAACTCTCCAGGTGAAACAGTCTAGCAGTTCCTTAAATGATTAAATATAGAGTTGCCATATGACCAGCGATTCCACTCCCAGGCATATACCTAAGAGTAGTGAAAATATATATCCACACAAACACTTGTACATGAATGGTTTATAGCAGCACTATTCATAAAAGCCAAAAGGTGAAAACGACCCAATGCCAATCAATGGATGAAGAGATAAACAAAATGTGGTATATCCATAAAACGGAATATTATTCAGCCATAAAAAAGGAATGGAGGACAAATATATGCTACAGTCTGGATGAAACTTGAAAACGTTATGCTAAGTGACAGAAGCCAGTCACAAAGGTCCAAATATTATATGATTCCATTCATATGAAAGTCCAGCACAGGGAAACCTATAAAGACAGCAGATAGATGAGTGGCTGCTTAGGGCTGGGGGTGGAGGATGGAGGAATGGCAGGGTGATAGCTAATGAGTATGGGATTTCTTTTTGAGGTAATGAAGATGTTCTAAAATTGACTGTGGTCAGGGTTGCACATATATGTGAATATATTAAAGTCATTGAAATGAGTGAATTGTACGGTGTGAATTATATCTCAGTAAAGTTGTTTAAAAGAGAGAGAGAGAAAATAAAATACTCCCCGGGTGATTTTAATGTGCAGCTGAGGTTGAGAACCACTGGTGTAGTTGAAGGAGCATGCAATTGAAGTTAGACAGACCGGAACAAAATGACTGTGTCATTAGGTGACCCAGCTGTGGTTCTCTGAGCTTCATTTTCCTCATCTGGAGAATGAGGATAATAATTTCTGTCTCATAGGCTTGGAAGGAGGATTTAGTGTGGAAAACAAATGAAAGTATGTATGTGTAGCATCTGACACTTAGCAAGCCAGCACCCTATTAAAGGAGGCTGTTGCCATCATTGGTTTTCTTTTCTGCCTGAAGGCTCAGAAGGACGGCATTAGAAATATCAGCTCTCACTGCACAAGCTGGGGGAAGGCAAACTGAAGAGTGGAGGGGACCAAGCCAAATGCATTATCTGAATGTACACTCAATAAATGTCCTCTGTGCTGCTAATAATTTTTTTGGCCCTGTCACAAAGCCCACATTCTTCCCATGAGTAAGACTGCAGTGTCATTGTTCACGAAGGAGATGGGTTGCTTCTTTTTTGCCTTTAGAGTTGATGGAAGACCAGCACAGGCCCACAGTGGGATCTACTGACTTTCATAATATATCTGCTGTCAAATCTACCACTGTAGGGAATTCCCTGGCTGTCCAGTGGTTAGGACTTCACGCTTCCACTGCAGGGGGCCCAGGTTTGATCCCTGGTCTGGAAACTAAGATCCTGCAAGCCACATGGCACAGCCAAAAAAAAAAAAAAATCTACCACTGTAATATGTCTCTCAGATCCCCTCACTTATATCCATTTCCACTGTCATTACCTTAGGTCTCTAACACCTCTCGCCTAATGACTGCAACATCCTCCTTAACCGTCTCTAACCCTTTCCCCTCCTACTTCTCCTCTATACCTCAGTTCCAGCCATCTTGGTGAAGCACCATTCTGATGGAATTTTTTATTTAAAGACCTTTCAATGGCTTCAAGCCTTTCAAGAGTTGCTGCTATATGACAGTTCTGTTAATAGTATCATCGTCCATGCAGTTGAGTTCAGTTCAACAAATCTTTATTGATCGTCTGCTTTGTGATAGGTTGTGGAATAACTAGTAAACAAGACACAGTCCTTTCCCTATCAGAGTTTACCTTCTTGAAAAGGGAGGCAAACAATCAATTTCGACGTATGTGTAGGAGATAGGCAAAGAAGAAGAGGCAAGGGGTTTCAGACGGAAGAAAGAGAGTGAGCAAGGGCATGAGAGTATATGCAAGAAACTACAAAGCCACAGGATATTAAAGGGAAAGGTGTGAGGACAGAGTGGGGGAAACAAGGATGGACAAATAGGCAGGGGCCAGGTTACCCTAAGAAGTTTGGACTCAGTCTGATAGTGATAAGGAGCCCTTGGGGAGCTTTTGGCTAGGGGGAGATACAGGATTATATTTGCATTTGTAAAAGATCACTGCGGCTGCTTTGTAAAGGAAAGATTATAGTGGGTCAGGACCGGAGGCAGGGGAAGCTATATGGAAGCTAGATTATTTATGACTGTCCAATTACCCAAGCTAGAAACTACTTAGTTTCTATTCCTCCTCTTCATCATAACCAATAATCGCATCAAGTCCTGTCAGTTCTACCGCCAAAATTGACTTAATCACTCAGCATTTATTGAATCCTTCTATGCATCAAATGCTGGGCTTGATGACAAAGGATCCATTTCTCTCCTAAGAGAAGCTGATTGTCTTTGGGGGGGAGACAGATATGTAAATGGATAAATGTGAAATAATGTGATAAGTACTCACTGGGCGCTGTCAAGGCAGGAAGAGGAAGAGAGAAACAAATGAATGTCTCTGCCTGAGGGCAATGAGACAGAAATCAGGGATCCGCGGAGATGAGGTATGAGTTACGTCCTGAAAGATGAGTAGAATTCTCTAGAGGGAGGAGATCTGGGGAGAGTGTACTGCACATGATGGGAATAGCTCCTGCAAAGGCATGGAAATGTGAATGAACAGGGCTTGTCTGGGAACCAGCAAGAAGTTTGGGGTCATGGGGACTGGAGATTAGGTTACGAAAGGAGGCATAGAAAAAGATGAGGTTGGAGAGGTAGGCCAAGTTGGAATGTGAACTCCCTTGTTTAGGGCAGTGGATCCTGGAGAGTCATGAGAGAATTTTAAGCTGAAGAATGTGATATGAGCAGATCTGTGACTCGAGTCCCTATCTTAGGCCATATTAATTTATCACCATCTCTTCATTTTTTGAAGAGATCCTGATTTTGCCCTATTAGGGCACTTGTTCTTTCTCGTTTATGTGATTGCAGTGGTCCAACAGGTCTCCCTGCCCCAGAATCCCCTTCCAATTTATCCTCCACTTTGGCATCTTTCTAAAACACCTATCCATTCCTGCCATTGTCCTGCTGCAGCCTGCCAGCGGCTCCCCATCGCTGCCAGGAAAACCTTTAAATGCCCAGTACGGCACGCAAGACCCTTGTAATCCAGCCTGTGCTGCTTTCCAGCCTCATCTGTCATCCCTCCTTCCCATCCTTTTTCCAGCCTGCCCCTTTTGCTATCCTTGTTAACTAGAGGACTCCCAAGACCGCCAGGCACATTTGGGGCTCCACATCTCTTCTCATTCTCCTCCCACAAAGTCTATCTGAAATGCCCTTCCTGCAAACTTCTCCTTAGCTTTCAAGAACCAACTCGTAAGGCAAGTTCTTTCGACCTTCCCTTGACCCCCGACAGGGAGAACAAACCCCACTTCCAGTTACTTTCACTCTAAGCATCTTTGCCGCAAGCATTTTTGCCATTTAACTAATTTCCTGTAAGGCAATTTTGCCCTGAAAGATTAAAAACACTGGTTGACAGTTTTTGGTTTGACAGTTTGGTTCCAACTAGTTGAAATGCATTTCCTCCAATTAGAGATGTTATTGATGGCTTTATGGAGCTGACAGATGATGGGTGATAATTTGCACCGAGTTCGTTTCTTATTTTGAAACACACTGTGTTGGAGGAGAAAGAGGCCAAGGGCCTCAAAGGCGCAGACTTGAACCTGAATTTCCCATAGAACTTTGGGATGTCTATCAAGGGACACGTGACAACATGCCAAGAACACACAACAGTGTAGAGGCTTTCACAACACAATACAGAGCTCTGTTTTGTTTTGTTTTTGTTTTTAATATTTATTTATTTATTTGGCTGCGCCAGGTCTTAGCTGTGGCATGCAGGATCTTCGTTGCAGCATGCGGGATCTTTAGTTGCAGCATGCGGGATCTTTAGTTGCAGCATGCGAACTCTTAGTTGCAGCATGTGGGATCCAGTTCCCTGACCAAGGATCGAACCCAGGCCCCCAGAATTGGGAGCGTGGAGTCTTAGCCACTGGACCACCAGGGAAGTCCCCAGAGCTCTGTTATGGGTACGCATCCTAGCATTTGAAAATTGATACCTCTCTTAATGAAGGAAGACATTTTAGCAAAAAAGAAAAAGTGCGATGCCAAAAGAGGAGCCGAATCAACAAGTTAAGTAAAAGGAAAAAATACTATGAACAGAAGACTTGGAAGACAAGTACTTACGTACAACCCACAAAATAAAATCAGTTATTTTTGTAGTATTGCCGTGAATCTACACACATTTAAAATGCATTCTTGTATTTTGTATTTCGCAATAGTCTTTTCAATTTTGTTATTCATTTTTCATGCTTTATTATGTTGTCTTTAATGTCCCTCTTTTATTTTTCGTTATTTTATCTTTTAGGGCAAAACTGCCTACAGCCAATTAGTTATGTGGTGAGAATGTGGTCCTTTTAATTTTGTTATTTATTTTTCATGTTTCATTATGTCCTTCTCAATGTCCCTCTTTTATTTTTCGTTATTTTATCTTTTATGGCAAAATTATCTTACGGCCAGTTAGCTATGTAGCAAAAATGTTTGTGGCAAAAATGCTTATGGCAAAGATGCTTATGATGAAAATACTGGATACACAAATCCTTTCCCTTCTCTGGGCTCCCTGGAGTCTGGTACATGCTGATATTAGAGCATACAGCATATCGCCTCATAATTATTGCTCGCAGGGCTGTCTCCCAGGCTGGAATGTAAGCTCCACCAGAGGATAAGGTCATATCACATTCCTCTTATAAACTCAGCTCATAGCACAGTGCCTGGCATATACATAGAAGCTCAGTTAAATGAAGTTAAATAAAGGTGTTGATTTTTCTTGTCCCTTTTTTGTCTGGAATAGTTATCTTCCCCACCAAGCAACTATTTACTGCCAAATGGATATCAGTCTTCTCTGGGCCGGATTTCCATTCCTAGGTCACTGAAAATATTCTTTTTAGCCAGCTGGAGAGCCAAAGGCCTGCAGCTCAGACTTCTCTTGGGTTAGAGAACAAGGGCTTCGATTGCCATGCCATAGTGGTCAGAAGACTCAAGCATCCACCAGACTCAGCTTGTAACCAAGCAGCATGATAAAGCCTTGCATCTGCCATTTAAATGTCCACCCCCCCCCCAACTTACTTCTATATATTTTGGGGCCTGAGCAAAGGGCCAAAACACTTGTAGAGATATCTTGGGGGCATGGCATAATGTCTATGCTTTGGTTGGGATTTTTCTAAGGGTAACCATGCAAGTGTTCAAAAGAGGGACTGCAGGAAACCAGAGAAAACGATGACCACTGGTATAAGGGGTTCCAGAGGCTCCCTCCTAAACAATGAACCCCCAAACTGGGATTTACTGAAGGGTCAGAATCCCCAGAGATCCTTACGTTTCTTAACCATAGACTTCACACCTGTCCACTTTCAAGGTCCAAGGAAAAGTTCAGATGGGCTTAAGCCCCTCGTTCCCTCACAACCCCCTTCCAAACTTTAAAGCTTACAGCAGCTGGTAGGAGCTTCAAACTACTAAGTCCAGGGCATTCTCTGAGGCTTACAGCATGAGTAAAAGTATCTAGAGCCTCAGAAGCCAATTCCTGGAGGGCTTTCTGGGGCATCTGGGAGTCTCTGGTTACACGGCAGACTGCACGGATAATTGATATTGAAGCACATACATGGGACTCACATCTGGGGGATCACCTGACATTGGTTTAAGGCCAACCTGAAAATGTCTCCAACTACTGGTGTCAAAGGATTTGGAGACTGAATCTTGGTGTTGGGGGAACCAGAGTAAAAAAATCTTTACTTCCATTAGTTTTATTACTCATAAAACTATCTTATGGAAAGAAGGGAGGGGGCAGGGTAGGAGTTTGGTTACATGGGGTACGAGTTAATTGGTAGGTACGATGAAGGAATGGGGACAAGGATTAAAGCAAAGGCCAAGGAGATGACTGTAGGGGTGTAGGTGGGGAATCGCCTGAGATTTTGCAGAGAGAATAGGAATTATTGCCTCATTAAGGGGAAATACTTGAGAGGTTGGGGGACCCAATATGAACATTTCTCTGACTTGTCTAAGAATGAGGCTGGGACAGGTCTGGGTCAGCTTTGAAATCTACTGGAGAGGAAATCCAGGCATGAGCAGCAAATACTCTTTCTTGACTGTATTCTCCTCCCTAGATTCTGGGGGAATTTAATCTTAGACTCAAGGCCCTTCCATCCATATTTACAGTATGCCTGTATGGACCGTCTCTTTATGGTATACATTGCTCTTGAAAGTGAGTTTAGAAACAATTACTTCTCTCATAAACAAAAACAGAAAGCAAAACAAAGGAGCAAAAAAAAAATCAACTTAGTGCTGCAGAGGATGAAGGAAGGTGGAGGAAGAAAATGCATTTCCCATACTACCTGCTATAAATGAAAACGACCAGTAGGAAATGGCAGGGTTACAGTTTTCTAAAGAGTGAACACCATCTGCCATACTGGTTCTGTGATTGTAATTTCGTAAAATATTTATTGAGCACCTATAACACACTAGAGGTAAGAAGTGACTTAGGCAAGGCCTTACCTTCAAGGAGCTCACAGTCTATGGGAGAAAACTTATGAATGGGTCCTGTACAATGACAGGACCATTGAGTTTGTGAATGGGGCAGCCTGGGCCATAGAGAGTAATGCCTAAGCACTGAAGTAGGTCTGTTTGCTGACAAAGGATGTGTCTGGGATCAACTGCACTTCTGGTCCTCCATTCAAACGCTAAGTTTAGGTAGAAAAAGGGTGCAGCTGAGCTCTGCAATGGATTCAGGATACAGCTGCTAAATCTAACTATAGTTCTTTTGGCTCTGCTAACTGGGCTGGATTCTGCCTGGCGGCCAAAGACTGCCAAATCCTGATTTAAGACATTGACTTTCCAAAGAAAAATAGCTATAATGAAAATAGCTTATGTCTTACATAAACTCTTAGCAATATAACAAACACATTACCTTTAAATAGGACCCATAGTATTTTGTTACATATGAACTGTCACACTGACTCAAAACAGTTATTTCTTGCTGTGTCTTTTGTGTTGTTTCCATGAGCTTTATAATTTTAACAACAGCACATATTTGACACTACCCAATGATGAATTAATTTTAAGACTTGTCCCAAAGTACCCTCCTCAACATTTTAATCATTTGACTTTGCCTTTATGATCTTAAGTCACAACTTTCCTGAGCTTTGGTTTCATCAGCAACAAATTGGGG
Source organism: Balaenoptera borealis (assembly GCF_965194805.1). Classification (NCBI taxonomy): domain Eukaryota; kingdom Metazoa; phylum Chordata; class Mammalia; order Artiodactyla; family Balaenopteridae; genus Balaenoptera; species Balaenoptera borealis. Next base: position 110,587,948 of record NC_138881.1, read on the forward strand.
ACAATAAAGTCCAAAACACCAGATAGCTGTAAGGTTCAAATGAGATAAATATATGTGAAAGCAGGAGCCTATCTGAAAAACTGTCCCTGCTTTAAATCTGAACGAGAAGTCTTACAGCCTTGGATATTGACCCACGCAAGCTGCTATGTCCTGGAGGATGAATCGTCTCCCCAGATGAGAACAGGAAAAGGGCAGAAAAGGTGAAGATATAAAGGTGACCTGGCTGTGACAGAGCACCCGACAGATATGGCTCACCAGGCATCTACCCTACTCCATCCTCTCTCTCTGTTATTCACTTGGTTAAAAATGTTGACCTTGCTGGATGAGGGATGCTATTCCTTCAGTAGAAAAAAAGGGGGAGGGCTCTGAAGTCATGAGAGCCTTCCTTGTAGAAAAGGGCTTTTGGACTTGAAGGACAGCATCTAGTATGGCCTATATGGGGTATTTAGAGCCCAACTAAAGACTGATAATCGATGGTAATAAACAACAAAATATCTTCTGTATGTTACGACACAGGTATATAAATCTGCCCATTTTTACAATTTAAAAAATCCAGTTCATAATATATTTGGACAGACAGAACTGTCCAACTTCAAAGAAAACATGTGGCTCTAAAAAACATTGAGATTAAAACATCTATTCAGTTCAACAATTTAAAAACACTAGGTTAAGCAGTGAATTAAAGTGATTGGCAAAACCTTTCACTGGATAAAACAAAGTGATAACTGTGTTGAATTTTTCTTAATTCATTATTTCAGAATTTAATTATATTACTTAATATCATCTGAAAAGTCCTACACATGGACAATTCCCAGCCAACAGATTTGTAGCTGGGCCACTTTCTCCATTTGGGACAAGTCATATACATTATACTTTTTTACCCATTATTTCTAATTTCTAATTTATTTATAAGTTATTCAATTGATTAAATATTACATTTTAGGATATATCTCAGTTTTTCCCCATATATGCCAGAATGGTGACTAAGGACACAAGTGAACGTTTAACTTGTTTAAACATGTACCACAATACACATTATCATTTTGATAAAAAGTAATGACTTTGAGTTATGAGATTTACAAGTTAGCAAATAACAAGTAGTGATACACCAAATAATTCAAGAAAACAACCTCAGTAATACAGATGTCTATTTTATTAAAAAAGTTACAAACAGGTGGACTGCAGGGTCGTCTTACAAAATGACAAGAATGAAATCTATTGGAAAAATTTTACTTTTACAAATCTTTATAGGTCATTGTTCAATGTTTGTACTTGTTATTCGAGATTTTTTACCTTTCATTGATAAAGTTACAGTACATTAGATCCATGATAATAGGTTACATGATTTTATTTGCAGAGCCCTACTGCAGTGATTTGAACAACTCCTAAACAGATGCCATAGTAAAGACGAGACATATATTGCATTTAATATTAATTTATTATCCTAATAAGCAACTTGACATGCAATCTATTGAGGAAGCTAAAATAACTTTTGGTCCCTTTTCTTAAAATGTGCCGGAGAAACCACCTTTAAATCACTTTCCCCTGATTCCTGTGATCCTAAGTGAATTCAAGTTAAACTTGCTGCTGAGGTCAGTGACAGAGAGAGCGAGAGAGAGCAAGAGAATGAGAACTACCCATAGGAAAGAAACACTGTATTAAAAAAAAATCCATCTGCGGAAAATGTAAATCATTATGAATTATTTGATTCCTTTAGAATTTCACAAAGCTAATAAAGATGAACCACAATCACTTAACCTACTTTGAACTGAGTGTTTGGTTTTAAGTTTGGTGTTAAAGTGCAAACTTAAATTAGGTATTCATTTCAAGCAGTTTATAAATAAGAAACAAAGTTTCAATTGCCTCCACCCTTACAATCTCACCATAAAATTCAAAATCTAAAATCAAGAGTTCACTTTGAGGGAATTTGATCAGGAATCAAATGCAACACGATTTTAAAAAAGGAAATCAAAGTTTAATTAATTTCTACGCAATAATTAATGGTCATGCTGACCAATAAATCACATGAATGTAGATAACACTTTATTTGAACATCACACACAATATAAATTTAAAATTGCCACACCCTTCCAAAAACCATCACTGCATATATTAGAGCTTTCCTTGACAAAGTTATTGAGCTATTATTATAGATCAAAAGTATAGTTTTGGTTTTTTTTGTTTTGTTTTATTTAGAAGCATGTTCAAATGACTAAAGCTGGGCTCCTAAAATCGAGAACTTTGGTGCAGTAGGTGAGCTGCAGTTACTAACTTCTGCAAATTAAAAGCACACAACTAAAACCAAATAAAAACCCAACAACAAAATACTGTCAAACTTACAAAATTTTTAAGTCATTGCTAGAAAAAGCGCTCGTCATGATGTTAAAACTGAACCACAAGATTACTCTTTATAAGTTTTCTTTCTGCTTCTATACCTGTGTTACTGTTAAAATGTTCAAGTATTCAGACAAAATGTGCTGATTAGGTAAACAACATGGAAGGCAATGGCTATTAGAAGCACATTTGCAAAAAAACAAAAACAAAAACAAAACGCCCAGAGACTTGGCGCTATCCTCCCTCCTGTTACACAGATTTTTGTCTCTACTACAAACATGCTTCTTGAGAAATAACTAAAAAGCAATTGTGATAGTGCAAGAAAACTTTAACAAATATTGCTTTAAACTATTACTCAGAAAGACAAATATTAAGAACTAGAAACTGTATATGATTTTATTTGAATTTAATTTTACATGTGCAGAAGTCTACTAGATGTCAATTACAAGCCTGACAGGCAAAGCTGAGCTATCTCTGTTTAGGTATACAATTAATTTACCATGGATACAATATCCCTCTTCAAAGGCATTGCTAAGTAGGTCATAACTAAATTTAGAACTTCACAGAAAGGAAAATGTTACTGCTGCAATTTGATGCTGTAAATGAGATTAACACATGTGAAAACCTAATGGAATCAAATGCTTAACTCTTCAGCTAAATGCTCTACAGTCAATTTCAAATATCAATTGTAACTTTCAGAACATTTTAATTACAAAAACACATCACAAACTGCATTTGAAGAAAAGGGATATTCCATCCATACAGGTAAAATGTGATCTTTAGTTTCTTTTTACAACACTGCCACACGTAAACAAAGGCTCAAAGTATTAACCAACCATTTAAAGGAGAAAGATTTTACAAATAGAATGAAGCACTGGTGCGAGGTAATATACAGAAGTAACCATTTGTTTAAGGCTCAATTTTTTCTCCATTATAACTTTCTTTTAAAAGGCATTGAGTAGGTAATACTGAGTTTGAGTATTTAATAAATACAAGTTGAGAAACTGATTAAAGAAATCAATTAAAATATTAAAAATTAATTCTTGCATATTAGCCATCAATAAGAACTTAGAAAGCTACAAAAGGACTGATTGATAAAGAACAGATTTTAAACATATGGTAAACGTGCTAAGCATTCCTGTTTAAGGTCAATGGATCTTGAAGGCCAAAGACCTTATGCACTTAATTAGATGTATGGCAACATGCTGTAATAGAGACAGGTTTACCAAGGCTCAGTTCTGCAACCCAGGTTGTAAAGTTCTCCAAAGCAGCATCTGTGCAAATTTCCTCTGAGTTTTATCTGCAATTAAGATTAAAATGTCATTAAAATGTAGAAATACAGATTACAGTTTAAAATGAAAACACTGACAACAGATCTCTATACACATGCCAAGTGGTACCAGAATCGTAAAGTGGAATTTCACTGTGTTCCCCATAAATTTAAGCAAAAATAATTTTCTGTGGTCATTAAAAGAATCATTAAATTTTAGCAACACTATAATGATGCATTGGATGTAATATACTGTAACTTCTATTTTTAAAAATATTATATTTTATAAAGTATACAATATTAAAAATGTTATTACGTGTTTAAAAGATCTTACAGTGTAAAAGTGGCAAATGTTACTTCTACTTTGAATTTGATCTCTTCATGTTTTGAATGGGAAATAGTATTAGAATTAAATGTATACTGATTATGAACTAACTTGACAATATGCAAAACTTCAAAAGTTAGGGGTTTTTTGAGATTTTAAAATAAGAAAATGTAATTCAATCAAGGTCTAGCGATCAAGCATCTACTAGGCACCCCGACTTGGGTTAGATGCTAGGTGACAGCAGTAGTTCAAATTTCCCACTCTGGTCTGCCCTCTTCAGTACATCCTCCCAACCATAAAAGCTTCTCCTATGATTGAGATTTCTCAGTCTCTGCTCTTAGAATTGGTAGACTTCCGCCCTCCTAATTAATACCAGGGGGAAAAAAATCTATCATTCAGACCCAATGTCTTTTAAATATGCTGGATCACCAAAGTGCTTCTAGGGGAATGGAATTACATTTTTTAGTGTAAAAGATTAAAATTGTTAAATAAAGCCAGAAACAAAGAGTAGAATAACAACTATGAAACAATGCCAAGTGAAACCAACTTAAGATCATCTTAGGGCTCTACCAATGTTTATACACGCAAAATTTTAATTTCATTTGACAGCTACACATCTATTAGTGTTCAAAGAGCCTGAGAGAACTCTTTATTAGCAGCTATATCATAAAAATGATTAGTTTTAAAGAACGTCTCTCCACTCATTGAAATTCTGCCACCTAAACACATTAGGAAAAACAGAACAAAAGTTTGCCTCTTTAGAAATTATTAAAGGAAATTTTTTCTTCCAATTAAAATTAAGACTTTCTTTGCATTAACGGAAGTTGTTAATTAGGACACTGGTTATTTAAGCTTGGGCAAGTCCAGTTTCCTCATCATTAAAATAAGGATAAAAATTCTTTCCTGACAGGGTTGTGGTAAACATCACATAAGGTACTATGTGAAAGCACCTTACATGTCAAATGTCAGGTAACTTTTTCATTTCTCAACTATGTTATAAATTTCTAGAAGACCAGGATTATGCCTTTGATATCCAAATTAAAGACCTTTATATTTTTATTTTTTAGCCTCATTTCAATTTTTATACCTATTTGAACACAACAGTATTTCATTATATATTCAGTTCATTGTGAGGACTCTTTTTCAGATCAGACTCGTCAATTAATATGAATTAGTAAGTTGACTATAAATTTTAACCTACATTTTTCAAAATAAACAATTATAAAGAGCTTAGGATTTCCAAATATGAATATGTCTCTTAAATAGGGAAGACTTGGATGATTTAATAGTTCAGGCATTCTCTGAAATCAAATTGAGGAAGTAGTAATTATTTCTAGCCAAAATAAACATTAAGAATACATACCAGCTTATTAACCATAATCTACATTAAATAAAACGTGATAAATGCATTATTTCCCACCCTCTAAAAACCTGGTTAATACTTGGTCTATCCACATTCCACAGGATGACAATACTCCAGTGAAATCAAAAGAGACATAGATAAATCCCGGGTCAGATTCAACAGTATTAATATGAGGCATACCATTAAACAAAGTTTAATACCAACTACTTTTCAAGAGAGTAATAAATTTTAATTCTCTGCAGTAATAAATCCTGAGGCAAAAGCTTGCATTAAGCCAAAAGTACAGTCTCTCTCAGATTAGAAGTTCACTGAATGCAAAATGTAAATGTTACTGCTCCACACTGTGAAAGCAAAATTTTCAGTGTACTAACAACTCTTATTCATTTAAAAAACATTCCAGAAGTTTTAAAGGCAGCTGGTCAAAGTCATACTTTTTAACTCCCAGGGTATCACATCCAGACACACTGCAAAAGTATAACATGCTACTTGTGAGATAGAACACAAGTGATCCTTGTCCTGACTCTCAAGTTTCCAGCAAGACACCCAACAAATCTGAACTCTGGAAGCTTCTGCTCAAATTCTTGCTTAACTGGTTTCACTTTTCCACTTTTTTCTAATTAGGTTTTGTTAGGAAAGAATAAAAAAAAAATCCCAAACAACAGTCCAAACCTTTTGCTCAGGAAATTATGAAATAGGGTCTCCCAAGTGGGGTAAATTGGTACACGAGAGTACCAAACACAGAACTGAAAGAACAAAGATCATTATTTATGTCAGCGTGAAGAAAAAGGGAGACTCTTGATTCCAGACTAGCACATCATTTCACGTGGCAGCAGAATGCCTGGGATATTAACAAAGGCTCCTGAAGGGCTTAGCAGTTTATGAATGCCTTTCTAGCTTCGCTGGATTTAGCATTTCTAAATTCAATGGTATTTACTAGCATTCTTTTTAGCAAATATAAATGTGCAATCATAATCAATTTTAACTTTTTCCAGTTTTATACATATGATATTCTGGGGACTTAACCAAAGGAACTTTTTAAAAAATAAATTTCGTTTCACATTTTTTTACATGGCATTTTCATATCCAAGTTGAAATATTAATTATATTAGCAAAGCACTAGGCTAGAATTCTGTTGATAGAGTTTATGTTTTTTGTCAAATATCTTGCTTGTCTCTCCACTGTAATTTGCATAACACTCATGAAGCTTATTAGGGGGTGGAGTGAGAGAACTAGGATCATTAAAAGTGCTCATCTGTCACCCATTAAACATAGACAGCAGAAGCTGAACCTACGGCATAGAATCCTCAAATGGAAGGTGAACCGTGCGTTAAGGAGAACATGCACACTAAAAGTTTACAGTAAACCCAGGGTAAAAAGGAAAAGCTATTTTTCTTACGTCCTAGACCTAAAATCTCTAAGTTTAAATTAATATGATGGGGGGCTTCCGTGGTGGCGCAGTGGTTGAGAATCCGCCTGCCAATGCAGGGGACACGGGTTCGAGCCCTGGTCTGGGAAGGTCCCACATGCCGCGGAGCAACTGGGCCCGTGAGCCACAATTACTGAGCCTGCGCGTCTGGAGCCTGTGCTCCGCAACAAGAGAGGCCGCGATAGTGAGAGGCCCGCGCACCGCGATGAAGAGTGGCCCCTGCTCGCCGCAACTGGAGAAAGCCCTCGCACAGAAACGAAGACCCAACACAGCCAAAAATGAAATTAATTAATTAATTAATTTTTAAAAAATTAATATGATGAATTCAATTCTGAGATCTCAAACAGTAGGATCATGCCCACTGATAATAAGCAGCAGCGTGAGCCCAATGATCTGATCCCAGCTGCTAGCTTTGAATTAAACCAGGTAGGGCACTGCTTCCCTCAACTCTAAATTGCTTTTTCTGAATCCCATATTCCTAAGACTGTGGCTAATCAAAGGAATTTGGGAGTATGTTTTTAGTAGGATAAGTTTTTCCAACAGCTGACAGGATTTAAGTTTTTCTTGGTGATATTATCTTCTGGATTTTAGAATTCCACTGAGAAGTACTCCCACGAGGAGAATCTTTCCTGAAGCATGGCTAGAATACTTCCTCAGTGGCAATTCTCCAACTCCATGATGCAATTTTTGTTAATTCTACTGATGGCTCATTCTAAGCTAGAGAGGTAACAGAGTAAAAGTGAATGGCTCAAATGCATTTTATTCTGCAATAAAAGCCTAATCGTGAGGTTAAAAGGAAGCAGTTAAAGTGGGAACAGATATACAAAGAGTCATTCTAATCACAGACACCTCCATACCCAGAGCAGGTCTAACTAGGCACCTATCCACCCTGAACAGTCCCAAACCATGAACCTTGTGGGGGTCAGTGAAGGTCTGGGAGAATTAGTGGGCAGAAAGGACAAGGCAACTCTGTTCTTCCCTTTTCCCCCAGGTCCACTGCAGATCTATATGGTACACGCTACCCCAAGGAATGCTCTCTCCTCCACTCAGGGCCGCTGTGTCACAGGCTCCATTCTGGCTCACTATGTGAACTGGATGACAAACGAGCATTTAAAGTAAGCTATTTTCTCCAAAGTGATAAGCAAGATAGGGCAGGGGGGAAAAAAGGATCTATCTAAACTGTAACTTCAGCAATAGAATTCCACCCCAGTGTTTTACTGATATGATTAATATTTAACTTGGATATGAAAATGCCAGCATCTTAAAGTACAAAATGTGATTTAATTTTCATGATTTCCCCCTCACATCTGCTAAATCCCCGGCATATCATATCTAATTAAAAGCTGGAAAAAAGGATTAGAAACAATTCTGATTCCACATATTTATTTATTAAAAAAAAAACCTGAAAATGCTAATCAATTCCACTGTGTTTAGAAATAGTAAGGCCAGCTAGACTAAAATGACATTCATAGATGGTTCAGCCCTTCAGGAGCCTTTGTTAACATCCCGGCCATTCTGCCGCCACGTGAAATGATGTACTAGTCTTGAATCAAGAATCTCCCTTTTTCTTCGGGCTGACATATATAATGAACTGAGGCTGACATAAATAATGATCTTTGTTCTTTCAGTTTGATTCCCGGTGTTTGGTACTCTTATGCACCACTTACTCTCGTTGAGAGAACCCGTCCATAATACACGGAGAAAAATAGGATAAAATCCTGCAGGAGACCTTCAAGCTGTAGTAAAGAACACCTTCTTTTATTCCTGTTTTTTTTAAAAAAAATAATAATAATTTCTGTCAACACTGGACTGAGATACAGGAATCCTTGAAAAAATAGTCTTTAAAAAAATTCTATTTGCCGAAAGAGTATTTACCAAATGATCACATTTAAGGAATAACTTTACTGTACTTCCCACCTTTCAGGGAATTAACAGAATATTTTTAGGATACTATTTTGTTTCTTTCTGGCATTCCCTCTGTTTGGAAATCACCTCTACCCCTCCCCCCATCCACTCAAATCCTACCCATTCTTCAAGGCCTGACTCAAATGCTACTGCTCCCCAGTTCCTCTAAATCAGTGGCTCTTAACCAGGGGCAATTTTGCCCCCCAGGAGACACCTGGCGATGTCTGGAAGTATGACTGTTCATCACAGCAGCGGGGCGGGGGGAATGCCCTTGGCATCTAGTAGGTGGAGGCTAGGGATGCTGCAGAACGTTCTGCAATGCACAGGCTGCTCCCTACAGCAAAGAGTCCCGAATGTCGAGAACCTGCTCTCGCTGAACGTGGTCTCTCCTTTCCCTGAAACCCCACAGCGCTGTGCTTTACTTCTTTTATAGTATTACGAGATTATTAACAAAACACTCATCATTCTCAACGACAGTATCTCACAACAGCCAAATGTCAACTATTTACACCAATACAGAGGAACACCAATACAGTTAATAAAACCAAGACAGGGCTGCAACACTGACCTGGGTTTCTATTATACTTCTGCTGCACAGTAAATGAAGTCCTTCAAAGCAGTTGACGGCAGGCTCCTCAGGTCAGTAAGGAAACCAGCCACGAAAGCAGTGCATAAGGAATCTGGCATTGCTTCCAAACTTACAGTAAGATTACTGCCAGTGGGAGGGTGAAAGGTGAGGAAACAATCCTGGGAGCCATGCAGATAAACAGGTGTTGGGCAACAGACTGGTGACTCAAATTGAAGGGTGGTAAGAAATAAATGTGAGGAATTATCAGCAGTAATGCTTACAGCATTAATATATTTTCCCTTTCAATTAAGAGAAACCAACTTACAACAATCACAGTTCTTCTGACTTACTTGAGTCTTACTATCTCTAACTTGGACAAGGTACTCTTCTAAATATTAAGGACAAACATTTCCCAAATCACCTTTGTCAAAGTCTGATCTTCAATCTAAATCTGGGACTGATAGACTTCAGAGCTCTATGACTCAAGCTACAGGACTCAGAATCCATCACCTATTTTTTCAAATAAATAGTAAGCAAGCACAACCACACACTTTATGGACCTCCAATCACAGATACCTGTGCACATCAGTTCAATTTTATTTGATAGCAAAAAAACCCACTGCATATAGTGTGCTTTGTTCTAAAAGATCTTGGTCAGGCGACTCCCTATAACATTTTCAGAAATCCAGCTGATTAGATATTTTATTTCAAGACTCACACCTTCAATTGTGTATTCTGCTTATAAAAACCAAACAAAAACTACACAGGCAACTTAACCCATTATTATAAAAATGAGCAATTATTGTTATTAATATTTTCTGATTTCAGTACCTTAGTTAACAAAAAATATAAACATAGTTTCCTTGAGATATTAAAAAGTCTACTTAATCATTCTTGTAGGTAACCAAACAGATTAAAAGTAATTTAGATCACAAAAGCTGCAAAATGAAATAAACTCAGAAATAACTCAGAATAAGAAATCTTTAAAAATAGCTTTAGACATTACTCATTCGCCAATTTGACTAAGACAGTGGCCCTCTACATGTGAGACCAATTTTATTCAGTTTCCTTCCTATAGCTGTCTACATTAATGACGGAAAAAAACTGGGAACATTTTGCAGGAGCTGGTTTTTTATAAAGATGATAAAACTAAAATGCATACACTTACATCATTTGCCTGGTTAAAAGTGTCAGATAGAGAAGTAGAGCATAATGGTAAAGATGCGACACCACACAGAACTTGCTCAAACTTGAAGCTGGCTTACAATTTAAGAAGAGACATTGTGGTATCAAGAACCCTGGACTCAATCACCTACATAGGCCTGTTCCTGCCTCAAAAAACTATATTGCAAGTGTGATGATATCAACAAAACATATGCTGGGCTACAGTCTGCACAGTGACACTATATGATAACAGATGGAGCTAGGTATAAGACAATGAATGTGTTTTCATCTCATTCTGGTATGCTCAAAAACTGATGAGTGAAAGCATTTTGAATAAAGCACTGTTGTCATCCTTCATTTTCAAAGATGACACTAGCTGACAGAAGGTCTTGTCTGAAAAGATAAATTAGGGACTGTTAGTCTTTTCTCCAGGGAGCACATATAAAGCCAGACCTTTGATTAGGAATCATCTCTGCGATCTGAAATGACTGTTGCCATTTGCAACACTGCCTCTTAGACTTGAGGTCAGTCTTGGCTCAAAACAATCAATTCCATTCCTGATATTGTCAGGCTAGTCTGGCATTTTCTGTGGTTTCTCAGTCATCCAGGATATTTGTTGTCTTATCTTATAATCTAAGTATTATTGTCTAAGTGAGACTACCTGCCCAATTACAATCTAGATTAAAAGATCATGACATGAATAAAATAATCTCATTTTAAATGCTCACTAAGTTTTATATCACCTTACTTTTCCAAAAACACATTCATTTAAAAAACCTTTATTATTTAGCCCAATGAAAGGTTTGAAGATTTTACTATTGTTCTTATTAACTCCATTATTTATTAAACTGAATACACATTTTCCTAGGCTTGGGATTGTCCGTTCTAAACACATCACAGATGATTTCACCAGATTCTCATCTGGACCATATATTCATAATGAAGTCAAGGTACATTGCGGCACTGTAATTTATTATTATCAGAGGTCACTTAAGTCCCTCCAGTGCAAGGTACAGATGAACTTGATTAAATAATCATCTTGTAAATCTAGCACTTGGGTGATTAGTAAATTGATGATTTCAATTACAGCAGCTCTCCAACCCGGGATAGAAAAGCAAAGAAAACACAAAACTAATCATCTTCTCAAATTATTACTGGATGCTCTCCCATGCATATTGGATGCTACATCACCAAAACAGGGAAAAGGTGTATCATTCTTTAACTTATCCCACCCCAAAGGAATGTTACCAGAGAGAGAAGAACAGTAAGTCGCTTTAAAAAACAAATCTTGGTGATGGGAATACAGGCAATTTCTTACCTTCATTTTACTAATCTGTAATTTTTTCGATTTTCTACATTGAATGTTGACTATTTTGCGCTAAGGGAAATATTATTTTAAAAATAAAGAAATTTAAGGTAGCACAATGTGTATTATTAGTATTACCCAGCTTTTTGTTCCACTTGACCAAAAACATAAGGTTCCATCAACAACTAACCTGCTCGGTATGGCCATGATTGAGGTTATCTTTTTTTTTTTTACTGGACAACGCAAGTTGTACAACACTGATCTTGCTTCTCGGGCAGGGAAGAATAGTTCATTTGCCTGACGATCTCGGCAAAAAGTTCATCCACCATTGATTTACTTTTTGCCGATGTCTCCATGAAAGGACAGCCCCATTCTTGAGCCAGAGCTCTGCCTTCTGAAGACATAACCTCTCTTTCTGGTTCCAGATCCACTTTATTTCCTACTAGGATCAGTGGGACTTTTTCATATCTCTTCACTCTGACAATCTGATCTCTCATTGGCTTGATATCCTATGTAAACAGTCACAAAGAGAAAGGAAAAAAATTATGCTATTTGCATAACCATAAAAGAAATATTGCAATATTGCAAGAAGTCATCCTTCAGTAAGTAGAGAAAGCTGAATCCAAAATAAAACCACACACCCAAATAGAGAAAATGTCATTTTCTCCATTGAAGTAGGAACTAGATAATTTCCACAGACCCTACCTGCTGGATTTCTGTCAAGAATATAAAATGTAGGTTGCACACTAACTTTAGGGCTCATTTAATCACTTCTTTCCCTCAGTCGATACTGATGTAAAAAGCAAATTCCCAAATATGATGAATCCATTTGTACAAAAGGGTGTCTGGCCATGTCCTTAAACCTGCCGGCTTGTCATCACTCCTGATAACACCTGTTATCCTAGCACAGGATGGCAGCATCTACGCATTCCTAGCCATTTAGCAAGAGCGCTTGAGAGAAAGTGTTTTAGGTGGGAGCAAAAACACTGCTTTGTGTCTAGAAAGACCAAAGTTAAAAGCAGATTCACACACTTCAATGTTTCATTTTAAATGTAACGGTATGCCTTTATCCTCAAAGTACACTTCAATGTTAGAAATTACTGTACACTAGTGAGCAGCTCCTGGGAAGGACAATGCAGGGGGGAGACTGGGCGGGAAGAAGTCAAACCTTCCTTTGCCTATGTTCGGGTTTACAACTTAAATTTTCTCCCACGTGTATTACTTTTTCTAAGTAATTACAATTAATTACAAAACATAAGAGCCTTAACAATTCTCTAGGAGGGTGAACTTTGGGGGGGCGGGGAGTACTGATTTAAGACATGTTATAGATTTAATACTAACATTACAGTTTTTTGGATTTTTTGGTAACTTAAAAGATTTGACTTAAATATAACACGTGTTTAATTTGAATAGTTACAGAGCACAGTATTCACTTGCAGGATGAAGGAAAAACAAGGGACTGAAAATTTACAAAAACATACAGTCATTTGACATTTGTAACAATTTTGTTTGATCACATATCAATTCAGTCTTCTAGGTTAAGCTTCTTTTCCCTGTGTCCTTATGGAAACACAAGTTCAGCTGAGATTCCAAATTTATGGCATTTGGGCTTAAAAGAGTTTAAGTCTCCATTGAAATGATGGCAGTTTTTCACTCTCTATTTATGTGTATAAAAGAAGTAGCTATAATGGATATCTTATGAAAAACCCTTCAAAAGACTGCCAGCCTCAAGAGAGTCAGCTAATAGAATAACAAATGTCCCAAGGATCCTTTAGAAAGAAAACGCCTGTCAAATAGCACCTTTGGCACATTGGTACTTTCTGGTGAAAAATGCTTTTATAATAGTAATGCTTTGGAATTTAAGCCTACATAAAATGAACTTCAGTTTGGTCACAATAACTTTGTTTCATTTACCCACAACTTATTATCTTTAAAAGAAAAAAAAAATCCTGAAGTTGCTATATCTGGTTACTGGAAAAGCTCACTATAGTACTTTAAGTTAAAATACTAAGAAAAGTGGAATTAGCACATTGGCTTGGCTAAAGCACTTAATGTCTCTTAAGTAAGCAACATTAGTGCATACCTTTAAATGCAGGAAAAAAATATCCATTTCCTAAATCAATGGAGGTCAATATAACGGGTCAATATGAGGTTATTTATTTTCAAGGAATAAATAGCAACATTTATTGCATCTCTTAAAATAATGTTAAACCTCCAGTCTGTCTTCCAGTGAAGGACACGACAGATTTTCCGAAGAAATTGGACCACCTCCAGTTCGGCCACTGGCCGGGGGTTAGAAATCTGCACTTGTTCAGTGTTCCCAGTTCCACATATTTTCTATAAATATTGTCAATGTTATCAGAAACGATTTGGATGAACTGCAAAAAAGGAGAGTCATTCTAGATTTTTGTTCGTTATTAATTCTAGGTACTAGTCTTTTCAATTAGTGACTTCCCTTCACACGCCCCAAGTAAGTAAAATGCCTAGAAGGCAGGTCTTGAGTTCTTCATCTTGCAGCACTAAGATTTATAAATCTGGCTGAGAGACTTGGCTGAGAACAGAGAGGGGGAGGGGGGAAGCAGACGCAGAGGAGTTATCTGTGCAACAGATAATCGGCTCCAAATAATTTTCCTTCTGAAGTGCTCTATTTGCCCGAGATTATCTTTTAAATGTTGTTTTGTTGAGTACATTAACCAAGACTTGTTGACTTGAACAAGCAACTTCAGAAGGCTATATAGTCCAGGCTAAATATACACAAGCTGACATTTCTTTTTCACTTCTCTTTCACTTAAAAATAACTTTAAAACATTTGTTGACGGTTGAGACTTTAGTCCTCTCTACAGAAACAACTCGATACTTTTCCGTGCCAGGAGTAACCTCAAAAATGCGCCATGTCTAACTTTCAAAAGCAAAACACAGTCATTTACGCATGGTGCAAGCAAACCAGAAGTAAATGTAGGATTACCACACCCCCTTCTAACAAATTACAAGACTTGGTTTGATTACCTGAAAAGACTGTTGATTAACCAGACTATAAACCAGGATGAAACCTTGGCCGTTTTTGATGTACAGATCTCTCATGGAGGCAAACTGCTCAGTTCCTGCGGTGTCCAGAATTTCCAGCACGGAGGGGGAAGAGTCCACTTCGATCTCTTTGCGGTAGAAATCTTCAATGGTGGGGTCATATTTCTCAATGAAAGTCCCAGTGACAAACTGCACAGTCAGGGCAGATTTGCCAACCCCTCCGCTCCCTAACACCACTACCTTGTATTCCCTCATGAGTCTCACCTTCCCCAACTCCTACCAGAGGGAGGGAAAAATTACACCCCGCTCGCTGCGGCGCGGCTCTGGGAGGCGGAAGGTGGGCGGAAATCTGCGAACCCGGGAGGAGAGTGCAGAGCAGCCGAGGGCCCAACGAGGGAAGAAGAGGAAGTTAAAGGAGGGGGAGGGGAAAGAGCGAAGTGCCGGGGTGGGTGGGGATGGGATGGTAATGCCCTTCCTATAGGAACTGAAGCCCAGGCAGGGGGCGTGGGGAGAGGGCGAGCCCGGAGCAGCCCGGAGTCGGGGGGAGGCGAGGCGCGCCCCCCGGAGGGAAGGGGTGGGCGCCGCAGGACCGACGGGGGCTCCCGCGGGAAGGCGGGCGTCGGAGGAGCCCGCGGCCGGGGGCTGCCCCGTACCCCTCCCCCGCCCTTCACACAAAGGGGCCCAGGGACCCCGCTTCCTGCTCGCGCCGCCGAGCCGGCCCGGGCCTGTGTGCTCTGCTCCAGTCTCTGCTGCCCGGACGGGTCTCTGGGCCGCGGCTCCCGCGGGCGTCGTCCGGCCTGTGATGGGGCGGGGAGAGGGCGCGCGTTACCCGCCGGACCCCCGCCCGGCCCAGCCGGGCAGCCCGGCCGGCCGCCTCCCCTCCCCTCCCACCGGACCCGGCCACCGCCGCCAACACCGCCGCCGCTTACCCTGCCGTCCGCACCCGCCCGGCCGCCCGGGAGGCTCTGTCACGCCAAGGCCATGGCCATCGGCCGGCTCCTTGGTCTCACCGCCGCCCCTGCGCTGCGGCTCGCAGAGGGAAAAGGGGCGGGGGCCGTCCGGCGGCGGCGGCCGCTGGGACTCCAGGCGAACCCACCTCTTTTTTTTTTCTCACCCCCCACCCCCCCCCACCGCACACACCCGGAAGGGTTTCCCTGACACACTGGTTGAGGTGCCCCAGTTCCCCGAGACTGGGCGGGATCACTTCCGGTGGGGAAAGTCCCACCTCTCCGGGGCGAACCGGGTGGCGCTGGGGCCGCGCCCTGCTGGGCGAGACGGCCAGGGGACGGTTTCGGGTCGGGGCTACGGCCTTGGCGAAGGGCCTCTCCCAGAACCTCCGGCGTCCTCCCTTTTTCCGCCCGGCTGCCCGCAGCTGCTGTTCCTGCTGCCGATGCTGCGGACAGTCCCACCCCGACCTCGCGGAAGCCCCTCCGCGTCTCAGCTGCCCCCGGCCCGGCCTGAGGACTCGATCCGCTCTTGGCGGATCTAACGACCCGGAGAACGCCAAACATCTCCGGACTAGACGCGGAAGGGAAAATAAAACAGCCAAGAAAGTTGATTCTCTTTGCTGGTATTCCTTCCACTTGACATTTTTCGAAGAAACGCGTGCAAATTAGCCTTCGACTTCGCTAATGGTTCTGATTTCCTCTGTGGTGTGTTTTATTTAGCCGCGCCTGACAAATAATTAAACACACACACGGTACTTTTATCATCTGGCAAATCTGCCTTGTCTCCATCAGCAAATGCCAAAGTCATTCCTTTCTTTCTTATCACCAGGCTCGAAAAACAACAGGATTAGAAGTAGACTTTACGGTACTCTAACTCAGCTTTGCCCCATTTTTGATTCCAACCGCTACGCAGCAGGGAAGCCTCGATTGAAAATTGTTTAGGCCAGCAGACTAACTTCTTTTAATCTTTTCATTATCTGCAGGCACAGCAATTTGCATGGCTGGCTCTTCCAAGTTAAAGTTTGTTTTAACGGCCATCCTTCATAGTCTTTGAAATTCAGAAGCAAAGGACTCGGGTTAAACACACTAAGTTTCTATTTTTAGATAAAATTGGTACTTCTTACATATCTTTCCCTCTGCTAACTTTCTATTTGTAAACTTTGTGTCAGATCCACAGAGCCCCAGGATCCCAGAAGCCTAGGTTATATTTTAGGCATGTCACTCCCTTTTTGATTCAGGCATGCACCCAGAAACCTGAGTCAGTGGCCAGTCGAGTTAAGTTGACCCCAAATCCCCTTACTTGTAAGCCCTAATGGCTGAACTGTATAAATAGGGATTTATTACCAAACCCAAATTGTTAGACATTAGACAACAGACAAATTACAGTCGTGTGCAGTCCCACTGTGTCTCTCCCTGAGTACTCCCCAATGTCACTTACAGTATCCAAAGGACAGTTTAGCTCAATTTCTCCTCAGCCTAGGGTTGGTGTCATCTGTCCCGCGAAGTCTCCGGCTCTGGCTCCAGCTGGCCTGAGTCCCGCCTGATATCTGAGGCACTGCCCTCTGCTGGAAGAGGTTTGGTCTATGAATTATGAGTCTCCTCGTAGGTCACTGCTCCTTCCACACGTGCTGTTGCCTGATTTGGAGCTCTGCTGCCCATCTCCCTGGCTAGCCGTCTCCAGACTGTCTGGGGGAATCCACAGCCCTGCACCAGCCCTGCTTGTAACTGAGTCTGGAAATTCCTCTTCTGATCCAGCAATCAGTGCTAAGCAATTGTAGCAAGTCTCTGCTGTTACTAAACTGGCAAAACAGGGTGCCCTTCTTGTTGAGGTGGTCCCACCTGTTGGCGACTCTAATGTGAATGTGTTGGCCAAAGTATTTTGGAGAGAATTCTTCGTTTCTCCCCGCAGGGAAACATACTCCTACGCTCGGTACAGAGTCCGATTGGGTCACTCTCATCGACTACAGAGTAGACAAATGTCACACAGTCTGAAGATCCTTCTAAACTTTCTTAGGAAGGGTATTCGTTACAGCAGCGTCTAGGAAAGTCAACAATTGGAAGTAACTTAAACGTCCTTCAACAGATGATTTAAAAAATAACGTGTACATACACACACACACACATTCACAAAATAAGATACCGTGCAGCTATTAAAAAGAGAAAAGTAGATTTTTAAGTGCTGATATGAAAAGATGGCCAAGATATATTGTAAGGATGAAAAAAAAAGCAATATACTGAACAAATATATAGTTGCTCCTATTGATGTAAAATATGTGGGAATGTGCAATATATAGTTATATAACCATCATAATCTGAAACAGTCATTAATTATCAGTGAGGGGTATTATGAAAGGACTTTCATTTCTCCATATCATTTTAATTTTAAAACAGTGATCAGGTATTATTGGGGGAAAAGGGAAATAAATATAATTTTATAATATTCTAAAGGAGAAAAAAATTCGTTGATCATCCCCTCCTCAGGGAAAAAGAAAAACACCAATATCCTGACTGTCTAGGGGTCAGTGGACAGGTCTGCCCAATTTAAATTCCCTCCTGCTCATCCTCTCCTCCCCAAACATCTCTATACTTAGAAAAGTATTTTCACATACATTACCTCATTAGACTCCAGTTGTTTGCCAGTTCACTCTTATTAGGCAGTGAGAATATAAAGACCGATTAGAAGAGCACAGCCTGGTAGTTGAGAGCCAAGGGCCCTGAATTGAGGGGGACAGGCATTTCAAACGGCAGCTTCCCCACTTCCTAGCTGTGGGACCTCAAGCAAGTGATTTCACCTGTCTGAGCCTCGAACGCCTCACCTAGAAAATGGTGCTAATCATTTAATGTCAGAATATAATGAATTATATGTAAAATGCCTAGCACAGTCCCTTACTCATTATGAACCTTCAATAAATGCTAGCTGTTAGGTTTTTATTTTAAAGATTTAATAAAGTGTTTTTCTAAAAACAAAAAAAATCAGTGAACATGGAGAAGAAAACAAAACTTTTAAAGCCCAAGTATCTCCAAATGGCACAAATATAATAACTCAGTTACTCTTTCCAAAGGTATTTATTGTTAAAGGCTTTTTTGTTTCCTTTCGGGGAAAAAAATGTTTATATGCTAGTACATCTATCAATCCATCTTCTATATGTGTTTTTTAAATTACTACAAAAGTAATCTTACTATACACACCATTCAGCACCTTGCCTTTTTCACTTACTATATCTTGGTGATTTTTCCACTTCAGAACATATAGACCTACTTCATTTTTTAAAATGGCTGAACCACGAATTAGTTAACCAGTTTCCTATTAAAGGACACTGGTTGATTCTAGTTCTTTGCACTGAACATCTTGCACATGTTCTTTGCCAGTTAAACCTTAGGGTGAATTTCCAGTAGCTCAATAATTGAAACAAGGGGTACTTACATTAAAATTCTTCTTGTAAATATTACCAAATTGTCCTTCAAAAGATCACAGTAATTCACATTTCCTATGAACATAGTATGACCAACACAGAAACATATCTGTTTCTTTATAAGGTCACCCTAGGCATTACTAATTGTAGTATTTTATAACTATTGTTACTTGCTTTAGGGTATTTTCAGGACTAACGAATGCAGGCTAGCATTGTAGAAGGAATTTGGGCGTCAAAGTCAGACAGTCCTAACATTGCCCTTTGCCAGTTAGATCTCGATTCCCTTACTTGTAAAGTTGGGCATAATAGCAGTGTCTAACTCATAAGGCTCCTTTGAAGAATAAATGAGTCAATCCATCCAACGCACTTAGCCTTCCAAACACTAACTGCTCAATAAATGTAACTGCGCAAATAATAACTTTCCACTCCCAAGGCTCAAAGTGGGGGGGGGGGGGAGGGGTCACTTCTCCCAAGAGTGTGCCCTTGAGATTTAGAATTTTTGCTTTAATTCTGTGTCAACCTCCACTCCAAAGTAACTATTGCTGGGGCAATCATTTTCAGGAACACAGCTGATTTTTACCATAATGTGAAGAAATCTTAGGGTATAAACTATATGCAGTATCTGTAAGTTACAGGTACATAATCTCATTTTATGCACTTAGCTTGGCACAAGTTTAAAGTGCTAAACAGTTTGCTTCAGGCACTAGTTGTTCACTTCTCTTATTCCTCCCTTCTAGTTTATACCTACTTCCGTTTTGATCCCTGGAGCCCTTAACTGTTCTGGATAATTCCACCTTCCAAGTGAGCCCTCTCACCTTCCAGGTCCTGGAAAAAAAACCACAAACACCCAGGCCATGTTCTATCCACGTCCCAGGCGCTTGCCTTCTCTTTGCTTAAGGTTGCCTTTGAGTTAGCAGAAAGCTAAGTCTGTAGTGTCCTCCGTCTTTGCCTGCGGAAATCTCCAGCAGAACATCGCCTCTTCTTATTTCAGTGTTTTCGGGAGGCCCCTTGATATCAGATCGTCCTGGGTTCTTTCCAGCCTCTAAGTTTCCAATCTTCTTTTTCAAATCATGCCTCCAGCTACACCAGCTGTTAGTTCTGCATGTCAGTCCCCTCCAGGTCCACAGAAGCAATTTTATACCTTTATTATCTTTTTCTCATTATAAAAAATGGTTTTTGAAAAAAACTTTCAAAAAACATCTTGAAAACAAAATTTTTTAAGGGTCATCCCACTACCCAAAGAAAAAAATCACCATTATATTTTAATGCCATTCACAAATTTCTTTCTCTGAGAATGAAAGAATATTTTTTAAACTAAGAATGGGGTCGTATAATTTTGCAAGCTGCTTGTTTTACTTACTGAAACTTCATGTTTGTGTAAAGTATTAAAAATACTCACGTAGCCCTCATAGCCTGAGTACATCTTTTCCCGCATAGCTTTGGCATTCGTATAACCCCAATTAGTATTTAATCACACTTAACCTTGCCCACCTGGAATCCTTCATCCACCCAATGGGATTTCACCAGAAGGGCTGCTTACCACAGAGGCCACTACCTGAGCCCAGCCAGGCAAACACTCCTCTGGAGACACAAAACTCTTTATTTTCCAGATATGACGGCAGAGAGAGTTAGTTCCTTGGAACTCAGGGGCCTACTAAATAGGTATGTACCTAAAACAGATCTGAACTCCTTAATAATTTTTCCTCTCCATTTCATTTTTAATTTCAAAGGTAGTAGTTAGGAAAGCCTTTTGTTAATTTATTAAGTACCAAATAAATGTAAGGAATTAGTTTTAAAAATAACCATAATCTTTTTATTGTTTATATCTGCATGTTTATTGAAAATTTTAATCTGTTGTATAACCATAGCCTTCATTTCTGTGCATCTGAATCACCTGGGGGTGTTGTTAAATTACAGATGGCTCCGTCTCAGCCCCAGAGTTTCTGATTCTGGGGTAGGGACCACACTTTAAGCACCACTGTTCTAAAAAGTGGTAGGACTTTGTACTTGGACCTTCCCTGCTCAATATACATTAATCTATCCACTCATTCATTCATTCATTCATTCATTCACTCATTCACTCACTCAACACACATTGGTTGAATTCCTACTTTACACCAAGCACTTTGCTAGATAGTGGGAATAGAAAGATGGATAGGACACAGTGCCCTAAAGAGTTCATGGCCCTTTGAGGAACACAGACAATGCAATCAATATTTATATTATAGTGTGGCAAGTGCCATGGTAGAGATATGGCCAGCGTGCTCCTGAAGGGCATCAGGGAAGGATTTTTGGATGCAGTGATTGGGCTGTAGGCATGGACGCCAGAGGGGTTAGTAGGGGCCAGACCCAGCTAAAGAAAAGCCTTATGTAGTAAGCTAAGGGGTTTGACTTTTGCCCTGGAGGCCGTAGGAAGTCATGGAAGGTGGTTTTTGAAAGGTCGAGCAGTGCTGCACTGAGCAAAAGTAGAGGATTCAGAACCCAGGCCTAAGTTCAAAAATTGGCTTTGCTACTAGTATGACCTGGGGCAAGTTACCTAATCTTCTTTGGGTCTCCCTTTCCTCATGTGGAAAGGGAAAAATAGTATTTACCTTATTTAGGTGTTGTGAAGATTAAGGAAGAAAAAGTACCTAAATGCCTGGCATGTGCTAATGAATGATGATTTAATGAATGGTGATTATGATCAGGTTTGACCTTTAGAAAACTAAAGACATGGAAGACATGCCTCTCAGATAACTACAATTCATTTGAAACTACCAGGCTAGTTCAAACATCAAGGCCATATTTGTCATAGTGGCAAGTTGGATGATTTAATGGTATAATAATAATGATCTATTGATTACAGACTATATTCCAGGTATTGTGCAAAGTGATTCACACACATTTCATTTAATTCTTGTAATAGCTTTAAGAGTTAATTGCTATTATTATTATTCCCAATTTTACAATGAATGGAATAAAGCTCAGAGAAGTTAAGTAATTTGTACAAAGTCACACAGTTTGTCAGTGGCAGAGCTTGAATTCAAACTCAGGTCAGTCTGACCCCAGAGCCTACACTGTATTAACCACCTTGTTTCAGAGCAAGCAGTTCTGTTTCTTTGGCATATAGAGTAGTGAATGAGTGGTAAGACAGTGTTAAAATTTTCGGAGTTATCTTTCTGTTTCTCTAAACTTGAGCAAGGCTGACTGTTCCTACTGATTTCCTATCCCCTCTGAGAGCATGCCTCCATGACCTGCCAGGGGCCACTTAACTTGGGTCTGTGGCACTTCCTGTTGATGCCGCGGTTATCACAATTACATTCCACAATGCCCTGGAGACTTTGCAACAGGGAACCTCCTTCTCTTGCCCCTGGAACCATATTCAACTCCATGCGAGGAGGCAGGGAGTAAGCTTAATTATTTTTCATACTGTTATTACAAATAGCAGTTCTTGTTTATTGGGCACTTGCTATGCGTCAGGAACTTTGTAGAACACTTCAATCCTCACTGCAACCCACAGCAAGTACTACTATCCCTAGTTTAAAGAGGAGGCAACTGAGGCTCAGGGAGGTTGAGTAACTTATCTAAGATCACACAGCTAGCAGATGCAGATTCAAGCAGAGAACTGGTACATTCATTTTTACAAACCTTACATTTTTCATTTCTTGCCTTGCCTCTGTAGCTAAAACACTTCCAAACACAAATGTAATCCTCTTGAATGCTTCTACTGCCTACATGACTTAGTTACCAGACAATAGTTCAAACCCTGTTTTTAATGATGTGTATGCAAATAATGCCTGTTGCCTCAAAATTATTGCATACCATAAGAAGTCATTTTTTGGCTATTATCAAAAAGAAAAAAAAAAACAAGTAACAAGTGTTAGTGAGGGTGTGGAGAAAAGGAACCCCTGGTACACTTTTGGTGTGAATATAAATTGGTATGCCTATATGGGAAACAATATGGAGGTTCCTCAAGAAATTAAAAACAAAATTACCATCTGATCCAGCAATCCTACTTCTGGGTATATATTCAAAGGAAAAGGAATCACTATCTCAAAGAGATATCTATACCCCCATGTTCGCTGCAGCATTATTTACAATAGCCAAGACATGGAAACAATCTAAGTGTCTGTTGTTGACAGATGAATGGATAAACAAAATGTGATATATATATATATATATATATATATATATATATATATATACACACACAAACACACATATATTTTATTTTATAAAATATATATAAGTATATATTGTATAATATAAAATATATATACTATTATATATAATATATATTATATATAATATTATACTATATTATCATACTATATATAATATACTATGTATTATATATTATAATAATCTATAATATACATATTATAGATTATATATGTTATATATATATTTATGTATAAAGTAAAATGCTTCTCAGCCATAAAAATGAAGGAAATCCTGACATTTGTGGCAGCATTACGCTAGGTGAAAAAAGTCAAACAGAGAAAGACAAATATGGTATGATCTCACCTATATGTGGAATCTAAAAAAAACCAAACTCACAGAAACTGAGTAAATTGGTGGTTGCTAGGGGCAAGGGTGTGTGGGAAATGGGTGAAGGTGGTCAGAGGGTTCAAACTTCCAGTTATAAGATGAATAAGTTCCGGGGATGTAATATACAGCATGGTGACCATAGTTACCAATACTGTATTGTGTATTTGAAAGTTGCTAAGAGAGTAAGTCTTAAAAGTTCTCACCACACACACACAAATGACGTAACTGAGGTGAAGGATGTGTTAACTAACCTTATCATGGTCATCATATCACAACATATACATACATGGAATCGTCCCATTTCACACTTTAAATGTACACAGTGTTCTATGTTAATTATGTCTCAATAAAGCTGGGGGAAAAAAGAAGTCATTTTCCCCTCCCCCATTTACTAATTCATTCTTTTTTGCAAATGGTAGTTTATAATAGTTACATACAGGGCTAAATTTTGGCTGTTTAGTATAAACCCTCAGTGTGAAATTGAGGATTCTTAAATAGTTGAAAAGTATGGTTATGAAAACATTGTGAATTCCAGTCCCACCTGATTCAACTTCTAAAGGGAATTTATCCTCAGTCCCACCTGATTCAACTTCTAAAGGGAATTTATCTGAAGTGTTCACAACTTCCAGAAAGTGAAATTCTGACCTCCTTGGGCCTTCATGTGCTCTCAGGAATTCCCCCAGCAGGTAACCAAAATTGAGAATAGAAAGAAATTGTCTTCACATTGAATTCTTAGTCATTTAAAAGGACTGGTGTCTGAACACTTTAAAAGGCTGATATATAAATATGAGAAATGATGTTTAGATAGATATTATTTGCCAGAAGAGATTGTTGTTATTGCTGAACTCATGGCACTGTATAAATCCTGTTAATTTTTTTTTTTTTTTTTAGAGCAGCTAGTTGAATATGCAGAGTTCCAGCACTAGGTGTCAGCAAAACATTAAATAGAAACTCCCACTTTTTTTTCTTTATTTTTCAAAGTTTTCATAACAATAAAAATAAAATACATTTCCTGGATTTTAGAAAAGACGACACAACACACTTCCTTGCCGCTGTGACATCATTGGAAGAGAGGCACCAGAGGGAATCACCATGGCTCAAGAAATCGTAAGTCTTAGTTTGACTTTCAACTTTGAATGGCCTGGTATGGTACTCAATTTTGTGTCACCTGGAAAGCTGAGGGATTAAAGTTTTGAGGTGAGGGTGAACTAGTTCCTAAAATTCTAAATAATGAATTCTTTCACACAGAGAAATCTAATTTTCAAGCTGACCACAGCACTGGTGCCAATTAACTCATTGAATGCTTTTCCCATGTGAACAAGATGAATAAAATTAATATAATGGTTCACTTTGATGAGACTCGGGAGTTGTCCCATCCTATGTCTGGTCTGGTGTATAGAGAGATTTGAGAAACATTTGTGTGACAGTTCTTTCCTAAAGTTTGTAATAACCTAGGTAGTGTATGTCTCTAATCCTTCCTTCACACTTCCACAGTGTCATGAAGCAAGTGTGTTTGAAGCAAGTCTGACTACATCTTTCTTCTGATTTCAGCAACTCCCTATCAAGATAAACTGCAAATTCATATGCATAGAATATAAGGCCACCTATAATTTTGTCCCTGCTTACCTTCTGCATCTACTGAGATGATCATATGGTTTTTATTCTTCAATTTGTTAATGTGGTGTATCACGCTGACTGATTTGCAGATATTGAAAAATCCTTGCATCCCTGGGATAAATCCCACTGGATCATGGTGTATGATTCTTTTAATGTGTTGTTGGATTCAGTTTGCTAGTATTTTGTTGAAGACTTTTGCATCTATGCTCATCAGTGATATTGGCCTGTAATTTTCCTTTTTTGTGTGTGGCATCTTTGGTTTTGGTATCAGGTTCGAAAGTATTCCTTCCTCTGCAATTTTTTGGAATAGTTTCAGAAGGATAGGCATTAACTCTTCTCTAAATGTTTGGTAGAATTCACCTGTGAAGCCATCTGGTCCTGGGCTTTTGTTTGTTGGGAGTTTTTAAATCACTGATTCAACTTCAGTACTGGTAATTTGTCTGTTCATATTTTCTATTTCTTCCTGGCTCAGTCTTGGGAGGTTGTACCTTTCTAAGAATTGTCCATTTCTTCTAGGTTGTCCGTTTTATTGGCATAGAGTTGCTCGTACCTGCTTACCTTCCAAGTACATCCCCCACCTTCACATCCTTTATGTTCTAGTGCAACTAAACTCATCACGGTTTTAGTAAATTTGCACCCAGTCTCAGGGCTTTAGATACCATCTTTTATACTGCAGACTCCTGAATTTCCATATGCAGTCCAGACCACTCCCCTCAGCTCTAGATTCACTCTTACTCTATAGCTGTACTTGTATGTATTCAGACATCTCAGATTTAACATGTCCAACACTGAACCTTGACAACCACCTCTCCTCAAAAAAAAAAAAAACCTCAGTAAATGGCAATTCCAGCTTGCAGCTGTTCAGGCCAAACCCCTGTGGTGGTCCCTGAGTCTTCTGTTTCTCTCCTGCCATATCCAATCCATGTGGAGATACTGAAGGAATTACATTCATAATATATCCAAAATTTAACCACTTCTGTTACCAAACCAAACTTGAGTCCACTCATCTGAGTGCAGTAAAGCCAGTCTACTGACACCAGGTTGTGGTGAAGGAAAGTGCAGCATTTATTGCAGGGCACCAAGCAAGGAGTCCAGACAGTTAGGGCTTAAAAGACCCAAACTCCCCGATAGGTTTCAGCAAAGCATTTTTAAAGGCCAGGTGAGGGAAGGGAGTCCCAGGGTTTGTGATCAGCTCGTGCACAATTCTCTGATTGGTTGATGGTGAGGTGACAGGGCAGTGTCACATGGGTTAACATGATCAATCCTTAGGCGTCAGTAGGTTTGGGGGCTATGTGCTCATGGTCATCAAGTAGTTAATTTCTTCCATTTGGTGGGGGTTTAGCATCTGCAAAACAACTCAGGAAATGTGCATCAGATACTGTTACCTAGGCACTGTAGAGAGGAGCTAAAGCAGAGGATATGGGGAAGGGGTCTGTCCCGGGAAAGTCCCACAGGGTTCTGGTTGGTGATATTTCTTACCACCTCTACTGCAGTGAATCTGGTCCAAACTACCATTTCCACTTTCCTGGACTATTACTCTAGTCTCCTAACTGCTCTTGCTGCTGCTGTACTTACCCCCCACTCAGTGTCTTTTCAACACAGGGACCAGAGTGATCGTGTTACAGCCATAAAACCCTCCAGTGGTTTTCCACTTCACTCAGAGTGAGGTCAACATCCTTAGAATTGTCTAGAAGGCCCTGCATGATCTGGCTGCTCCAAAATGTTAGGTACACTCTGACACCAGCCTTTGTACTTGCTGTGCCATCTGTCTGGAATTCTTTCCCCAGAGGCACACAGC
Organism: Balaenoptera borealis; assembly: GCF_965194805.1. Classification (NCBI taxonomy): domain Eukaryota; kingdom Metazoa; phylum Chordata; class Mammalia; order Artiodactyla; family Balaenopteridae; genus Balaenoptera; species Balaenoptera borealis. The sequence goes on from NC_138881.1 coordinate 110,614,938, forward strand.
TCCCTTCCTCTCCTTGGGTCTTTTACTCAAAAGCTGCTTCTGCAATGAGGCTACTCTATATAAAATTGTAAACCACCCCCCCCAATACAATGCCTTCAATCGCTCTTATCTGCTTCATTTTTTTGTTTTCAATAACACTTATTCTCTTCTAACTAGGCATTTTGTTTAGTATATTTCCCCTGTTAGAATGTAAGTTCCACGAGGACAGGGATTTTTCTCAGTTTTGTTCACTGCATATTCCAGTGCCTAGAACAGTGCCTGCAACATAGTGTTAAACATGATTAAACTGCTTATACTATTATGCATATATGATATTTCTTTCCTATGTACCTCTGTTTATGATATGACTTCTGCCTAGAAGTCTTTTCCCTCTCTTCATTTTTTCCCCTATGGATTTCTTATCGGCATTCTTTTTAAAAAATATCTTTATTGAGATATAATTTGCATACTATATAGTTCATCCATTTAAATTGTACAATTCAATGGTACTTACTATATTCACAGAGTTGTGCAACCATCACCACAGTTTTTAGAACATTTTCATCCCCTCAAAAAGAAACTTTTTAGCTACTGCCCACCCTGTACCCCCAATCCCTCCACCCCTAAGCAACCACTAATCTGCATCTCTATAGGTTTGCCTGTTCTGGGCATTCTGTATAAATAGAATCTTATAATATGTGGTCTTTTGTGACTGGCTTCTCTCCCTTAGCATCATGGAGAGGCTCATCCATGTAGTAGCATGGATCAGTATTTCTTTTCTTTTCATGGCCAAATAATATTCTATGGTATTGATATACCACATTCTGTTTATCCATTCATCAGTTAATGGATATTTGGATTGTTTCCACCTTTTCACTATTATGAATAATGCTACTATAAACATACAAGTTTTTGTGTGGACATACATGTTTTCATTTCTCTTGGGTATATACATAGGAGTAGAATTGCTGTGCCATATGGTCATTCTAGGTAACTATTTAAGAAACTGACAGACTGTTTTCCAAAATGACTGCACCATTTTACATTTCCACCAGCAGTGTATAAGAGTTCCAGTTTCTCCTCATTCTCCCCAACATTTGTCATTGTCTAACTTTTTGATTCTAGCCATACTAGTAGGTATGCCATGGTATCTTTTATCATTTTGATTTGCCTTTCCTTGATGATTAATGATGTTGACTTCCTTCCTTCCTTCCTTCCTTCCTTCCTTCCTTCCTTCCTTCCTTCCTTCCTCCCTCCCTCCCTCCCTCCCTCCCTCCCTTTTCTTTCATTCTAATTTATTTTTTATTGAGGTAACATTGGTTTAAAACACTATATGAGTTTCACGTGTACATTATATTTCTACATCTATATACTACAGTGTGCTTACCACCAAACATTTATTTCCATCTGTCACCATAGAGTTGACCCCCTTTACTGGTTTTGCCCTCCACCCACCAAGCTTTTCCCTTCTGGTAACTACTACTCTGTTCTCTCAGCATCTTTTCACATGCTTTTTCATCATTTGTATATCTTCTTTGGAAAAATATCTATTTAGATCCCTTTCCCAGTTTAGAATTGGGTTACTGGTCTTTTTATTATTGAGTTGTAAGTGTTCTTTATATATTTCAGATACAAGTTTCTTAACAGACATGATTTGTAAATGTGATCTCTCATTCTATAGGCTGTCCTTTCACTTTCTTGATAGTGTCTTTTGAAGCACAAAAGTTTTAAATTTTGATTAAGTTCAATATATCCATTTTTTTCTTTGCTTGTGCTTTTGGTGTCATGTCTAAGAATGCTTGGCCAAATCCAAGGTCATGAAAATTTAACCTATGTTTTCTTCTAAGAGTTTTATAGTTTTAGCTCTTACATTTAGGTCTTTTATCCATTTTGAGTTTATGTTGTGTATGGTGTGAGGTGACGGTCTAATTTCATTCTTTTGCACGTAGCTAACTAGATGTTCCAGCACCATTTGCCAAAAAGACTAAAACAAGATTTTAATGGCCTGTTTGTTGCAGAAGATGGGATGTATTCCATAGTCCAGTGGTTCTCAAAGTGTGGTCCCCAGGGCAGTAGCATTGGTATCACCTGGGAACTTGTTAGAAGCACAGAGTTTCAGGTCCCATTGCCAACCTACTGAATCAGAAGCTCAGGGGGTAGGCCTGACAATCTAGGTTTTAATAAGTCCCCCAGGGGATTCTGATGCAAAATCAAGTTTGAGAACCACGGCAAGTCAAACCAACTGATGAAGTACTTGTACTTAATGAGCATCTCTTGTATGGATCATCTCCCTTTCCCCCTTACACCTGGTCAGGCCACCAAATCCTATCGATCCTTTCTTATTAATATTTCCTGCATTCATTTACCACCACCTTTACCCATTCTGAGCCTCACTATCTTAGTTCAGTTCCTCATCACCTCACACTACAAGAGCCTCCTAATACCCCACTCCACCTCTTACATTGTCCTTTCCAGGTTGGCCCAAGATTCCTAGAATATTGTACGTGTCAGTCAGTGCCCTACTGAAAAATAAGTGATAATGCCTTATCACCTCCAAGATGAAGCACACATTCTTCACTTGGGCAATCAAGGATCTCCTTCATTTGGTTCCAAACTGACTTTAAAATTTTTTTTCACTTATGAATCCTCAACAGGAACTGCTATATATCTAAATTTTTCCTTACACATACCATGAGAATTTTTACCTCTGTACCTTTCCCTTTTCTAACTCCCACCCCGTACTCACCACCTCTCCTGTTTAACTCCCACTTCTCCCCTAGATTTTAGCTTTGATGTCTTAACTTTTAGGATGCCATTCTTGGGTGCTTTAGAAAAGGTAAGGTACCCCTCCCCCTCCTCTGTGCTCCCACAGAACACTGTACTTACACACTGTATTTTAACTGTCTGTTTGTCTCCTCTATGAATGTGTAAATTTCATGATGGCAGGAATCTTGTTCATTAACTCAACAAATATTTATTGAACAGTACTGTGTGCCAGGCCCTGTATCCCCCACACCTAGGAGGTATTCAATAAAACTTTTAATGGATTAAAATGAGGGTTATCCCTTTTTATGCTTGCCCCTCCAGCCACATATTGCTCTGTAAACCATGATTTATGGAGGATGAGTTTTTGGACACTTAAGATGACATCCAAAGTAAGTGGTGTAAAAAACATAAGAGCTATGGACCTAATAGCAAAGAAGAAGGGAAGGAAGGAAACTTGTCCAAACTCATCAACTACAACATGTTAGGCACCTTATAGGAAATAAAGCCCTTTATTTTCTTCCTCTCTTTTATGTGAATTTGCAACTAAAATTAAATATGTGCAAATAAAGAGAATTTATCATGGGAAAGTAAATCTTTTTTGGCATATATTTGCGTGTCAGAAAAGATGAGCATTTCATATTAAGATTAGGAAAGAGTCATCTGGGTGTGAATTGTGTTCCACTATTCATAATTTATAGGTAGATTATAAATATTTCTTCCCACCTCTTACCCTACTTTCCTCTCTAACCATCACTGATTAATGACATCGATTGAGAATGCATCTGACTTGGGAAAAGTTAGCAGAGAATAACAGTGGGGATTCCAAAATGTTTTCAGACAGCCTGGAAAGTTCAGCCTCCTTTCAGTATTCAGGAAACACTGGACTATGAACAGGATTCCAGATTCATCTAAGGTTAAGGTCAAAGTTTCCAAACTAGGGGCTGTGGATCCCTTAAGGGTTATATAAAAAACAAACATTGTCTATACACAATAAATAGATCTGGTACATATATGCGAAACTATGGACTGTAAAACAGAAGAACATGAACTTCATCTAAAATACGACTACTATTCAGAGGTAGCCACAGTTACATATTGTTAAATAAACTTTTATTTTAGAAGAGATTTAGATTTATAGAAAAATTGTGAAGATAGTACAGGGAATTCCCATACAACCCACACTGTTTCCCCTATTATTCACATCTTACATTAGTATGCTACATTTGTTATAATCAATGAATCAGTATTGGTTCATTATTATTAATGGCAGTCCATATTTTAGTCAAATTTCCTTAGTTTTTACTTAATGTCCTTTTTCTGTTCCAAGATCCCATCTATTACATTTAGTTATCACATTATAGTTAGTTGTCATATTTCTTTAGGCTCCTCTTAGTTGTGACGGTTTCTCAGACTTTCTTACTTTTTGATGATATTGACAGTCTTGAGGAGTACCGGTCAGGTATTTGTAGAATGTTCCTCAATGGGATTTGCCTGATTTTCTCATAATTACACTGGAGTTATGAGATTTGCGGAAGAAGACCCACAGAGGTAGAGGGGCATTCTTATCAACCCATATCAAGGGTACTAAATGTAAGATATATATAAATATATATATATATATGTACACACAAATATATCTTAATAATATATATATTACTATATTGTACATACTGTTTTGTACCCTGCTGTTTTCATTTAAATGCCTATTGTGAAACCCTTTTCCATGTCATTAATAGCAGTATATGAATAATCTAAAAGTTCATTTTTAACTTTTAATGGCTTTAGAGGTACATTTTGTCTCCATATCTTTCTTCAAAAGATGGATTTCCCAGATCCAATTCCTATCGTGTGCAAGACGGTGTAATCTGTTTACATTATAAAAGGGGTTCTAATTAAGGAATTTGGTTCCTATACCCTGGCATTGCACACTGAGGACTCTTGGTTGAGTTGGACTTTGTGAGCTATTTTCATGTACCTGTTGAAGTTTCCTTGGGGTCAGTGAGATGTGAGCAGGTGAGAGAAAAGTATAGAGGATGGGTTAGGTAGAGAATTAAGAAAAACAAGAGATTTTTCTCCTTGTCAATTGCATTATTATGAACTTTCATCAAATCTTTAACCGTGGTCATTTTTAAGTCTTTTGTCATTTACAGACAGTTCTGGGTGTACTCTGATGCTTTTGCAAAAATGTTCCTATAAAAGGGTTTCATCTTCAAGGAATTCATGGAAAAGACTCTGACAAATACAGGTTTCTGGTAACTGACTATACTGCTGAACTGAATGAATAAGCATTTTCAGAACTCTAATGGAAAAATGATGAATTCATAAAAGTGCTAACAAAAGATCAGGATAAAAAAAAATTAATTACATGGGACTGAGTGAACTGATGAGGATGATTATAAATTTTGTGACTTTCTGTTTGAATTAAAAAAAAATCCCACAAGGACTCAGAGGCAAAAAATATACAAATCAATTTTTACTGCAAAGTAAAGGAGCTGTTACAGTGGAGGATTACTGGACTGAATGTCAATATTATGAGATAGTATGAGTGTGTTTCGTGTTTGGTAATTGCAATCATTGTTGCTTTTGCTGTGGTCATCCATTTACAATGCTTGGTGTCAGTTTATTTATCTCTTGTAAAAATAAAATACAGTGTGTGTGTGTGTGAAAATAAAATCAACACAATTATACCTATCCTCTTTAATTTTTAAAGTTTCTGTGCATTTTGGTCAAAAAGATGATTACGGTTAGATTCGCTTTCACATTATGCAGACAAACCTTTCAAATCAATAATTGGTCCTTCCAAAGTAAATTGTACTCAGAGCAGCCTGAGTCTTCAAGGTATGTCGTGTTTCATAATTATTATTAGAACTTGCTATTTAAAACAAAACAAAACAAAACAAAAACAAAAAAAAAGAAAAACAAGAGATTTTTAGACTTTCACCTGAAGGGGGAGAATCCAATTCACAGTTACTACCTGGGATAGTCTCAGAATTGAGAGTCTCCAAAGGCTCTGGTTTTGCTAAACCACAGCATATTTCCATGAGTTAAAAGACAGAAGATATAGAAGATATGTGGCAGTAGATGGTTGTGTTATTTTAAAATTATATATATATATATATTTTTTTTTTTTTGGCTGTGTTGGGTCTTCGTTGCTGAGCACGGGCTTTCTCTAGTTGCGGCGAGCGGGGGCTACTCTTCATTGTGGTGCGTGGGCTTCTCATTTGCAGTGGCTTCCCTTGTTGCGGAGCACGGGCTCTAGAGCACAGGCTCAGTAGTTGTGGCGCACGGGCTTAGTTGCTCTGCAGCATCTGGGATCTTCCCGGACCAGGGCTCGAACCCGCGTCCCCTGCATTGGCAGGCGGATTCTTAACCACTGCACCACCAGGGAAGTCCAGAAATGATATTTTTATGGTTTGAAAAGTGACCCCAAACAACTAGCTAATTTGTGCTTTGGTGTAATATTTTATTAAATATTAAAATTTGGTTCTTCTGGTTGGACTTTTGCCTAATGTAATCATAATATAATCATATCACATAATCACATCATTTAAAGCAACATTTTGATTGAACACAACTTCATATTTTGGGTGTTACTGGCAATTGGACAATATTTTCTTACTACTCCAAAAGGGGCGAAGGTAAACAAACTGCATTATTGTTTATTTTTAGATCTGCTTATACTGATCCAAATACATATGTCATTAATATCTGCTAATGTTATTATTTGAATGAAGTAAAATTAAGCATGTATTATTATGAATAATAGGGATTTTTGTTAAATATTTCAGACTGACTGCTGGGTACTATAAAAGAGGTTCTGCTGATTTTTGCCTACACATCAAGAAAAACACATATGCAGTATCATGTTAGGAAATGAGTGGCTGGGGCTTGAACTGGGACCATTATACCAAAGTGTAATATATTTCCAGCAGTAAATCAGAAGTCAGAGGAGTTACAGAAATAAGACCGCCAACCCATGTTGGATATACAAAGTTCATTCAAGTAATAAGCAACCAGGAGATCTTATCAACCACTGAAATGTGGCATGCTGGCTGCAGCAGGGCACTGAGAAGTGTGAAGGTCCGGGTTTGAAAGCCTGCTCCTAAAGCAGCGTGCCAGCTGCTTATGTAACACAGACCCATCACTTCTTCTCTCTGAGTTTCAATCTCCTAAGGCTCTTTCTAGCTCTAGTTGTCTATGAATCTATGATTCTACTCAGTTGTACAAGACACTGTCCATGTTCTTAAAAATCAAAATAAGGATTTGAACGATTCCATGAACATTTAGCAACCATTTGCTACTGGGACTCAAGAAGGCTTCAAGTACTGAGCTAGAGATAGAACGTATAAGTGACGGTGACACAATTCCAACAACAAAACAAAGCTATGACGTTTGTCTTAGCTTCAATTTCATTTATCCTGCTCCAAATATCTACTTATACACGGCTAATATGAAGTGATAATATTGATTTAAAAACAAATATGCCAGAACTGAAGCATGTGTGCAGTCTCTTTGAAAAAAAATATCCTTGAAAGATTATTCAGATACTTGATAAGTCCCTTCATGGCCTGTGGCACATGTTCAGATTTACTCGGTTGGAATAGATCTTGGTCATTGGAGAATAGACGAGGTGTTTGGGAATAGCCATGTGTCACTTAGAGTGAAGTCAAATGAATAAGAGGAGTGATAGAGCTAGGCCATACATTTTGAGTTGAAAATGAAGTGTGACAATTAACAAATGAGACTGGTTTTCTTGACAGCCTTGTAATTGGCTCTGAAGGCAATTCTTGTTCCTAGAGATGTTTTGAGTATCACAAGAATAAGTAGATGTTCTCCCGAGGGAAACAGTTTGAAAGGCAACACTACTTCTCTGGCATGCTTGTGATTTCAGGGTTTGTTTAGTTACAAATACCAGCTATATTATAAACAGTTATATATTATACCTGACCGATCTTTGTTGTTACAGTTTTGGGACAAGTAACATCTTTCATCTGAAGGAAAACATCTTAAAGTAACACTTACTGAATCTCTCCCTCCTCTCACGAATCCATTAGGTGTTAGATGCAACCCTTATGAAGTAGGCATCATTTCCCCCATTTTATAGATGAAAAAACTGAGGTTCAAAAAAGTTAAGTGGCATATCAATAGAAATCAAGATCTTGGAGTTTGCCAAGGATCATAAAAGAACCCTCCTCCATAGTGTATTCGAGGAGTTCTTACACAGTTAGCAATGTTTGTAGCATTAGTACAATCCACTTTCTTTTTTCTGGGTGTTGTAACACCATTTTAACCAACCAGAGTATACCATTGCTTCCATACTTGCCTCCCAGAGACTAATGTAATAAACATGATTTTTTATTTATTTGCTACTTGTTTCTCAACGCTAACCCTTTCAAATTTGCCAGTTAGGTACAAAAGGGTTTTCCCCTCTTTCATTGCGTGGTTGCCTTCTCTTATTGTGCTTCAAGTCTCTTGACCCATAGGGCATAGTCACCTTAGTTCCTGATAATAGTTCTTTTAACTAGTCTCCAGACTTCTAAAATTTTTTATAGCCAAGAAAATAGTAACTATCCAACCCTAGGTAATTTACTGATTACCTAGGTAATCATTCTGAACTGTTTTCTTATCTTTCACCTAGAGACAAAAATGTTTACCTTACCTCCCATCTCAGGATTGATGGATGGCCTGAATGCAGTAATGTATTTAAATGGATGTTGAAGTATAATGCATGGTATAAAATGCCCAGTATTGTTTTTTCACGTTAACTATGTGATTGACTAACCACTAAACCAATGTGGATTTTGATGTAATTTGATCTAGGTTCTGGGCTGGCTCCAGAGAAAGATTACCTTCTTTGTCTCAGCTCCAGAAAGCAAAAAGGAGTCATACATTACTAAAGATCAGGCCATGTCAGATGTCCTTTTGACAATTAACCATGGCAGCTGTTACTACTCATTGTCAAAAACATTCGATTATATTTCACAATATATACAAATATTGAATCATTATGTTGCACACCGGAAACTAATATAATGTTATATGTCAATTATATCTCAATTTTTTTAAAGTTTAAAAAATGCAAAATACAGTTTTGAGTTGAGAAGCTTTCTTAAAATCTAGATTGTTGCTGCTTCACCAAAAAGATACAGAATGTTGTATAAGACTTGCTTTAAGTTGTATTACAAGCTAATAAAAGTTGAAATTAGTAACACACACGCACAAATCCCCAAACCCCATTCAATGAGATGTTTTACATCAGTGAACCAAATGAGGACAATTCTTCCAAAAGGCATCCCCTGCAGAGGGAAGCTGGTTGGTCTAAACAGGGAAAACACGGAGGAAGGAGCAAAAGATCTCAGTGCAAGAAGCAGGGGGCCTCCCAGGGCTCTCAGCCCTGAATCTTGCCCACTATTTGAAGGCAGGCAAGGCTCTGGTGCATTCTGATCATCAGTTTCTTTAACTAAAACAAGAGGAGGGACAAAGAATAATGCTTCGCTTATCTCATTGGGTTACTGTGAAGAGATTTGTCAACCGTAAAGAGCTATGCACAACTGAGGAATTAACAAATGTTTATTGAGTGCCTATTGTATACAGTGCACACAAATGAAGCATTCACGTACCTTCAAGAAACTGGCAGTCTACTAAAGAGAGAATAAAATGTATAAAAATAAGAAATGTGAGGTAGACAATTGTCAGTGCCAAAATAGAGGAAGGCATTATTCTTACATGTCTACAAATAAACTAGGTGGTGATTGGATTGCTCAATAAGATGATTAAAATGGTGAAATGATCATTCTTAGGCACAGGGCTTTAGCATCACATTTGCTTTATTCCTTGTACTTAATTAATGTATTTTTCAATTAACGAACATTTACTGAGCAACTACTATGTGCTGGTTCCTATGCTAAAGGCCACAAATATACTGGGAGTTAAAAATGAATGTTCCTGCTTTCAATGAACTTATACTTTAGAGAGGAGACAAAAACGTGCAAAGACGTTGACACAAGGTATCAGGGGTAATGGAGGACACTTGGACAGGTTCTGGTAGGGGGTAGCACAAAGGAAGCAGTGATTACCTCTTGGCGGTGGTGGCAGATCTGGGAAACTTCATAGAGGAGGTGCCCCTTGAGTATTAAAGAAGAAGGAGGAATCCCTCAAGCAGACAAGAGGTAAGGAAGCAAGGGCATCTCTGGCAAAGGAAAGGACATGAACACAAAGGCAGAGGTGCAAAGAGCCTGCGGAGTGAGGGCAGCTAAATGGTTCTAAGTGGCAGCACTGAAATGGGCTGTGGGAAGGGAAGGGGCACAGAAAAAAAGATGAGATGACTTTTTTGGGGTGGTGTATCACTGTCTATTGCATAGTCATCCCCGTTGGTTAAAGTCTTTCTCTGTGAATTCCTTTTCTTGTTGGGGAAAAAAAAAACAGTCATGAAAACTTCAATTAGCCATTCAGGTTTCTAGAATTCCAAAGCAGTTGTTAGCTCCTTAAATGTTAGTATTATTCTGGAGTACTTGTCAACTAAAGTCTGCACCATCCATGGTTCCATTGCTCCCCGTCCCCGCCCCCCACCCCGTGGCTGCATTTGCAATACAGTTTACCAGTCTGGTGAGAATGGGTCCTTTAGCTGGCGAATCTATTGGCTACTGTGTTAGAGCTCACAGAAATGAGTGCTTGGTGCTCCTAAGAAGTTGACATGTTTGTGCTCTTTTGTGATCTATTTCCCCCTCAAAATGGCAGAGTCTTTATCTGCAGTTGACTCCAAGCTATCTTGCCAGAGCATCATTCCTGCCTGTTCAATAGGAGCTAGTATAGTGCAATAGCCATTTGCCGTAGGGGAATTCCATTACCTCCCCTTACCAGCAAGATAGATTCTGTCTGGTGTTTACGCTGAAGATGGAGGAAATTTAATTAAATTCTTTCAAGTGCTAGATTTACTTACACTATCAATTTGCCACTAAACCCACCATTCTCATTTTGGAGAAAGAGGATAGGACCATATGTCTCAAACTTATCAACTGTCGGCACTTCCAGTAATAGCTTTCTGCTTAGAATCAAAGAAAGGTTTGAGTTTTTGAGTCCCCCAAAGCCCTCTAGTTAGAACCTTATGGACTTCGTGATTTGGAACTGAATTGACTGTACACTTTTGTTTATTGGAATGAGTTTTGCAATAAATCCAGTATCTTGTTTGCAAAATGTCTTAGGGCAAAGTTTGGCAAGTTCTCCAAAGGGTAGTTCTTTCCTCCCACCATTGCCTGGTGAAAACTATGCAAGAATTAGATTAAACAACACCACCACCAATAAATCATCTACACGTTTGGCCAAGTGACAAAACACTGCCCTGTGGGGAAAGCCAGAGAAAGCAAGGATAAGGATATACATTAATTGCCATGAACATATATAAAGATAAAGAGAAACTTGGCAAAAATTTCTGATGGCAAAGAGAATGATTTCATAATGCTGTCCAAAAAATGGTATTATAGGAAAGCTTCTCCCACTGAGTTTAGATGACTATTTAATTTATAGATGGAACAGAAATACATATGCATGTTCACATTTCTCTAATTTGTATCCAAAATGTCTGATATTTGAATAAAAGCTCAAAACAAAAATCCCATCCAAAATCTAAAGGGACATGGGACCTGTCCTCAAGTAGTACAGTTGAAAAGATAAGACTTCCACACATAGCATCATTAAACTCAAAGAAAGTTTGTTATGAGGAGTGAAACGCACATAACTTAGTGCAAAACTTCACAGTACAGACACGCATCCGGAGCTCTGGGAAGTTAGGAAGAAGAACAAGGGATTAATAGTAGCTCAAGTCTTAGAGTTTCATGAAGAATGTGATCTCAAAGGTTAGGCACAGTTTGAATGAGACATTCTGACTGAAATTCTGATTGAGAAAAGGGGGAAGAAAGAGCAAAAGTATGAGAGAGTGAATATGATGGGCAGAGGGCAAAGAAGAGGCCAGGCTGTTTAGGATGGAGTACGTGAGAATGTTGGTGTGGCATGGTAGACTCAGACTTAGCAATGCAGGCTTAAGAATTTGGGTTGGGTTCCACAGGCAAAGAAGAGCCATCAGGATCCATTGAGCAGTGTAGTGACATGATGAAAGTAGTGTTGTGGGAAAATTAGACCAGGATTTATGCAATTACATATGGCCATCCAGATGGCAGATGCACCAATTGCAAGGATACTTACTTGCCAGTACAGTGAGCAGTGAGATGACTGTGAAAGGAAAGAGGTTGAAGGCTGGCATAAAATCAGGCCATGATGGAGGCTAGGATCAACCTGGATGAGTTCAGATGGGAAGAACAGATAGTTTCAAGTGGCAATATGGAAGAGTTGAGATGAAACATTCTGATCATTCCTATATAGCATACTCAAAAGAAACCAAGTTAAGAAGGACACTAAGGAGAATAAGAGAGTTGGAATAGTGAGGTCCCATTATTATGTGACCCCTGCCTCTCTCTTCAAACTAATTTTGATGCATGTGCCAGTCATATTGAACTGCCTATAGTTTCCAGAAATCAATGTTTTCTCATCTCTCCAGGCCTTTGCCCAGAACACTCTTTCTCCCATTTTTCCTGAATGCAATTGTTGTAGGTAGAATGGGACCCAAAGATACCCAGTTCCTAATCCCTGAAACCTGTGAATATGCTACATTACATAGTAAAAGGAGCTATGCAGATGTAATTAAGGTTATGGAACCCAAGATAGGGAAGATAATCCTGGATTCCAGGTGGGCCCAATCTAAGCACATGAGCCCTTGAAAGCAGAATTTTCTTGAGCTGGAGTCAGAGATATTTGGCAGAAGGAGGAGTCAGAGAGATCTAAAGTGTGAGAGGAACTCAACTTGCTGTTGCTGTAGGGAAGCCACATGGAAACCATGGGAAAGAATGAAGGTGGCTTCCAGGAGCAAAGACTGGCCTCTGGCTGACAGCAAGCAAGGAAATGGGGACCTCAGTCCTACAACTGCAAGGAACTGAATTTGGCAATCAACCTGAATGAGCTTGGAAGTGAATTCAATTCCAGAGCCCCAGAATGGAATGTAGCTGATGACACCTTGGTATTGACCTATGAGACTCAAATCATAGAAACCAGCCAATCCACACTGTACCTAGACTTCTAACCTGCCGAACTAGGGGATAATAAATGGATGTTATTTTTTTTAACATCTTTATTAGAGTATAATTGCTTTACAATGGTGTGTTAGTTTCTGCTGTATAACAAAGTGAATCAGCTATACATATACATATATCCCCATATCTCTTCCCTCTTGCGTCTCCCTCCCACCCTCCCTATCCCAGGCAATGATTTCTTTGGTAATTTGTTACAGTAGCCTTAGAAAATGAATATAGCACCCTTTAACTCTGAGCTCAAACATCATACTTCTGGGAAGGCTTCTCTAAGGCCCTCTTCTGGGTTCCCATAGCCCTCTATATGTTTCTTTACAATGGCAAAGATGACATTATATGGATGTCATCTGGGTGCACAGCTGCTTCCCTCCCTAAGTAGTGAGTGCCTTGAAGGAAGGGACCGTGTCTTATTCATTTTGAATTTATATCTGTAGCACTTAGCACAGTGCCTGACGGTTAGCAGGTAAATATTGCAGAGGAAAGAAAATGAAAATGGGAGGAGGAATATGTGGCTAAGAGGCTGAGAGAGAAAGGGTAAAAGAAAATGGAATGGCTGCCAATAATTGCTGAGTCAGTAGGGCTTAGGAGCAGTGTGGTAGTGATAGTGGCTGGAGATGTAAATAAATGCAAAAAGAAGACCTAGGAGTTAGAAGGGATCCAATCAAAAAATGGGCAGAAGACTTGAATCGACATTTTCCCAAAGAAGACATACAGATGGCTAACAGGCACATGGAAAGATGCTCAACATTGCTAATTATTAAGAGAAATGCAAGTCAAAACAGCAATGAGACATCACCTTACACCTGTCAGAATAGCTATCATCAAAATGTCTACAAATAATAAATGCTGAAAAGGATGTGGAGAAAAGAGAACCCTCCTACATTGTTGGTGGGAATGTAAATTGGTGAATTTACATGTACCAATGGAGTACATGTATTGGTACATGTACTCCATTGGTACATGTATGGAGTTTCCTTTAAAAACTAAAAATAGAACTACCACATGATCTAGCAATTCCACTCCTGAATACATACCCAGAAAAACGAAACCACTAATTTAAGAAGATACATGCACCCAAGTGCTCATAGCAGCACTATTTACAATAGCCAAGACATGGAAGCAACATAAGTGTCTATCCGTAGACCATTGGATTAAGAAGATGTGGCATATTACACAGCCATAAAAAAGGAATGAAATTTTGCCATTTGCAGTAATATGAATGGACCTAGAGAATATTATGCTTAGTGGAATAAGTCAGACAGAGAAAGACAAATTCTATATGATATCACTTATACATGGAATCTAAAATACAATATAATACAAATGAATATATATACAAAACAGAAACAGACTCACAGACATAGAAAATATACTAGTGGTTACCAAAGGGGAGCAAGAAGTGGGGAGGGACAAATTAGGGGTATGGGATTAACATACAAACTACTATGTATAAAATAGATAAGCAACAAGGATATACTGTATACCCATTATCTTGTAATAATCTATAATAGAATACAGTCTGCAAAAATACTGAATCACTGTGCCATACACCTGAAACTAACACAATACTGTAAATCAGCTATACCTCAATTTAAAAAAGAGTTAGAAGGGAATACCAACAATAAACAAGCTTAGAGGACTCTAGAAAGGCTCTAAAATCGCAGACATTAAGTTCCGCCCACCAATTATGCAACACAACTTCCAACGTGTTTTTTAGTTCTTCACTCTTAAACAAGAATGGATAACTAAAGGTCACCAGTCACTTGAAAGAAACTCTAACTTGAAGGAGTTAGGCCAACACAAAGAGAAAAGAAGGAATTGAAACAATGTAGAGAGAAGAAGAAAATGTCTATGAAACAATAATTAATATCCTTAAGAAATAAGACAAGATATGGTATCACTAAAACAAGAACATGATTATATGAAAGAAAAATTAATCAAAGAACAAAAGAGTTCCTGAAAATTAAAAATATAATAGCAAAAAATATCAGTTAATAGGTTTGAAGATAAAGTTGAGGAAATCACATAGAAAGTAGAGCAAAAAGATAAAGAGATTTCATTCATCAAAATGGCTTGAGTGCTTATTATGTGTCAGATGCTGTTCTACACTCTTGGACTATATCATTACATTATCATCATCAACAACAACAAACAGATAAAATCCCCTGTCCTGGGCTTCCCTGGTGGCGCAGTGGTTGAGAATCTGCCTGCTAATGCAGAGGACATGGGTTCGAGCCCTGGTCTGGGAAGATCCCACATGCCACGGAGCAACTAGCCCCGTGAGCCACAACTACTGAGCCTGCGCGTCTGGAGCCTGTGCTCCGCAATAAAAGAGGCCACGATAGTGAGAGGCCTGCGCACCGCGATGAAGAGTGGCCCCCGCTTGCCACAACTAGAGAAAGCCCTCGCACAGAAACGAAGACCGAACACAGCCATAAATAAATAAATAAATAAATAAAATTTAAAAATCCCCTGTCCTTATGTAGCTTACATTTTGGTGGACAATATGAGAATAAAGAAAAGTTGAACAATCCAAGCTATCCATCATCAAACTAATAAGAATTTCCAGAAAGAAAACAGAAAATAGTGGGAGCATACTATCAGTGAAATAATGCAAGATTGTTTTCCCATCTCCAAAAGACATGGGTTTCCAGATTTAAAGGGCCCATCTAGCACAAGAACATTGTGAGATTCCAGAATACTAGAGATAATAAAAAGAGCCCGAAAACTTCCTGAGAGAAAAATAAAATAAGTCACACACAAAGTATTGGGCTTCTCAATAACAAAATTGAAAGCTAGAAGACAACGAGGGTAATGCCTTCAAAATTCTGAGCAAATGATGATTTTCAGCCAAGAATGTTATCCTCAGTTAAGTTGTCAGTAAATCAGAGGGCAGAATAAAAAACATTTTCAGATACGCAAGGTCTCAAAAATGTTACCTGTCATGCACCCTTACTCAGGAGGTGATGCTCAACCCAAACAAGGATGTAAACCAAGAAAGAGATTCACAAAACAGGGATTCCATCCAGGGGAGAGATGAAAGGAATTTACAAGATAACAGCTGTACAGCAAGTTCAGAAAGCAAATGGTTCAGATTGGAGCAGGCCAGAGGGCCCCAGGAGGGATATTTCTAGGGAGAAAAAGCCCTCAAAACCCAAACAAAACAAAACAACATAACAAAACTTTGAGATAATCTGAAAGCTTTGCTTTCCTAGTTTACTTCCTGACTCACCAGTGAATAACATCTGTGTACTCATAATGATGCAAACTTTAAATTGTGATATAACTATTGGGAAAATAGAGGAGGGGAGGGGAATTGTAAGAAAATTGAATCCTCATCTACTATAATATGACCCCAATATATTAATTGTAATGAATCAAAAGACAACAATGAATGCATGTTATTTAGCAATATGGAAGTAAATGTCAGAAGAGACAGTTAAAAAATTGAAAGTGAGGTAGGGCAAGTTGGGAGGAAGGGAAGACAAGGAGATGGAGTCTTGCTTTTTTTTTTTCTTAAGTAGTATAAGCCTTTAGATACAGTAGTATACCATTGTAAATCAGTATATATTAGATACAATAATGATTAATTTGAAAAAGAATCAATGGGGGTTAACATAAGGACAACAGGTGTTTTTTAACCTCCAGTTTCTAAATCCTCTGCCCACGGTTATCCTGTGGTTTTGTCCTGGCCATAATCAGAAAGGAAAGGTCTGATAAACTCTTTCACTCTGAGATCCTAGATGCTTAAGGGGCTATCCTTGAGGAGGAGTGTCCTGGGGAGTGGGATATATATTTTTTAAAGAGGAGTTTGGAGCAAGGCAACGCTAAGCAAGGAATAATTTCTAAATATGTATACATGGGCATTAGCACAAGTCCTGACCAGAATGGGATTTGGTTACATGGGTGGGCGGGTGATATACTTTGTAGTGTGGGAGATTTCACTATGTTCTCAAATAGAGTCATGTAATGAAACCAAACATTTGTATTGCATTTATAAAGCACTTTCACCTAGGTCATTTTATCTGAGTCCCATAAGGTCAAGATCATCCATGAATAAAGACGGAGCAACACTAAGATCCAGGACTGGCCACCAGTGATTCTCTGTATCACTCCACCAAGGTGCTTTCTTGAGAATTTTATGTGGCCTCCTCCCTACTGCCCTTAAAAGACTCACTTGGCCACTGAACTAATGCTGCACATGCCCCAGCTCTTCCAGAATCTCTCCACCAATCTGCCCTGGCCCCTGATTCTTTTCTTTCCAAGGCAAGCGAAGGAAAGGCAAGAGTATCAGCAAAGGACAGTCAGGCAGGTGAGGTTGGGTGGAGAAGCAGTTGGGGAGAAGCAGGGCCTCAGTGTCCTTTCTGTTTGGCGACTGGAATGATAAACATGGCACCTATGTGCTCTCAGTGCTCATCTCATCAGATTTCCAGACTTGAGCCCTTTCCAGTGCCTAACACTCAAGGCAGAAGACGGGCCTTTAGAGTCCTGTGTACTAACAGAAAAATGTGAACAAAGGCATAATCGGTGCCCTTTGATCAGCAAACCACCCAAAGCACAAATGCAGCAGTCTTCACAGAAAGCTTATCAGCCTTCCCAGCAAGGAACCAAAAACTACATGCAGGGTCTGCCCTGTCAGGGCTTCTCTGACTGTCTCTATACAGACACCTGGCAAGCTGGAGGCAATGTCCTAATCAGCACCTTGAGAAAACCTGCCAACCTCAGCCAGGAGCCTGGGAAGGTTCCCCACTGTGGGAATATTGGGAGGGGCCAAGCTTGGGAGGGGAAAGAGAGGAGTGATGGGAACTTTGTTCTGAAGTTCTTCAGGGGGCGGCCTCTGGGAGTGCCCTGGCATCTACTGTTTGGCCCAGTTTTGAGAATGTGGATCCGTTAACTATTGGCCCATTAGTGGTTGCATCTCCTCAGGCAGGCCTCCCTGTGAAGCTAGGATGGAGACGGATGGTGCCTGAGCAGTAATGATGCCTCTGCCACATTTCTTCTGTTTTCTGATAGCTCCTCCTTCTGTCTTTGAGACCAATCTAGGAGACTGTAGACCCCAGTTTACCCCCTCCGTGCATCTAGGAAAAACAATGAGATCAACAGAAACACATTCACATACAGGTATTTGAGATTGAATGAGACTTCACCCGGATGCTTTGCATTTTAACAGAGGAGACATGAGAGAGAGCAAATCTTTACATAGAACTTAAAGCACTAACACATAGCCTGTGGCTGCCTGCATTCAAAGACACATGGAAGTTTAGAGCTAGCAGAACCCCTGGAAATCACCTGTCCGCACCCTCCCTTTACAGAAGGGGAAACTGAAGCCCAGATAGAGGAAAGGACTTGTTCATAGTGTTTAAGGAGTTAGTGGCAGAGAACCCAAGTTCTTCTATTTGTGGTTCCATCATCCCCTGAAATGTTTTCCTTCTCTGCATAGTTAAAACTGTTTCATCACCACTGGGAAGGGAGGAAGAAAAAGGAAGTACAAGGTAAGCCACTTCCTTCCTTTTTTAGTTCTGGGATGGATTTTATTAAAAAAATTTTTTTTTTTATTGAAGTATAGTTGACTTACAATGTTGTGAGCCATTTCCTTTTAAGGAAGTAACTCAGAGGTTGCAGGCATCACTTCCCTACACGTACTTAATCATATGACCACACGTAGCTTCAAGGGAGGTTGGGAAATGTAGTCTTTATTCTGTGGAGCCAGGTTCATTGCTAAATCTCAGAGATTTATCTTACTAAAAGAAATAAAGCAAGAGAATGGGCAGTGGTAGGAACATCACAGTCTCTAACACATGCTGATTTGCTTCCCTCGTATGGGAAAAGGCAATTTTAGAGGGGAAGTTGTCTGATGGTAGGCTAGGGAGGGTCTGAGCCAAAACCAATTAAAGAGTTAATAGTGCTTCAAGATTACTGGTTTGGGTAATGGGCCAGAAAAATATGTTTACACATTCTGGATTGGCTACCCCCCAAAATTTAGCAGGACAGGATAAGGTGATACAAACCTGATCAGAATGTCCCCAGTAGAGTCACTGCTATCTTTAAGCTGCATCACTCAGATCTCCTTACTCAGTTCCACTTTGCCTGACTTGAAAATGTCAGGTCAGTCTCCCTGTCTGTTCATATTCCTTGAGAAGGGCATCTTCTCCAGCTGGAGAGAGAAGTCTGAGAAGGGGGATCTGAATATTTCAAGTCAGGTCCAGATCACTGCTGTCATTCTTTTAGGTTGGCATGTCAAGTGCTGGGAATCAGTAAGATGGCATTGCTGTAGACTCACAGCTAGACAGAAGCAGAGATGCGAGCTGGATCAGTCCACTGAGATGAGGTGTAAAGCAGGGACAGGCACATGTTCAGGCAAGCAATCAGTGCCAAAAGGTCTACGATGAAGGGGAAACCTGGCCCAACATAGGAGTCCTTGGAATAGAGGAGTCCAATTAGTGGACTGGTGCCATGGAACAGAGGAGTTCAAGAAACTGGCAGCCATCTGTCCACAGGGAACATAGTCTCAGCCACTGACCAGGGCTCAGAGATAGGGCTCTAGCCCCCAAGCAGTGGGGCAGGTCTGAGCACTTCAGGATTGCAGGAAATGAAGAGTCAGGGTAGGGACCAGAGCAGATGCAGAGTATTATGAGCTATGGTGTTCAGGTAAGGAAGGAGGGACAGTGACTCAAGAAGCAAGTATCCCAGGGCTTAAGCTTTATCACAGACTGCAGGAGAGAAAGGAGTTTATTATGCTCGCATCTCAGAAGACAACTCCTCCCAGTCCCTGTTATATCTATTATCCTCTACTCTGTGTTCCAATTAGAAAACTGGGTATCATCTTTGACTCTTCCCTCATCATCTTAACCTATCCTATTCATGATTAGCAAGTCCTATGTATGCTATCTTCTGATGTTCTCTTGAAGCAATCCAAATATTTCCAGCCCCTCTGCCATTACTTAGTTCAACCAAACAAAATTTCTCTCTCCTGAATTAATGCAACAGCTTTCTCACTGGCCTCCCTGACTCCACTTTTGCTGCCCTACAATCTATCTGTTATATGCTGAATTGTGTCACCCAGCCAGATTTGTATGTAGATGTCCTAACCCCCAGTAACTCAGGATGTGACTATATTTGGAGATAGGGCCTTTAAAGATGTAATTAACTTTATTTTTTTTGATAGCTAATTTTTAATAGTTGTATAATTACAAATGGTCTACTAAACTACCAAATGTGTAAAGTACCAAATAACTAATAAAAGATCCTTTAAAGTATACTTCAATTTTTCTAAAACACCAACCCATTTTATTTTCTTTACTTTTTTATTGGGGTATAGTTTTTTTTACAATGTCGTGTTAGTTTCTACTGTACAGCAAAGTGAAGTAGAGTTCCCTGTGCTATACAACAAGTTCTCATTAGTTGTCTATTTTATACATATTAGTTAGTGTATATATGTCAATCCCGGTAATTAAGTTTAAATAAGGCCATTCGGGTGGGCCCTAATCCAATGTGACTGGTGTCCTTATAAGAAAAGGAAATATAAGAAATAGGTACAGAGGGAAGTCCATGTGAAGACACAGTGAGAATATGGCCCTACAAACTGAGGAGAGAGGACACAGATGAAAGCATCCCTGCCAACACCTTTATCTTGGATTTCTAGCTTCCAGAACTGTGAGAAAATTAATTCTGCTGTTTAAGCCACCACTGTTTAAGCCACTCAGAAAGTCAGTGACACTTTCTTATGGCAGTCCTAACAAACTAGTACACAATCCTCTACACTACCTCCAGAGGGACTTAATGCAAAGTTGGTCATGTTGGTTGTCTGTTTAAATCCCTCAATGGGCTCCTGCTTTCAGTTTCACCATGAACAACTAGAAATTAAACTAAATATTTTTTGAACATCTTTCTTGGCGTATAATTGCTTTACAATGGTGTGTTAGTTTCTGCTTCATAACAAAGTGAATCAGCTATGCATATACATATATCCCCATATCTACTCCCTCTTGGCTCTCCCTCCCACCCTCCCTATCCCACCCCTCTAGGTGGTCACAAAGCACCGAGCTGATCTCCCTGTGCTATGTGGCTGCTTCCGACTAGCTATCTATTTTACATTTGGTAGTGTATATATGTCCATGCCACTCTCTCACCCTGTCACATCTTACCCTTCCTCCTCCCCATATCCTCAAGTCCATTCTCTAGTATCACCTGGAGAGTTTTTAGACTATACTAATGCCCTGCCCACTGCACCTATCACTTACCCTCTGAGCAAATGAATCATACTCCCTGGAGTTGGGTCCTAGTTGATTCCAATAGTCCCTTCCCTCGGCAGATTCCAGTGTGCACCCTACATGGAGCACCACTGCACTACACCATGACCTCAAGTATATTTGCTATGTGACACTGCTGAGGATTATCTATTTTTTAAGAATTATTAACTACAAGGATTCAACAAGAAGCCAGTGCTTCAATATTTATTTATTAGCTAGGCCAACCACCCTGGTGACTCATGATTCTGGGAAGAGAATGTTACCCTTCCCCCTCCCCGTGTCCTCAAGTCCATTCTCTACGTCTGCATCTTTATTCCTGTCCTGCCCCTAGGTTCTTCAGAATCATTTTTTTTTTAGATTCCATATATATGTGTTAGCATACGGTATTTGTTTTTCTCTTTCTCACTTACTTCACTCTGTATGACAGTATCTAAGTCCATCCACCTCACTACAAATAACTCAATTTCATTTTTTTTATGGCTGAGTAATATCCCATTGTATATATGTGCCATATCTTCTTTATCCATTCATCTGTCGATGGACACTTAGGTTGCTTCCATGTACTGGCTATTGTAAATAGAGCTGCAATGAACATTTTGGTACATGACTCTTTTTGAATTATGGTTTTCTCAGGGTATATGCCCAGTAGTGGGATTGCTGGGTCATATGGCAGTTCTATTTTTAGTTTTTTAAGGAACCTCCATACTGTTCTCCATAGTGGCTGTATCAATTGACATTCCCACCAACAGTGCAAGAGGGTTCCCTTTTCTCCACACCCTCTCCAGCATTTATTGTTTGTAGATTTTTTGATGATGGCCATTCTGGCTGGTGTGAGGTGATAACCCATTGTAGTTTTGATTTGCATTTCTCTAATGATTAGTGATGGTGAGCATCCTTTCATGTGTTTGATGGCAATCTGTATATCTTCTTTGGAGAAATGTCTATTTAGGTCTTCTGCCCATTTATGGATTGGGTTGTTTGTTCTTTGATATTGAGCAGCATGAGCTGCTTGTATATTTTGGAGGTTAATCCTTTATCAGTTGCTTCATTTGCAAATATTTCCTCGCATTCTGAGGGTTGTCTTTTCGTCTTGTTTATAGTTTCCTTTGCTGTGCAAAAGCTTTTCAGTTTCATTAGGTTCCACTTGTTTACTCTTGTTTTTATTTCCATTTCTCTGAGAGGTGGGTTAAAAAGGATCTTGCTATGATTTATGTCATAGAGTGTTCTTCCTATGTTTTCCTCTAGGAGTTTTATAGTGTCTAGCCTTACATTTAGGTCTTCAACCCATTTTAAGTTTATTTTTGTGTATGGTGTTAGGGAGTGTTCTAATTTCATATTTTTACATGTAGCTGTCCAGTTTTCCCAGCACCACTTATTGAAGAGGCTGCCTTTTCTCCACTGTATGTTCTTGCCTCCTTTATCAAAAGTAAGGTGACCATATGTGCATGGGTTTATCTCTGGGATTTCTATCCTGTGCCATTGATCCATATTTCTGGTTTTGTGCCAGTACCATACTGTCTTGATTACTGTAACTTTGTAGTATAGTCTGATGTCAGGGAGCCTGATTCCTCCAGCTCCATTTTTCATTCTGAAGATTGCATTGGCTATTTGGGGTCTTCTGTGTTCCCATACAAATTGTGAAATTTTTTGTTCTAGTTCTGTGAAAATTCCACTGGTAGTTTGATAGGGTTTGCATTGAATCTGTAGATTGCTTTGGGTAGTATAGTCATTTTCAAAATGTAGATTCTTCCAATCCAAGAACATGGTATATCTCTCCATCTGTTTGTATCATCTTTAATTTCTTTCATCAGTGTCTTCTAGTTTTCTGCATACAGGTATTTTGTCTCCTTAGGTAGGCTTATTCCTAGGTATTTTATTCTTTTTGTTGCAATAGTAAATGGGACTGTTTCCTTAATTTCTCTTTCAGATTTTTCAACATTAGTGTATAGGAATGCAAGATATTTCTGTGCATTAATTTTGTATCCTGCTACTTTACCAAATTCACTGATTAGCTCTTGTAGTTTTCTGGTAACATCTTTAGGATTCTCTATGTATAGTATCATGTCATCTGCAAACAGTGACAGCTTCTTTTCTGATTTGGATTCCTTTTATTTCTTTTTCTTCTCTGATTGCTGTGGCTAAAATTTCCAAGACTATGTTGAGTAATAGTGGTGAGAATGGACAACCTTGTCTTGTTCCTGACATTAGAGGAAATGGTTTCAGTTTTTCACCATTGAGAACAATGTTGGCTGTGGGTTTGTCATATATGGCCTTTAATATGTTGAGGCAAGTTCCCTGTATGCCTGCTTTCTGGAGGGTTTTTATCATAAATGGGCATTGAATTTTGTTGAAAGCTTTGTCTGCCTCTATTGAGATGATCACATGGTTTTTATTCTTCAATTCATTAATATGGTGTATCACATTGATTGATTTGCATATATTGAAGAATCCTCGCATTCTTGGGATAAACCACTCTTGATCATGGTGTATGATCCTTTTAATGTGCTGTTGGATTCTGTTTGCTAGTATTTTGTTCAGGATTATTGCGTCTGTGTTCATCAGTGATATTGGCCTGTTGTTTTCTTTTTTTGTGACATCTTTGTCTGGTTTTGGTATCAGGGTGATGGTGGCCTCATAGAATGAGTTTGGGAGTGTTCCTCCCTCTGGTATATTGTGGAAGAGTTTGAGAATGATAGGTGTTAGCTCTTCTCTAAATGTTTGATAGAATTCGCCTGTGAAGCCATCTCGTCCTGGGCTTTTGTTTGTTGGAAGATTTTTAATCATGAATTCTATTTCAGTGCTTGTGATTGGTCTGTTTATATTTTCTATTTCTTCCTGGTTCAGTCTTGGAAAGTTGTGCTTTTCTAAGAATTTGTCCATTTCTTCCAGGTTGTCCATTTTATTGGCATATAGTTACTTGTAATCTCGCATGGTCCTTTGTATTTCTGCAGTGTCAGTTGTTACTTCTCCTTTTTCATTTCTAATTCTATTGATTTGAGTCTTCTCCCTTTTTTTCTTGATGAGTCTGGCTAATGGTTTATCAATTTTGTTTATCTTCTCAAAGAACCAGCTTTTAGTTTTATTGATCTTCGCTATCGTTTCCTTCATTTCTTTTCCATTTACTTCTGATCTGATCTTTATGATTTCTTTCCTTCTGCTAACTTTGGGGGTTTTTTATTCTTCTTTCTCTAATTGCTTTAGGTGTAAGGTTAGGTTTTTTATTTGAGATGTTTCTTGTTTCTTGAGGTAGGATTGTATTGCTATAAACTTCCCTCTTAGAACTGCTTTTGCTGCATCCCATAGGTTTTGGGTCATCGTGTTTTCATTGTCATTTGTTTCTAAGTATTTTTTATTTCCTCTTTGATTTCTTCAGTGATCTCTTGCTTATTTAGTAATGTATTGTTTAGCCTCCATGTGTTTTTATTTTTCTTATAGATTTTTTCCTGTAATTTTTATCTAGTCTCATGGCGTTGTGGTTGGAAAAGACACTTGATATGACTTCAATTTTCTTAAATTTACCAAGGATTGATTTGTGACCCAAGATATGATCTATCCTGGGGAATGTTCCATGAGCACTTGAGAGGAAAACGTATTCTGTTGTTTTTTAATGGAATGTCCTATAAGTATCAATTAAGTCCATCTTGTTTAATGTGTCATTTAAAGCTTGTGTTTCCTTATTTATTTTCATTTTGGATGATCAGTCTATTGGTGAAAGTGGGCTGTTAAAGTCCCCTACTATGATTGTGTTACTGTCAATTTCCCCTTTTATGGATGTTAGCATTTTCTTTATGTATTGAGGTGCTCCTATGTTGGGTGCATAAATATTTACAAGTGTTATATCTTCCTCTTGGATTGATCCCTTGATCATTATGTAGTGTCCTTCTTTGTCTCTTGTAATAGTCTTTATTTTAAAGTCTATTTTGTCTGATATGAGAATTGCTACTCCAGCTTTCTTTTGATTTCCATTTGCATGGAATATCTTTTTCCATCCTCTCACTTTCAATCTGTATGTGTCCCTAGGTCTGAAGTGGGTTTCTTGTACACAGCATATATACGGGTCTTGTTTTTGTATCCATTCAGCCAGTCTATGTCTTTTGGTTGGAGCCTTTAATCCATTTACATTTAAGGTAGTTATTGATATGTATGTTCCTATTACCATTTCTTAATTGTTTTGGGTTTGTTATTATAGGTCTTTTCCTTCTTTTGTGTTTCCTGCCTGGAGAATTTCCTTTAGCATTTGTTGTCAAGCTGGTTTGGTGGTGCTGAATTCTCTTAGCTTTTGCTTGTCTGTAAAGATTTAGATTTGTCCATCAAATTTGAATGAGATCCTTGCTGGTAGAGTAATCTTGGTTGTAGGTTTTTCCCTTCATCACTTTAAATATGTCCTGCTACTACCTTCTGGCTTGCAGAGTTTCTGCTGAAACATCAGCTGTTAACCTTATGGGGATTCCCTTGTATGTTATTTGTTGTTTTTCCCTTGCTGCTTTTAATATTTGTTCTTTGTATTTAATTTTTGATAGTTTGATTAATATGTGTCTTATCTTGTTTCTCCTTGGATTTATCCTGTATTGGACTCTATGTGCTTCCTGGACTTGATTAACTATTTCCTTTCCCATATTAGGGAAGTTTTCAGCTATAATCTCTTCAAATATTTTCTCAGTCTCTTTCTTTTTCTCTTCTTCTTCTGGGACCACTAAAATTCAAATGTTGGTGCGTTTAATTTTATCCCAGAGGTGTCTGAGACTGTCCTCAATTCTTTTCATTGTTTTTTCTTTATCCTGCTTTGTGGTAGTTATTTCCACTATTTTATCTTCCAGATCACTTATCCGTTCTTCTGCCTCAGTTATTCTGCTATTGATTCCTTCTAGAGAATTTTAAATTTCATTTATTGTGTTGTTCATCTCTGTTTGTTTGCTCTTTAGTGCTTCTAGGTCCTTGTTAAACGTTTCTTGTATTTTCCCCATTCTATTTCCAAGATTTTGGATCATCTTTACTATCATAACTCTGAATTCTTTTTCAGGTTGACTGCCTATTTCCTCTTCATTTGTTTGGTCTGTTGGGTTTTTGCCTTGCTCCTTCATCTGCTGTGTGTTTCTCTGTCTTCTCATTTCGCTTAACTTACTGTTTTTTCAAGTCTCCTTTTTGGAGGCTGCATGTTTGTAGTTCCCGTTGTTTTTGGTGTCTGCCCCCAGTGGGTAAGTTTAGTTCAGTGGGTTGTGTAGGCTTCCTGGTGGAGGGGAGTGGTGCCTGTGTTCTCCTGGATGAGGCTGAATCCTGTCTTTCTGGTGGGCAGGACTGCATCTGGTGGTGTGTTTTCGGGTGTCTGTGACCTTAGTATGATTTTAGGCAGCCTCTGTGCTAATGGGTGGGTTTGTGTTTCTGTCTTTCCAGTTGTTTGGCATAGGGTGTCCAGCACTGTACCCTGCTGGTCGTTGAGTCTAGCTGGGTCTTAGCGTTGAGATGGAGATCTCTGGGACAGCTTTCGCCCTTTGATACTACATGGAGCTGGGAGGTCTCTGGTGGACAAATGTCCTAAACTTGGCTCTCCCACCTCAGAGGCACAGGTCTGACACACAGCCAGAGCACCAAGACCCTGTCAGCCACAAGGCTCAGAAGAAAAGGGAGAAGAAAAGAACAAAAGAAGTAATATAAAATAAATAAAATAAAATAAAGTTATTAAAATTTTAAAAATTATTAATAATAAAAAAATTAAAAGGTAATAAAGAAAGAAAGAAGAGAGCATCCAAACCAAAAAACAAATCCACCAATGATAACAAGTGTTAAAAACTATACTAAAAACAAACAAACAAAAAACGGACTGACAGAACCCTAGGACAAATGGTAAAAGCAAAGCTATACAGACAATATCACACAAAGAAGCATACACATACACACTCACAAAAAGAGAAAGAGGAAAAAAATATATATCTATATATTAAAAAAAAGGAAGAGAGCAACCAAATCAATGAACAAATCTACCAATGATAATAAACTCTACATACTAAACTAAGATAAACATAAAACCAGAAACAAATTAGATGCAGAAAGCAAACTCCAAGTCTACAGTTGCTCCCAATGTCCACTGCCTCAATTTTCGGATGATTCGTTGCCTATTCAGAGATGCAGGGTACATCAAGTTGATTGTGGAGATTTAATCCACTGCTCCTGAGGCTGCTGGGAGAGATTTCCCTTTCTCTTCTTTGTTCGCACAGCTCCTGGGGTTCAGTTTTGGATTGGCCCCGCCTCTGCATGTAGGTCACTTGAGGGCATCTGTTCTTTGCTCAGACAGGACGGGGTTAAAGTAGCAGGTGATTAGGGGGCTCTGGCTCACTCAGGCCATGGGGAGGGTGGGGTACGGGATGCGGGGTGAGCCTGCAGCAACAGGGGCCAGCATGACGTTGCACCAGCCTGAGGCGCGCCGTGCGTTCTCCCGGGGAAGTTGTCTCTGGATCATGGGACCCTGGCAGTGGTGCACTGCACAGGCTCCCGGGAGGGGAGGTGTGGATAGTGACCTGTGCTTGCACACAGGCTTCTTGGTGGCTGCAGCAGCAGCCTTAGCATTTCATGCCCATCTCTGGTGTCCACGCTGATAGCCGCACCTCGTGTCTGCCTCTGGAGCTTGTTTAGGCAGTGCTCTGAGTCCCGTTTTTTGCGCATCCCAAAACAATGCTCTCTTGCCTCTGAGGCAGTTCCAGACTCTTTCCTGGACTCTCTCCCAGCCAGCTGTGGCACACTAGCCCCCTTCAGGCTGTGTTCACGCAGCCAACCCAGTCCTCTCCCTGGGATCTGACTTCCAAAGCCGAAGCCTCAGCTCCCAGCCCCCACTCACCACGGTGGGTGAGCAGACAAGCCTCTCGGGCTGGTGAGTGCTGGTTGGCACTGATCCTCTGTGCAGGAATCTCTCCTCTTTGCCCTCTGCACCCCTGTTGCTGTACTCTCCTCCGTGACTCCAAAGCTTCCCCCCGCCACCCCCCCGTCTCTGCCAGTGAAGGGGCTTCCTAGTGTGTGGAAACTCTTCCTCCTTCACAGCTCCCTCCCAGAGGTGCAGGTCCTGTCCCTATTCTTTTGTCTCTGTTTTTTCTTTTGCCCTACCCAGGTACGTGGGGAGTTTCTTGCCTTTTGGGAAGTCTGAGGTCTTCTGCCAACGTTCAGTAGGTGTTCTGTAGCAGTTGTTCCACATGTAGATGTATTTCTGATGTATTTGTGGGATGCAAGTTGATCTCCACATCTTACTCCTCTGCCATCTTGAAGGTCTCTTCTGTATGTCTTCTTTGGAGAAATGTCTATTTGGATCATTTGTGCATGTTTTTGGTAAGGTTATTTGTGGGTTTATTTATTTATTTATTGCTATTGAGCTGTAAGAGTTCGTCATGTATTTGTGATATTAACCCCTCATCAGATATATAGTTTGCATATATTTTCTCCTATTCTGTAGGTTTCCTTCTTACACTGTTGATTATTTTCTTTGCAGAAGCTTTTTGTTTTGATGCAATCCTGTTTGTCTATTTTTGCTCTTGTGCTCGTGCTTTTGGTGTCATATCCAAAAAAACTCATTGTCAACACCTATGTCAAGAAGTTTTACCCCTGTATTATCTTCTAAGAGTTTTACATTTTCAGGTCTTATATTTAGTCTTTAATCCATTTTGAGTTGATTGTTGTGTATAATGTAAGATAACGGTCCAATTTCATTCCTTTGAATGTGAATATCCAGTTTTTCCAGACCATTTATTAAAGAGACTATCCTTTTTCCATTGTGTATTCTTGGCACCTTCGTTGAAGGTCAATTTTGACTGTATATGTGAGAGTTTATTTCTGGGCTGTTTATTCTGCTCCCTTGGTCTATACATCAGTTTTTATGCCAGTACCATACTGTTTTAATTACTGTAGCTTTGTAATATGTTTTGGAATCAGGAACTATGATATCTCTAGCTATGTTCTTCTTGCTCAAGTTTGCTTTGGCTATTTGGGGTCTTTTGTGTCATGAATTTTAGGATTCTTTTCTCTATTTCTGTAAAAAATAAAACGCCATTAGGATTTTGATAGGCATTGCATTGAATTTGTAAATCACTTTGGGTAGTATGGACATTTTAACAATATTAAGTCATGTAATCCATGAACATGGGGTGTCTTTCCATTTATTTTTGTCTTCTTTAGTTTCTTTCATTAATGTTTTGTAGTTTTCAGCATACAAGTCTTTCACTTCCTTAGTTAAGTTTCCTAAGTATTGTATTCCTTTTAATGGTATTGTAATGGATTTTTTTTTTTTTTGGCCGTGCTGTGTGGCCTGCAGGATCTTAGTTCCCCGACCAGGGATCAAACCCATGTCCCTTACAGTGGAAGTGTGGCGTCTTAACCACTGGACTGCCAGGGAAGTCCCCTGGAATTGTTTTCTTAATTTCTTTTTTGACTTGTTTGCTCTTAGTGTATAGATAATGCAACTTATTTTTGTATGTTGATTTTGTATCCTGTAACTTTACTGAAATCATTTATTAGTTCAACAATTTTTTTATTGTTTTTTTTTTTTTTGTTTCTTCGGTTTGGTGTGTGAAGTCTTTAGGTTTTTCTATGTATAAGAACATGCCATCTAAAAACAGAGACATTTTTATTTCTTCCTTTTTCATTTGGATGCCTTTTATTTCTTTTTATTGCATAATTGCCTTGGCTAGGACTTCCATACCATGTTGAATAGAAGTGGCAAGAGTTGACATCTTTTCCTTTTTCCTGATCTTACAGTAAAAGCTTTCAGTTTTTCACCATTGAGTATAATGTTAGCCATGGGCTTATTATATATGGCCTTTATTATGTTGAGGTAAATTCCTTCTATTTGTAGCTTGTTGAGAGTTTTCATCATGAAAGGGTGTTGAATTTTGCAAAATGCTTTTTCTGCATCTATTGAGAAGATCATATGATTTTTATCCTTCATTCTGTTAATGTAGTGTACCACATTTATTGCTTGTATATGTGGAGCCATCCTTGCATCTGGAGATCAAGAAGGTAAGTAGGAAGTCTCAAAAAAAACAAAGTAGTGTGTTCGGCAGTCTCACTGTGCTAAGTAGATAAGGATTAGTGTTCAAGATCTGCCAAGGGTAAGGGCTTTGTTGAACACACCAGATTATCAGCAGAAAGTTCTGGACAGTAATGCCTTAGAAGCAGGGGCAAAAGTAAAGTAGACAGGCTTTACCAACACTGAACCTGGTTTTGATTCAGCTTAGTCACTGATTCAGTAAAGGTGATCTGTCCTTACTTGATCTACTTAACAGAGAAAAGAGTGCATCCTCTCTGAGGGAAGATATCATCTGGAGCCTAGATAATTATTTATACACAATTGGTTAACACTCATTCAACACTTTCTAGGAATTACAAGAGACAAGGTCATATGACTGAAAACCTAGGAAGAAAAACAGACAGTAGACACAAACCCACAAATGATCCAGATATTTAAGTTAGCAGGTAAGGAATTTCTAAT
Organism: Balaenoptera borealis; assembly: GCF_965194805.1. Lineage (NCBI taxonomy): Eukaryota > Metazoa > Chordata > Mammalia > Artiodactyla > Balaenopteridae > Balaenoptera > Balaenoptera borealis. The sequence continues at coordinate 110,645,534 of NC_138881.1, forward strand.
AACTACATATTCAAAGAATAGGGGAAAAGGTAGAGAAAATATATGAAAAAAGAATTTAATCCAATCATTGGAATCTATAAAGAATCAAATGGAAATTTGGCCTGTGACTGGCAATAACCAATAGAATGCAGCAGAAGTGAAGTTGTGCCAGTTCTGGGCATATTCTTTAAGAGGACTGGCAGTTTCCACTCCCTGTCTCTTAGAACACTCTATTTGGGGAAACGTTGTAAGAAGTCTGGCTCCCCTGCTGAAGATACCATGTGGAGAAGAGAGTCCTTGAACTTTTATGTACAGGAAGAGAGGGCCAGACATCTCAGAGACCCAGTTGAGCCTCTGGATGACTCCAGCTGCATCTGACTACAACTGCATGTTAGACCCTGAGTAAGACCAGCAGAACTGCACAGTGGAACCCAGTCAACCCACAGAACAGTGGGAGAAAATAAATTGATGTTTTAGCCATTATATTTTGGGGTAGTTTGTAAGGTGACAATAGGTAATAGAAACACTGTCTTTCATAACTGCTCCATACCCCACACTATGAGGTAGGATAATGGAGATCTGATATCTGACCCTTCCTCAACGCACAAGGCCAGTTTTCCTTGCTGGAAACCTGTTCAACTCTACAAGAAAAAGGCTTTGCTCCTGGATCATCCACACTTCTGTGTGAGTCAAGCCTCAGTACAATACTTTCCAGAAGGTAGTATTCCAAATCTCCTCTTGAGTTCTGCAAGAAAGACTTCAGTTCCAGATGTTGGCATTTCTAGCATCAATAAGCAGGTGAGGAAGATCTCTGAATGATCAGTTGCCCAAATAGGTGGTCTCTTCCCTCTACTTGTTTGCCTGTCCAGAGGCTGATAATTGCTCAATGGTATTATCTTTCTAGGGAATCATATTCACCCACTACCACTGCATACCCTTACAGGTCCTGGTTTCACTCAAAAATTCTCCCATATGAATACATGATGTCATCTTGAGGTTTGCATCAGATTGAGTTCAGAGGCATAATTCTGCTGCCTATTTAGAAGACATATCGCTGCAGGCTTTATTTACTAATTTTCATTTCCCTACGAATTCCACTTCAACAGGTCCTGTGTAAACAATTTGCTGCTCTAATAATTTCAAAGTATCTTTTGGAGGCAGCTGATAGGCATATCATCCAAGAAGACCACTTGTATAAAGAAACCTTCCTTGAATTGTTTTACGTGGAATGCACGTCTTTATTTTATAAATATAGCCAACTCGGTTATCTAGGCTATTAAAGGGCTAGTGGTGTAAATAATCTAAAACATTGGAGAAAAGGTCATTTATATCTGTTTTGGGACTGTAGTATAGATTTTTTTTCCAGCAGCAGCAGGTGTTCCTAATTATGATTTTGCTTAGGCTAATACTAGAATGAACTCGCACACTCTGAGCATATATATACCAAAAACATGTTGGTAACTGAGCAGGGAGAGCTGACCCAAGACTCTTAAGAAGGTGTTAGTTGTACAATTTGCCTACAGAATCTTGAATCCTCTTTTAATGGATCTATCGGATTTCCCATATGAACTGAGAGCTTGGTCCTCACTTTGACAGGTTGCATACCTACTCCAAAGATGCTATCATTTCTCACATTCTCAAAATCTCTCTTCATGATTTACCTCCAAAATCTGCCCTCCTTGTTTTCCCCTGCAGTCACAAGAGAATCTGGGCTGCTGTATCTACTCATCAATTGTAATGTCCGTCCCTGATGGACTTTGGGGGCCAGTTGCGAGGCGTGATAGGCAGGCAAGGAAGGCCTCACTGGGATCAGCCATGAGCCTGTGTGGCTTCAGCCACCCTCTTTATCCTGATTACTCCTGAATTCCTATACCTGGCTCAGACCTCTCTCCCGAAATCTAGGGGTGTGCGGATATGCCTATTTATCTCCACCAAATGTCCCACAGGACCTTCACCTGAACTTCTCTCCCTCACTCCCTTCCAAGTCTGCTCTTATGTTCTTTACATCAGTGGCTGATACCACTATCCATCTAGGCCTCAAACTAAGAACTTAGGAATCCTCCTTGTCTTTTCCTTTTCTGTCCTTACCCACCTGCTCCAGTTCTTGCTGATTTACTCCCTGATTATCACTTCCGTCTGTCTACTTCTCTCCACACTCTTTTCCCCTCAGACCAAGCCTCTATTACCTCTTGTCTGTTCTGCACAGACATTCCCATAACTGGCTTCCTTGCATCGAGTCTAGCTCCCCACCCTCATCCATCTTCCACATAGGAAAGACACAGAAGCACTGTTCTAATACACATATCTCATCAAGTCACTCTATGGCTTCCCATGGCCATCAGGACAAAGCTCAAAATCCTTGCCTTGCCTACAAAGGCCCTGCACAAATGTGACCCCTGCCAACCTTTCTAGCTTTATGTTATGTCTCTTTTCCCTTCTGTCTCTCCACTTCAGCCATGCTCTCTTTTTCTCAATCTCAGAACATACCAGGCTCTCTCATCTCTGGGCCTTTTTAAGGGTCTTTCTCTCTGTCTGAAGTACCCTTTCACTTTCCCCTTCATCTGGCTAAGTCTTCCTGCTTCTTCAGATCTGGATCCAAATGTCACTGACTCAGAACAATTTTCTCTGATGCTCTAGACTTTTAGGTCTTCTTGGTTTCTGCTCTCATAGCACCCTGGACGTTTCCTTTGTAGCTCTCCTCAGACTGTGAGGGCCACAAGAAGATAGGACATGTATGTCTGTGTTCCCTGCTCAAGTCATTAGCACAGTGGTTGGAACAGAACAGGAGCTCAGTAAATATACTCTGAATGGCTGACTAAGCAATAGCCCCTTAACTGGTCTCCCTTCCTCCAGAGTCTCCCCTTCCAACCTGTCCTTTCCACTGCCCCCAGGGTGATCTCCTAAGCCTAGGATCTCCATTCAAGTCACATTTGAGCTAAAAAAAAAAAAATCAATTCTCCCCCTCTCCTACAGAATGAAGTCCAAATGCTTTTGTATGATGTGACAACAAGATCTTCTGTGATCTGGTTCTAAACTACCTGGCCAACCTTATTTGTCTTAGTTTCTGCTTAGAAGAATAGCCTACACTCCAGTCAAAAGGAACTGTGCACTTTTCCCTGCCCTCACCTTGCTCTTTCTAACCTCCGTGCCTTTGCTTTTGGTGATACATCCTCCTGGCAAAGCCCATACCGCGTCCTGCCTATTAAGTCCCATCTCTCCTTCATGAGCCCGCCTAAAAGCCTTCTCTGAAGTTTTGGCAGTTCCGCCTCCCAGCTGGAAATGACCACTTCTTCCTCCGAACATCCCCAGCCCTTTTTACCTCCCTCGTGGCACTGATCCCATTACATGCACACAAGGTGCATTCTCCACTAGGCTGCGAACTACAGGAGAGAAGGCCCTGGCCATTTCTGTGTGGCTGACAGGACTCAGGCAACAGGAGAGGTGCGGGGTCTATTTGCAGGCCTACTGCTTGCTTCATAGCCTTGTACTCTAAGTGAGGTCCAAAGACGAGTTGCCTCAATATCATCTGGGGGCTCGTTAGTCATTCAGTCTTAGGCCTCTCAGACTTCCCAAATCAGAATCTGCATTTTAACAAGATCCTCAGGTGATCTGCATTTACATTAAAGTTTAAGAAGTCGTGCACTGTTTTATTACACAAGGGAACGTGCCTCCTCCAGAAAAGACAAACACCACATCTTGTAATTCATTGCTCTCAGACCTGGGACCAATTTACAGATCAGCTGCACAGTGTGTGTTGCTGTTTCCGTTACCAGAAGTGCCAATTTCATCAGGCTCTTAGTTTGGGACCCTCCCCTTCTCCCACGACGCGAGGAAGCCTATTTTAGGCAAGGGAAACCTTTCCTCCTATTAGAGGGCTGTGGAGGCACAGAGATGGCCCCAGTCAGGGAGGGAAGCTGTGATTCTTCACAGCTTGCCTTCATCAGTGCAGTCTCTGGCCAAGCTGTGCATCAGGCCTTGTGTCCTCTGTTAATCATCAGTGAAAGGAACGCCACGGAGTGATGTCAAGTGAGCTTTGGGGCTAACCACTCCTAGAAACATCTGGAGCTGGCAGCAGATCGTGACTGTGAATACGGATGAGGGGAACGACTGAACAATTTGAGTTAATCATAGTTTTCTGTGTCTTGTACAAAACGTATTTGGGTTTTGATCTAAAGAGGCAATACTTGAGCTTCCTAGGTTTTAGAAGAAAGGTCAAGACTCCATCAAAAGAACTTTCTTTCCTGCACTTTCTTTCTCCCCAGATAGTTTGAGCAAGGACACCCTGTCTTCTTCCCTAGGCCTTACTTAATTATCAGCAGAGCTCCAGTGTTGTACTCAGCGTGCATGTTGTGTACGGATGCTGACGGGTCATGTGGAGCAATATTGTCTCGCTTCCCTGCAGAACAGCCGATCACTGGAAGGGCCCTCAAGTCCAGGCAAAGCAGCTCAAACTGGGAAGTGGCAAAACCTGCCGTTTTTGCCTCAGGCGTGTATTTGCTGATGAATTCCTGCCCAGAAAACCTCCTCCAGCTCTCTTTGAGCTGCTTGGCTTCTAATCAGAGCCACACCCAGACTGAGGCGGGAGCGGCTTCAGACTAGCTTCTGTCTGTCACTGGGAAAGAAAGACAAAAATGTCCCCTGCCACGGAGATGACAGAAGAGGCAAGGCTTATTAGCAAGCGTGCTGCCACAGGCCCCTGACTGTGCATTTAATCAGCAGTGTCTATTGTCCCATAGGGCTTTGCCAGGCAAAGAAACAACTGGTTTAAATGAGAAAGTGGAAGACGACAAACAGGCCACTGATGGAAGCTGGTCTTCTCCTAAGAAAGCTGCCCCTGGACAAAATCGGGAAATAGACACATTGCACATTTTCTCTTCACCTATCTCCCTTTGCTAGGTTGATCAGGAATATATATATATTCCTATTGGTATGTATATATATATCTTTCTTGAGAGAGAAAGAGAAAGTGGGGGAGAGAGAGAGAACAAATTGAGATTTGAAGGAGTTGGCTCATATGCTTTTTTGGGGCTGGCAAGTTCAAAATCCTTAAGGCAGGCCAGCTTGCTGAAAACTCAGGCAGGATTTCTCTGGTACAGACTTGAGACAGATTTCCTCCTTCTCCACTACACTAAGGCAGTTCTGGCATTTCAACTTCATTTAGTAAAGGCCATCTTTTGGTCCATGTTTTATATAAACAAACTGCTAGACTGGGCTAGCGCCAGCTCTCTCCTTTCTGATTAGTCAAGGTTGTTGGGCTGGTCCACAGAGGAAATATCGCGGGGTTCCCTGTAGATCTAGGAAGCCGGGAAAGGTAGACAGGGACATTTGTCTGATGCCCCCAGCATGCACAGCAGGAACCTCTGGGGCAGCGTCAAGAGAGCCAAACCCACAGGTTGTCACGTCCGTCAGGAGAGGTCCATGGTAGGCAGTGACTCGAGCGCTACTCGAAGGCCATCCTTTGCCTTTGAAGTCACAATAGTTTGGCCCTCCCTGTTCTGTACTGCCCGGCCCTGCTAAGCTGGCCAGCTTTTCTGAATTGAAAGAGTACTCACTAGTCTCTTCCAGCTCTCACCGCTCTAAGGAGCCGGAGAGAAGATCTCACTGTGCCTGCCTGTTCCCAGGAGAAAATTGTTGTGATCTCAGGTTCGGTAGAGTTCTTAGATATAATACCCAAAGTACCATCTATAAAATTAAAGTGATAAATTGGTCTTCATCCAAAAGAAATGTTTCGGCTTCAAGAAAAGGATGCCGCCAAGAATGTGAAAAGATAACCCCCAGAGTGGGAGATAACTTTTGGAAATCATATATCTGATAAGGGTTTATATCCCAAATAAAGAAGTCTTGCAATTCAATTATAAAAAGACAACCCAGTGAAAATTTAGACAAGGATATGAATAGAAAATTCTCCCAAAAAAGATATAAAATGGCTATTAAGTACATGAAAAGATGCTCAACATCATTAGTCATCAGGGAAATGCAAATCAAAATGACAAGGTACCATGTCACACTCACTAGGATAGCTATAATCAAAAAGAGATAGTGTGCATTGGCAAGGAAGTGGAGACATTGGGGCCCTCCTACATTGCTGGTGGGGATGCAAAATGACGTAGTCACTTAGGAAAACAGTCTGGGAACTCCTTAAAAGTTAAGCATAGAGTTACCACATCACTCAGAAATCCCACACATGGGTACATACCTAAAAGAAATGAAAATATATATCCATACGAAAACTTACACAAAAAAGTTCACAGCAGGGACTTCCCTGGCAGTCCAGTGGGTAAGATTCCGTGGTTCCAGTGCAGGGGGCGCGGGTTCAATCCCTGGTCTGGGGACTAAGATCCCACATGCCGCACGGTGTGACCAAAAGATTTTTTAAAAAGTTCACAGCAGCATTATTCATAAGAGCCAAAAAGTGTAGACAACCCAAATATCCATCAATCGATGAATGGATAAATAAAATGTGGTACATTCATACAGTGAAATGTTATTTGGCCATGAAAAGGAATGAAGTATGTATACAAGCTACAACATGGATGACCCTCGGAAACATGATGCTGAGTGAAAGAAGCCAGTGACAAAAGACCACATACTGCATGATTCCATTTATATGAAATGTCCAGAATAGGCAAACTTATAGATGCAAAAAGTAGATTAATGGTTGTCAGTGGCTGGAGAGTGGGGGGAATGGGGAGTGACTCCTCATTAGTATGGGGTTTCTTTTGGGGGTGATGAAAATACTCTGGAATTAGATAGTGGTGACGGTTGCCCAACTTTGTGAATATACTAAAAACAATGAATTGTATAGTTAAAGGATGTAAATGTGAATGTATGGTATGTGAATTATATCTCAATAAAACTATTACCAAAGAACAAAAATGTCCATAGTTCTCTGTTGCTCTTAGCATTAAGTCCCAAGGTTCATTGCCTGAAACATTAGAGCCTTCACTCCTACATACATGTCCAATCCCTGGCATGCATTGTGCCACATCTAGCCACACTAGATTGCTTTATCTCCATTCTCCCAACAGGCTGTGCATGACTACACAACTGTGCCTTTGCTCCTATCGTTCCCTCTGTTGTCTCCTCTGCCTTGTGTATTTGGTGAATGGCTACCTATTTTTCAGAAAGCAGCTCAAGCCTCTTCTCTCTCCCTGATCTCCACTCTCTTAGGCCAAGAAGGGTTACTCTTCCCTTCTCTCTGCCTCAACTGTTCACAGCACACACCTCTCTCATTGCACTTCTTACATTGTGTGGCAGTTGTCTGTGTTTACCTATTTGTCTGTCTCCTTAACTAGGTGATGAGTTCATTGTGGGCAGGAACCATGTCGGCTTTAGCTCTCTACATCCAGCACCTAGCAGAGGGCCTGATACACAGTAGGCTCTAGGTACATATTTGTTGGTTGAATGAATCAATTTAAGTAGACTATCAGTTACTCATACCCTCTTGTCACTCCATTTTATCAGAGTGATATCCAGTGACTCGGGAGCTGACAACAAGGTCTGAACACATGGAAGAGGAGGGCAGACATATTTGGGGAGCATGGAGAAGGCAAGTCTGGCCAGAACACTGTAGTGCAGAACCCTGGGCAACCAGAAGGCCAACAAAGACATGTGGCTGGGAGAGAGGATGTTGTCGGGGGGAGGGGGTCACTGGGGTTGAAAAAAGTGGATAGAAAGGGGAGGGAACATCAGCACCCCAGCCTTCTCTTAATCCCACTTGCCTGAAATCATTGACTCACTGGGTGGGGAGCTCCTCAAAGGCAGGGATCGTGTCTGATTCCCTTCTGAAGGTCTGTGCCTAGCACAGAGTGGCATCAAATAGCTGTTTGATGAATGGAGGATCTTTGGTTGCCTCTCAGGGTCATAGCAAGTTTTCTTCTAGAAGTTTTAGAGTGTTGGCTCATACATTTAGGTCTATAATCCATTTTTAGTTAACTGTTGTATATTATGTACACTAAGAATCTGAATTCCTCTTTTGCATGTAGATATCCAATTGTCCCAGACCATTTGTTGAAAAGATTATCCATTTCCAATCGACTTGCATTGCCATGTTTGTCAAAAATTAATCAACCATAAATGGACTCTCAATTCTCTCCCACTGATTTTTTTTTGGCCTATCCTTGTCCCTATACTAAACTTAATTGATTATTGTGGCATTATACTAAGTTTTGAAACCAGATATTTCTTCGTTTTCAAAATGGTTTTGGCTATTCTAGACCCTGTGTGTTTCTCTACAAATTTTGGGATCAGGTTGTCAATTTCTCCACAAAAGCCTGCTGTGATTTTGATAGGGCTTGCATTGATACTATACATCGATTTGGGGAATATTGTCTTCCTGACAATATTGAGACTTCCAAACCCATGACCATGGATTCTATCTGCATTTATTAAGATCTTTATTGTTCTCTCACTATAATGATTTATAGTTTTCAGTACACTGGTCTTTTTCACATCTTTGGTTAGATTTATCCCTGAGTAGTTCATAATTTTTGATGCTATTGTAAATGATATTTTAAAATATTTAACTTCTGATTTTTCATTGCTAGGGTATAGAAATATAATTGAATTTTGTATAATGATCTTGTATCTTGTGACTTTTCTAAACTACTTACTAGTTCCACTATATTTTTATGGATTCCCTGTGATTTTCCACATACAGGATCAAGTCACCTGCAAATAAAAACAGTTTTACTTCCTCCTTTTCAATCTAGATGCCTTTTATTTCATTTGTTTGTTTGTTTTGCTTACCACACTGTCTAGAACTTCCGACTCAATGTTGAATAAAAGTGACAAAAGCATAGACTCTCACTTTGTTCCCCATCTTATAGAGAAATAGTCAATCTTTCACCATTAAGTGTGATGTTAAGATGTTGTTTTGTTTTGTTTTTGAAGATGATACCTATTCATTCTGACCAAATCATCTATTCCTAGTTTGCTGGCAGCTTTTGTCATTAATGGGTATTGGATTTTGGAAAATGCTTTTTTTTTTTTTTTTGCATCTATTGAGATGATCATGGTTTTTTCCCCATTATTCTATTAATATAATGTATCACATTAATTAATTTTCAAATGTTAAATCAACCTAAGATAGCTGGAATAAATCTCACTTGGTCATGGGTTATAATGCATTTTATATGTTGCTGAATTTGGGTTGCTAATATTTTGTTAAAAATTGTATCTTGACAATGGATGATATTGGTCTGTATTTGTGGGTTGTTTTGTGTGTGATGTGTTTCTCTGGCTTGGACTCAGGGTAATCCTAACCCCATAGATTGAGTTGGGAAGGTTCCCACTACTATTTCTTGGGAGAGATTGTGAATAATTGATATTACTTCTATTTTAAATATTTGAAAGAATTCACCAGTGAATCCGAGTCTGGACTTTTCTTTGTGGGAAGATATTCAATTACTATATCAATTTCTTTACTGGGTATATGTTTAGTCAGACTTTCTATTTCTTCTTTAGTCAGTTTTGGTAATTCATGTCTTTTTAGAAACTTTTCCATTTCAGCTATGTTGTCCAATTTTTGGCATAAAGTTTTTCATGGAATTTTCATAATCTTTTAAATTTCTGTCATGTTGAAAGTGAAATCTCCTCTTTAATTTCTAATGTTGGCAATTTTTGTCTTCTTTTTTTTTTCTTGTCAGTCTAGCTTATTATTTGTCAATTCTGTTGATCTTTTTGAAGAATCAAGTTTTGATTTAATTGTTCTCTAGATATTTTTACCTATTTTACTAATTTCTACTTTAATTTTAATTATTTCCTTTCTTCATCTTGCTTTAAGCTTAGTTTGCTCTTCTTTTATTGGTTTTATAAGGTGACACATATTATTGATGAGACATTCCTTCTTTTCTGATAGGCATTGAAAACTAAATTTTCTGCTAAGCTCTGCTTTAGCTGCAACCCATAAATTTTCATGTGTTACATTTTCATTTTTCAGTTAAAAAACATTTCTCATTTCTTTCATGCTTTATTCTTTGACCTATGAGTTATTTAGAAGTGTGTTGTTTAATTTTCTAGTATCTGGAAGTTTACCAGATTTCTCTCTGTTGTCAATTTCTCACTTAATTCCATTTTGTTATTAAATATACTTTGTATAATTTCCATCCTTTTAAATTTACTGAAGCTTGCTTTATTGTCTAGAATATGGTCTATACCGGAGAATATTACTATGTGTTCAAAAAAATATGTGTTCTTTGGTTGTTGAGTGGAAGTTCTTATATATATCAGTTAGGTTGAGTTATTTGATAATTTGTTCATGTTTTCTACATCCTTGCTGATTCTCTGCCTAGTTGTTCTATCATTATTGAGAATGAGGTATTGAAATTTATAACTATTATTGGTGAATTGTCTATTTCTCTTTTCAATTTTGTCAGTTTTCAATTCATGTATTTGGATGCTTTGTTATATAGCATCCAATTTATAATTGTTATAATTCCTGATTTATCCTTTTATCGTTATAAAATGTCCTTAATTATCTATAATAATATATCCTGTTTTAAGTCTATTTTGTATGATATTAATGTAGCTGCTTCAGTTCTATTATGTTTGCTGCTTGCATGGTATATCTTTTCTCATCATTTTACTTTAAAATTATTTGTGTATTTGAATCTAAGTTGTATTTATTTTAGAAAAAAACGTAGTTGGGTCTTGCACTTGTATCCAGTCTGACAATATCTGCTTTTTGAGTGGGGTGTTTAAATTATTTATATTTAATATAATTAATATGGTTACATTTGCATTTACCATTTTGCTATTTGTTTTATATATGTCTTTTAAAAAAAATTAACCTTTTGTGTTCTTCCCTAACTGCCTTCCTTCACACTAAATACATAATTTTGAATGTACCATTTTAATTCCTCCAGGTTTTTAAATAATATATTTTAACTGAGTTCCTTTATGATTTCTCTGGGGATTACGAGTAAATTCTTTTAACTTATCACAGTCTACTTAAGATTAATATTAACTTAATTCTAGTAAAATATAGAAACTTTGTTCCAATATAGCTTCATTTTCTTCCCCTCCTCTTTGTTATTTTATTGTCACATATACTGCACCTCTATATATGTTTTAAACCTAACAGTATAGTATTTTAATTGTTGCTTTATAAAGTCTTATGACTTTTAAAGAACTTAAGGGACAAAAAATATCTGTATCTCTAAGGTCTTTTATGTTAACCTGCCATTTCTGGTGCTCATTATTTTTTCCTGTGCATTCAAACTCACTGTTTGAAGTAATTTCTTTTCAGCCTAAAGGAAATTCTTTACTATTTTATATGAGGCAGACCTGTCAGCAATGAATACTCTCAGTCTTTCTTTATGTTGAAAGGTCTTTATTTAACCTTCATTTTTTAAGGATAGTTTTGCTGTATATAGAATTCTTGTTTTTTTTTTTTAATTGAAGTATACTTGATTTACAATGTTGTGTTAGTTTCTGGTGTACAGCAAAATGATTCAGTTATATATATGTATATATATATTTTTTTCTTTTTCATATTCTTTTCCATTATGGTTCATTACAGAATATTGAATACAGTTCTCTGTGCTTGTATATAGAATTCTTGACTGGCAGGCTATTTTTTCCTCCAGTGCTTTGAATGTGTCATTCCACTGCCTTTTGGCTTCAATTATTTAAGATGAGAAATCAGCCATTAAGAGTATTGGTGCTCTTTGGTATGTGGCTAGTCATTTTTCTTTTGCTGCTTTCAAGATTTTGTTTTTCTCTTTTACCAGTTTGACTATGATATGTCTAGATGTGAATCGCTTTGAGTTTATTCTTTTTTTTTTCCTTTGAGTTTATTCTACTTGGGATTCGTTAAGATTTTTAGATGTGCAGAATAAAGTTTTTTGTTAAATTTGGGAAGTTTTTAACCATAATTTCTTCAAATATTTTCTCTCTCTTTCTCTTCTCTCCTTCTAGTACTCCAGTTACACATGTACTGGTGTACTTGATGTTTCCCCACAGTTTTCTGAGTCTCTGTTCGTTTTTCTTCAGTTCTTTTCTTTCTGTTCTTAAGATTGAATAATTTCTATTATTGAGTCTTCTAGTTGACTGATTCTTTGTTCTGCCATCTCAAATTTCCAGAATTTTCCTTGAAAATCCAGTATTCCCATTTGGTTCTTATTATGACTTATGTCTGCTATTGAGAATTGAGAATCTCTATTTATTAATTCATTGTTGTCATTCTTTCCTTAATTATTTAAACATACTTTCCTCTGGTCATTTGAACATATTTGTAATAGCTGCTGTATCACCTGCTAAACACAACGTCTGGGGACACTCAAAATTTCTGTTTAGTGCTTTTTTTCCCCTCTTGACTATAGATCACACTTTTTTTCCCTTTATATGTCTAATAAGTTTTTCTGGATAACTGGAAATTTTCATTAATAGATTATAACAACTGTGGATTCTGATGTTTTACCCCTGAATATCATTGTTGTTACTGGGTTTTGTTTGTTTGATTGTTTCTTGATTTAGTAATTTTCCTGGGCTAAATCTATGAAATCTGTCTCCTCTACCCATTTGCAGTTGCTAATATCTATTTTTTAAACTTTTTTTTTATTGTTAAACCTGGCTTTCTAAGGGTCTCCCTGTGTCTGCATAGGTTAGTGGTCATCAATCATTGGACCAAGATTGTGCTCTACCACCTTGAGCAGTACCCAGCTGATGAAACTGTGTGCACGTGAAGGAGCACATTAAATCTTTATGCTGTTTTCAAGTATGCCTTTACTTTTTCTTTCAGTTAGACCTTTACAGATCTCCTCTACACATTGTGCAGCTTCAGGTTCAGCCAGAAGTGTATGGTTTGAACTCTCTCAGGTCTCTGATGCACATGTGTGCCACCACAGCCAGGAATATACTTGTCCCAAACATGCAACTTCTGACTAGTAGAGATGTTGGTCCTCCCCACACCCTGGCTGCTCATGTGCTCTGTGATTGCTACCTGTACTAACAATACTGTTAGGCATAGACATTGCCCATCACACTTTTGACCTTGTCTGAGAAGCTGCGAGTCCTCATGGTCTGCTCTATCTTGCAGAACTTCCATGCTGACTGAGCTGGATGGGAAATGGGAGCAGCTCCAGGCCAGACACAGATTTTATTGTTTTTACCTGAAGTTCAGAATTTTTTCAAACATAAACACCTCTCAGATTGTTGTGTGACCTTTGTTGATTTCCAAGGCACTAAACTTGTTGTTTTTGTCAATTTTGTTCAGTTGTATAGTGACTTTTGGGGAAGATTTGCCTGTCCTATCATTCAGCCATAGGCATGTGGAAGGTAAAAGAAGAAAGTGACATGCAAAGTTTTGCAGGGTTGAAAGATCAATCTAACCAACATATGGAGGAAGGCCTTTGTAGGACAAGTTTGAAAGCAGAGACCAGTTAAAAGGCTGTTGAAGTAACACAAGTGAAAGATAATAGGACTATGAATGGATTGTTGCCAGTAAGATGAAGGAAGGTGAAGGAATTGGGCATCGATATCAAATGCTGAAGCCACAGGCCATTTTAGTAGTCCAGTTGAGAGGGTATAAGGCCAGAGCCAGGACAGCGTAAGTAGAAATGGAAAGTAAGAAATATTTTAAAGATATATTGCAAAGGAGGCGTTGCAAAGACTTGATGCCTGATGGGAGAACTGGAATGTGTTGAGAGGGAGGGAGGGGAGAGTTTGGGTCTGGGTTACTGATAGGATTAAAGCACCAGACACAGAAGGAACAAAAGAAGGACCAGTTGTGGGCAGAAGGAAGACAGTTTTGGAAAAATTTAGTTTTGGAAAGCCATGAAGACATCCAAACCGAAATGCCCAGTGGGCAGAGGAGATTTAGATCTGTAGGTCAGGAGCAAGACAAGGCTGCAAATGTAACAGGACAAAAGACCTTTCACATTCATATTTGTATACAGATGTCTCCATAAATCAGGACATCTTTGGTGTTACTGTTTTCAAAAACAATGTTTGGTCCTCCATATAGAATCTCTCTTTTAAAAAAATTTAAGATACATTTTATTACATCTAGAAGATAGGTGGTCACTCCCTCCTTTTCAAAGACAAGACCATGAAGAGAGGTAAGAAGATTCTCCCAAAGTCACAGAGCTGAGTATCAGAGCGAGCATTTGAACGTAGGTGTTCTTATTTATTTCTATTAACCCAGATTTCCACATCTTTAAAAATGAGAGTGATGATGATATTAAATAAGATAAAGCCTTTGAAAGTGTCCTCTTCAATGGATTGTTGTTAGAGAAAAGGTTGGAACAGGTCAAACAAAAAACTGTTGAAAAATTCTAGCAGGGAGGCAGTAGGTTTCAGTGTTGGGAAGCACACAGATCAAGATTCTTGATTTCAAAGGATTCAAACTGACTCTGGCTAAGTGAAACAGCAAAGAAATTTGTTGGTTGGGCATTGAATGGCTCCCAGACTTAGCAGGAAAGCTGGGGAGCCTGGTTCAGGGAAGAGGCAGGAACTAGGGAAGCTGAGTGGCCATATTCACAGCCACGGGCACCTCCATAATCGCTTATATTTGCCCACAATCCCAAGAAGGTTTTTGTTGTTGTTTGGTTTTGTTTGTTTGTTTTTGTTTTAAGGGAGTTGGCTAGAAAGTGGTCATGGGGGAGGAACATATAAAGATTAGGTAAAAGAGTGAAAGAGAGGGAAGAAATTGGGATCATATGAGAAAGAAAGGACATAAGGCATACCAGAAGCTTCTTCTATCATCAATGTCCTAAATTGTGATGTGAGAACTAGACCAGAGAGCAATTGTGTTCATTCTCCCCATCCCTCACTCCTCAATTTTCAACAAAAGGTTCACCTAGTTTCATGAATATCTGTGTTTATGTCTCACTTGCTTTGGCCTTGTCTTTGTCCTTCTCTGTCTTTGTCTTTCTTAGTTTCAGGGGATTTTTTCATTCTTCATCAGCTCAGTATTTCATCCTTTGGCTGGCCCACGTTTCTCCAAAAGGCTGGCAGCTCCATCTGAGAATGCAAGGGCCAATTGCCCCCAATATACCTCTGAAGTACCACTAGATGGCAGCGTCTGGGAACTTTGCTAACCTGGCCTAGATCTTCACAAGTGCCTGGCTGCTGAGTGGTGGGGAGTTTCACTTGGTTATTCTGCTCTTACACTCTTGCAAACAGTTGCTAACAAAAGGCATTATACCTAGCAGGCTTCCTTTGTCCATCACAGAAGAAAACTGTTTGTAAAACACTCAGGGCTGGGAAATCCTGTTCTCTAAGCTGGTGTTTTCCCCCACCTCAATTCTCATACAAGTTCCTAGCTGCAAACCTTCCCTAGATGTCCTTTTATTACCTCTTCAGCTGTTGTTTGTTGTTTGGTTTGGTTTTGTAGGCAGATTCATTTCCGCTTCCCTCCCCAACCTGGTCATCAAGCTGAGTTGATCCTCTTTCCTCACTTTGAGCAGGGGCTTGTAGAGTCATGTGCTGTCAAAGCCTCAAGGGCTCTTATACTTCACTGAGTCTAAACCTATCATTTGCAGACAGGGCAACTGAGGCATATAAAGGAGCAGAAACTTGTTCAAGGTCCTATAAAGAATTCAGGGCAGAGTCATATGGGTCAGAGTCTCTTGACATACTTGTAAAAAAATCAACAGA
The DNA here is from genome assembly GCF_965194805.1 of Balaenoptera borealis. Lineage (NCBI taxonomy): Eukaryota > Metazoa > Chordata > Mammalia > Artiodactyla > Balaenopteridae > Balaenoptera > Balaenoptera borealis. The sequence goes on from NC_138881.1 coordinate 110,661,113, forward strand.
ACAAACATAAGATCATTTTGATCTACAAATTGTGCTAGCACAGCTATATGCCTGAGGAAGGAAACAGAGGCAAGAGATGTAAGACATGCCATCTGTCCTCCAGGCACTTAGAATCTAGTCAGGAAGCCAGACTTATATACAATAAAAAGGAGATAAGGTGGTAGAAAAATGCTAACGTGGGAGAGTTGGCTCAGGGATTCAGAGAAGAGAGAGCTCTAAGGGGAAACAGGGCCATGGGTGGAGGTAGAGGGGTAGAGAATTAGGTGAAGCTTGGAGATGAGAAATTCAACAACTATAATTATTCAGAGGTCAAGGCCTAGGCTGACTTAAGCAGATGATGCTCAAAGACAAGTAAGAGATAAGGCTAGAGTGGTGGGCTGGGACTAGACTGTTCAGGCTTTTAAATGTCTGGCTAATTTCCTACTAATACTGAACAGGAACTTTCAAAGGCTTTGGATCTTCAGATTTTCTATTTTCAGTGGGAATTTTCCACTAAGTTTGATTCCCTAAGAAGCAGCCTCTTCGCTTTGCCCTACTTTCCCCCAGTAGTCTCAGCCCCACAAAGATGAAGTTGAACCAAAAATTAGGCTGGTGCTTGTTTCCACTATACCTGTTTCCTAGCGACATAACCAAGAGTAATCTGGACATTCTCTGGCTCTAAACCCTATTTACTTCATTTCCATACCCCACCCACTCGTAGGAGTCTGAGCAACAGGGCTCTGTATCCCACAGCTCCCTTTGTCACCAGGGGCCTTCCAGGAGAGTTGGAGAGCTCTTAACAGCTGAGCAACACCTAAAGGAGGTGAGCATGGTTTCACATAAATTCCAAAAGAGGCCTCCAAACAAAATGTCTCTTTAAAAGCAGCCTGAACATGGGAGCAATACAAGAGCCCTTCCAGATTGTCAAGAGCACATCAGGGCGCAAGCAGTCTGACCAGCCACATTTCAAAGCAAAACAAGGCTGCTCTCTGAGCTCTCCCTTCATATCCAGGTCTGTTTTTCTACCAGGATACAGTAGATATTCCTGCCTCAGAACCCTCCATCTAGTTTTACTCCTGCCATTTGCCGCCTCCCCTTCCTTCTCCCCAGAATACTATGCCTTACATCTTGGCTTCTGCTTGGTTCAGGGCCTGGCACATAGTAGGTGCTCAATAAATGGCATTCTCTTCCTTTAGACAGGTCTTAGAGATTATCTAGGCATTGGACTCCGTGGAGTCACTTCAGGGGCCATTCAGGATACAGGTCATTGGGGAGCAGGCAGGCTGCAGGCCCCCATGCCTGAGTCAACAAAAGGAACTCTATTTTTATATGTTAAATAATAGTTTGGACACTGGATAGGACTTTGTTTTGGAGGGAAAGGGAATGTTCTCACTGATCTAATGTCTTCATTTTCTAGATGAGGTCAGTGAGGCTCAGAAACACTTTAAGTAGAGTCAGGAAAACAATCCCATTTACAATAGCAATAAAAAGAATAAAATGCTTAGGAATAAACTTAACCAAGGAAGTGAAAGACTAGACACTAAAAGTTATAAGACGTTGAGAAAGGAAATTAAACAAGACACAGATAAATGAAAAGACATCCCATGTTCATTGATTAGATGACTTAATATTGTTAAAATGTCTGTACAGTCCTAAGTTATCTACAGATTCAATGCTATCCCTATCAAAATCCCAATGGCATTTTTTACACAAACAGAAGAAAATCCAAAAATTTATATGGAAACATGAAAGCTCTGAATAACTGAAGCATCTTAAAAAGGAGAACAAAGCTGGGGACATCACATTTCTTGATTTCTAAATATATTACAAAGCTACAGTAATCAAAATAGTATGGTACTGGCATAAAAACAGACATATAGATCAAGGGAACAGAATAGAGAGCCCAGAAATAAATCCCCACATTTATGGTCAGTGGATCTTTGACAAGGGTGACAAGAACATACAATGAGGAAAGGATGGTCTCTTCAATAAATGGTCTTGTGAAAACTGGATAAACACAGACAGAAAAATGAAATTAAACCCTTATCTCATACCATATAAAAAATCAACTCCAAATGGATTAAAGATTTAAACATAAGATCTGAAAATGTAAAACTGCCAGAAAAAAACATAGGGGAAATGCTTCTTGACATTGGTGTTGGCAATGATTTTTTTAGATATGACACCAAAAGCAAAAGCAACCAAAGCAAAAATAGAAAGGTGGGACTGCATCAAACCTAAAAGCTTCTGCACAGCAAAGGAGACAGTCAACAGAGTGAAAAGGCAACCTATGGAATGAGAGAAAATATTTACCAACCATATATCTAATAAATAGTTAGTATGTAAAATATATAAGGAACTTGTACAACTCAATAGCAAAAACATAAATAAATAATCCAATTTAAAAATGGACAAAGGAATTGTATAGACAGTTCTCTGAAGGAGACATACAAATGGCCAACAGGCATAGGAAAAAGATGCTCAACATCACTAATTATCAGGGAAATGCAAATCACAATGACAGTGGAATATCACCTCACATCTGTTAAAATGGTTATTATCAAAAAGACGAAAGATAACAAGTGTCGGCAAGGATGTGAAGAAAAGGGAGCCCTCGTACACTGTTGGTGTGAATGCAAATTGGTACACCTATACGGGAAACAATATGGAGGTTACTCAAAAAACTAAAAACAGAGCCTATCATATATTCCAATTCTGGGTATATATTCAAAGGAAATGAAATCTGTATCTTGAAGAGATATCTGCACCTCCCTGTTCATTGCAGCATTATTCACAGTAGCCAAGACGTGGAAACAACCTGAATGTCTGCCAGTAAATGAATAGATAAAGAAAATGTGGTATAACTATACAATGGAAAATTATTCAGCCATAAAAATAAAGGGAAATCCTGCCATTTGCGACAACATGAATGAAACTGGAGGGCACTACACTAAGTGAAGTAAGCCAGACACAAAAAGACCAAAATTGCATGATTTCACTTATATATAGAATCTAAAAGAGCCAAACCCTTAGAAGCAGAAAGTAGAATGATAGTTGTCAGGGGCTAGAGGGAGGTGGAAATCAGGAGATATTGGTCAAGGAGTACAGTTTCAGTTAGGCAAGATGAATTAGCGCTGGAGATCTAATGCACTGCAGTGTGAATGGAGTTAGTAATACTCTATTGTGTACTTGAAATATACTAACAGGGTAGATCTTAAGGGTTCTTACCAAGAAAGAAAGCAAGGAAGAAAGAGAGAGAGGGAAGGAGGGGAGGGAGGGAAAGAAGGGGAGGGAGGAAGGTAGAAAGGGGGGAAAGGAAGGAAGGAAAGAAGGAAGGAAGGGAAGGAGGGAGGGAGGGAGGAAGGAAGGAAGAAAATGGTAACTATGTGAGGTCATGGATATGTTAGGTTGATTGTGGTGATCATTTAACAATGTATACATATATCAAAATGTAAGTTGTACACCTTAAATGTATACAATTCATATTTGTCAATTATGCCTCAATAAAGATGAAAAAAAGGAAATTCCAAAGAATCTTTATTTCTGTTTTACCACTGGCTTTTAAACTAAGCCTAGGATTTCCACTGTGGCCTAGTGGTTAGGATTCCAGGCTTTCACTGCCGTGGCTCGGGTTCAATCCCTGGTCAGGCAACTGAGATCCCACAAGCTTCACGGTGCAGCCAAACAAACAAACAAATAAATAAAAAAATAAAATTTAAAAAATAAACTAAGAGCCTTATAGCCCCCCAGGGCTTAGTGGAAATGCCTTAGGTCTCACTAAGAGAATGATTCTATCCTCTTCCCCACCCCCCATCCAAACAGCTTCACACTTTTATCTGTTTTCTACATTGTAATTACATATAGAGTTCATTTAAACAAAGGGGTCCATGGCTAAACATGATTGCTTCTGCCCATGAATCAGCTTAACCCTAAATACCGAAGGGAGAAATATCTAGACACCAAAATGGAAAGGGCATTTCAAAATCAGGGAGCAGACTGCCTCCAAGAGACCACCTCAGACATGATTTAGTAAACTGGTTACTATCAGTAAACTGATTACAGCCCAATGCATCTGAGATAGGTGGCAGAAAAAGGTTAAGTAACTAAAAATAAAGAAGTTATATTGGTGCTATGGCTTTATCTGGGAGGTAAATAGGATACAAATCTAAATGAGGAAGCAAGGGAAATGGGTACATTGATGTTAAGCTAGTCGAGAATGACATTCCTGGGGCCTGAGAGAGTTTGGATAGCCTCTGTCTGGAAATAAGCAAACTGAGGCCGTCATGGGCAGGGGCACAGGTAGCAGGAACTGCCCTTAATGTTCCTGGTTTACCACACACTTGCTACCACTCAACGCTTCCAATCTTAATTTTCCTCCTTTTCAGTTGACAGTAAAAATCCCTGTCCTTTGCCTCACAGAGATTGAGGGAGGCTCAGGGAAGACACTGGATATAAAAGAGCTAAAGATACTTTTGAAGGCTGTGCAAATAGTAGCTACTATTATGGTCCAAGTGTTCTGTTCTTCAGCTGTTTTTGTTTGTTTGCTTCTTTGTTTTGCTTGGTTTTAAAGCTGATGTATAGGTGTAACTTGAATGTCTGAGAAGGGCTTCCTGCTGCAGACCCCTCATATCTGCCGGTCTGAAGTCCCTAATTAGACCATTCATCAGCTATTAACACTGTATCCTGATTGAGCTTATCACATAGCTGGGTACTGCGGGAGGGGCACTGGTTCAACAGGGGGAGAAGGGGATGCCGCCTAGAGAGGTACCCTCCCTGGAGAATATTCAAGATCTGGCATCAGGGACAGAATCACAAATGTTCTCTCTCTCTCTCTCTCTGAAAGATATTTGCTTTATATATATGTTTGTGTGTATGGGTACAGGTATATATATACAAACATTTATAACAAAATAAGGGGGACAAAAACTGGTCACATAGTCGTAGCTGTTATTTATAACAACCTTCTTCTACTATTCATTCCACATGATTTTTGCCTTCAGCAAGCACCTCAGCTGGTCGTGGTTCTTTAGCTGGTGGGGTGACCCAAATCATTCCTGAAGGGTCTGTGCCATTATTAGTCCTGCCTGGATTGGGTGTTGTAGTTTTCCTTTGACTTTAATCATAGGTCACAGTAATATTAAGAGACACTCTTAAGGAATCTCCTGTATTCCAGACATAGTCTTCCTTGCCTCTGTTGTGGAGGAGTAGTCCAATTTCCCCTGGGTAGTCAGGATCAGTCATCCCAACCAGTACAGTAGCTCTCTTCTTTGCTTATGGACTCAGAGGCACAAGGAGCCCACAGTGGCTATATTGCTACAGCTGCCCTCTTTGGGGTAGTGCCTGTATATCCTGCAGCACCATCCATACACCAGAAGAGCCTTTTTTTCCTTTGTCAGCTGATCGTAGGGAACTCCCATGAGGCCATAGGTACAGACTGGGAGAACAAGGTAGTGAAGCAGGATTGGGGACCATGGGCATTTGGGCCACTTCTTTATGTAACTTACTTGTGCCTTCAGGAGCTGCTTGGGCCCAAATCATGTATATGTCACTTCCATTTGATGATGGATGCAGCTGCGCATGCCCAACTTTATGGCTTGGTGGGTCAGATCACCGAGTTCACGATGGGCAGCTCAGCTCACATGGTAACTTGGTGGCCCATGGTTAAGCGTTCAGTCTCTACAAAGGCCCAGTTAACAGGCTGAGAGCTGTTTCTCAAAAGGAGCGGGGTTATCGCAGAAGATAGTAGGGCTTTGCTCCAAAATATTGTGTATTAGGCCACTTGGTGCAGCCCCAAGGTTGATGCTCTATTCATTAATTTTTTTCCCTCTCTTCGTGTTTCATTCTGGATAGTTTCTATTGTTATGTATTCACATTCACTAATCTCTTCTGCAACATGTACTTTGCCATTAATCCCAAACCACTGTGTTTTTCATCTTAGACATTGTCATTTTCATTTTTAGAAGTGCAATTTGGCTCTTTTTTTATAATCTTCCATGTCTGTACTTTTTTAACATATGAAACACAGTTATAGTAACTGTTTTAATGTCCTTTTCTGCTAATTCTAACACAGCTATTCTCCTCATTATGGGTTATGTTTTCCTGCCTCTTTGCATGCCTGGTAATCTTTGATTGGATGCCAGCCATTATGACTTTTACCTCATTACATGCTAGGTAATTTTGTATTCTTATAATATTGACTTTTGTTCTGGGATGCAGTTAAGTTACTTGGAAACAATTTGATCCTTTCACAGGCTAGCCTTTACACTTTGTTAGGAGGGTCTGAAACGGTGTGTAGTCTTAGGGCTAATTGTTCCCCACAATTGAGGCAAGGCCTTCCTGAGTACTCTACCCAATGCCCTGGAATTCGGAGGTTTTCCAATCTGGCTGGTTGGGAACAGGCACTATGCTGGCCCTGTGGGAGTGCTCAGTACTGTTACTCCTGATCCTTTTGGGTGGCACTTTCCCCAGCATCAGCTAGTTTCCTCACATGCACTGTATTTGGTATTCAGCTGAATATGGTTGAGGAACCCTTTGTAGACACTGAACGTTCTCTCTCTATGCAACCCTCTCCTCTCTGGTCCTCTGTTCTGAGAACCCTAGCCTCCTTACTGTCCCTGTATTATCAGCTCCATCTCCTCAACTCCGGGAGTCTGTCAGCCTGTGTCTGATCCCCCCTTCCTGTGCCACGGCCTGGAAGCTCTCTCAAGGTAGTAAGCTGGGGCAATCACAGGGCTCACCTCATTTATCTCGCATAGTTCAGGCATTACTGTTCTTCATTTCCTGATGTCCAGTGTCTTGAAGAATGTTGTTTCATATATTTTAATCTAATTGTTTTGGTAATTTCAGGTGGGAGGGTAAGTCTGGTTCCTGTTGCTCATCATAACCAGAAGCAGAATTCCATCTTCAAGGAAAGTTCTTCTAAGAATCTCTCAACTTCTTCATTCATGCTGCCGGTGATCTTTCTCTTAAGCTTTATCCAGATCTTTCATCTAGTTGCAAACCCCTCTGCACCCATGGGCTACATTCAGGACACACACAGAACAGAGGCCCCTTTGTCTTTAAACAAAAGGATATATCGTACCTCTCCACCCTGATGGACACTGTCCTTGTCTCTTCAGATTGGCAAACTGACATGTCACTTGGCTGTAGGCTCTGAAAATTTCCTCAGAATGAAGTTTGGTGCCTCCTCCCCCCAAAAACTGCATTCTTTGATTTTCCTAGCTTCCTTCCTTTTAACATCAGGCATACTTAGAAAATTACCAGGGGATTCCACTGGATGCAGTCACGTCACAGGGCTCCTAAAATTCTACTCCAACACCGCCCAGTCCTAGAGGGGAAGGATGATGGAGGGGAAGTTGAAATGGAAAACTGTAGTCTTAACTGATTCAATTTAGACTATTTTACTTTTGCAAATTTTATATAAACATGCCCATGGGAACAACAGTGCTAGGTCCATTCCCAGGGCCTTGGGAGGAGTCTGCACATGAGGGGCCCTGAAGATTTAAAGTTTATTAGCTACATGGTAAATGCACCTCAGCATGCATCATTTTGACATTCTGCCTTAGTTCATATGCTAGAATCTTCCTTTTAGAGCCCATCTCTGTCCAGTGACTTCTTGCCAAGCAATTGATCTCCACATTTGAACTTTTAGTAATTTGTTTTGGCCACTCAACTACCTGCTTTCCAAAACACACAAAGAAGGTCATTTGCTCTTGATTAAGTTTTGAAAAACAATATGTACAAATATGAGATGTCCTAAGATAATTTTCAAGGAGACAGTGATCCATGTCTATGAAAAATTTTGTCTTTACCCACCCATCCTCACAGTGGTTATGGGGGACAAGTATGGAGCTTGGCTCTTGAGAAGATGGTAGGATAAATTCAAGAAAAACATCTTAGAAGTGAATACAAGACTAAAGAATAGAATAGACCAGTGTGAATGGCATGACAAGGGTGATAAATGAAGGATAGAGTCCAGATTCAGGGACCAGGAAGAAACTGGATCTCAGTAGACGCATATCAGGAACAAGCACATATTCTTGGACACCAGTTAGTGTTCATAATTCATTTTTATGGGCCAATGGCTGTGTGGTCGTCTCACGAGGTTATTCAGTCCATTAATATCAAAAACTAGTCCATTCATATAAACAAACCCCCACATATCCCAAATCTATGCCTCTTCATGAGAAGTGAGCGTTATTACTCTTTGGCTCTAGCTTTTAACCACATCTCTAGAATGAACTTTAAGCAAATTAAAGATAGAAATTATTATTTCATCAGCAACTAGCAATGACTAGAACAGAGTAAAAGTTTAGTGACTATATGTTGAAGCAAATTTATTACTCTGTATTTTACTGACTGTACATTCCCATCTCTCCCACTACACAGGGGCCATTCTTATTTATTTTTCTACACTTTATGTCTAGCACTATGCCTGGAAGTTTGTACATTCTTGATAAATGATTTCTGGGTGAATGGGAAACCTTGAAAGTGCAATGCAATGTTTTGTGAATCACTTCAAGGTCACAACTTGCAGCAGTGTTTAACACTCCTCCAAGAAACTAACCTAAAAATGTCCCCTCTACTTCTTGAGAAGGAGAGAGCTAGGGTTGATTTAAATAATAAGAGGGAAAATGGAATGACCTGAACCAGAATTTCAGGTGTGCCTTCCTCACTGTAGCTCACATGCTCAAAAGAAAGTGGAGCCCATCCTATAGCTAGCTGTCATCACCTTCTTCAAGTTCATTGATCTTTTCTTTTGCAGCATATAGTCAGATATTAGGCCCATTCAGTGAATTTTTCACTTCAGATATTGTATTCTTCCATTATAGAAATAATTCCATTTGTTTGTTTTTTTATATCTTCCATTTCTGTCCTCTTAGTGTTCATGTTTTCCTTTCATTTTTTACAATGAAATGCATTCATAATTATAATATTTATATTTATAATACCCTTTAAAAAGTCCTTGTCTGCTAATTCTACCATCCCTGTGATTTCTATTTATATGGACTGATTTTTCTCCTGGATATGAGTCACATTTTCCTGCATTTTCTGTGTTAGTAATTTTTTATTGAATGCTAGACATCATGAATCGTTGAGGGTCTGGGTTTTGTTATGTGCCTGCAGAGTGTTGAAGTTTATCCTGGCAGGAAGTTAAGTTACTTGTGGATCATCTCGATCCTTTCAAGGATTTTTTAAAGTTTTATTCAGATGGGTCTAGTATAGCCTCTAGACTAGTGTTAATTTAGCCCACTACAAATGCATGACCCTTTCACTCTTTTTTTTTTTAAGGATAGTTAATTTATGATGTTATGTTAGTTTCTGGTGAACAGCAAAGTGATTCAGATATATATATACACACATATATATATGTATATATATATATATACACACACGTATATACATATATATTCTTTTTCACATTCTTTTGCATTATAGCTTACTACAAGATTTGAATATAGTTCCCTGTGCTATACAGTAGGACCTTGTTTTTTTAAATATCTTAATTTTATTGACATACAGTTGATTTACAATGTTGTGTTAGTTTCAGGTGTACAGCAAAGTGATTTGGTTATACATATACATATATTCATTCTTTTTTAGATTTTTGTCTCATATAGGTTATCACAGAATATTCAGTAGGGTTCCCTGTGCTATACAGTAGGACCCTGTTGTTTATCTATTTTATATATAGTAGTTTGTATCTGCTGATCCCAAACTCCTAATTTATCCCAACCCCTTTCCCATTTGGTAACCATAAGTTTGTTTTCTATGTCTGTGGGTCTATTTCTGTTTTGTATATAAGTTTATTCATATCATATTTTAGATTCCATATATAAGTTATATCATATGATACTTGTCTTTCTCTGTCTACTTACTTCACTTAGTATGATAATCTCTATGTCCATCCATGTTGCTGCAAATGGTATTATTTCACTCTTTGATGGCTGAGTAATATTCTATTGTACATATATACCACATCTTCTTTATCTATTCATCTGTCGATGGACACTGAGGTTGCTTCCATGTCTTGGTTATTGTAAATAGTGCTGCTATGAATATTGAGGTGCATGTATCTTTTCGAATTATAGTTTTCTCTGGATATATGCCCAGGAGTGGGATTGCTGGATGATATGGCAACTCTATTTTTAGTTTTTAAAGGAACATCCATACTGTTCTCCATAGTGGCTGTATCGATTTACATTCCCACCAACAATGTAGGAGGGTTCCCTTTTCTCCACACCCTCTCCAGCATTTATTATTTGTAGACATTTTGATGATGGCCATTCTGACCAGTGTGAGATGATACCTCACTGTAGTTTTGATTTGCATTTCTCTAATAATTGGTGATGTTGAGCATCTTTTCATGTGCTCATTGGCCATCTGTATGTCTTCTTTGGAGAAATGTCTATTTAGGTCTTCTGCCTATTTTTTGATTGGGTTGTTTGGGGGGTTTTTTGTTACTGAGTTGTATGAAGTGTTTGTATATTTTGCAAATTAAGCCCTTGTTGGTCACATCATTTGCAAATATTTTCTCCCAGTCCATAGGTTGTCTTTTCATTTTATTGATGGCTTCCTTTGCTGTGCAAAAGCTTATAAGTTTGATTAGGTCCCATTTGTTTACTTTTGCTTATATTTCTATTGCCTTGGGAGACTGACCTGAGAAAACATTGGTATGATTTATGTCAGAGAACGTCTTGCCTATGTTCTCTTCTAGGAGTTTTATGGTGTCATGTCTTTTATTAAGTGTTCAATCCATTTTGAGTTTATTTTTATGTGTGGTGTGAGGGACCCTTTCATTCCGCTCTAGGTGTTCAATATGGCCTCACCACTTTGGTCAGAATTCAAATGTCTCCTAGCCAGTGTTAGTTCTGGGAATTATTCATATTACAGTTGCCCAGTACCTGCCCTTGTGGAGTTTCAGCATATGCATGTCAGCTTCATATTTAGCAAAAGACTCAAGGGCATTTCAAGCAGTTTTCTATGGTGTTTTCTCTGCAAAGCTCCCTCTTCTCTGGTTTTCTGTCCCATAAATTCCAGCTGTTTCAGCCTCAGTGAACTCTAATCTTTGTCTTCTTAATTTAGCAAGACTACTGCGTTCTGCTTGAGGTTCCCCTCCCTGAGCCAATGGTCTGGAAAGTACATCCAGTCAGAAGGCTGAGACAATCACAGGACCTGATTTATTTCCCACATCTAAGGAATCACAGTTCTGCACATTTTGTTGCCCAGTGTTTGACAACAATTGTTTATATATTTTGTTGAGTTTTATAATTTTTTATACAGAAGGTCATATCTGCTGCCATTTACTCTGTCATGGCCAAAAAGACTTCTGTCACCTTTAGAATTCATTGGCCTACAAATTTACATTTATAATCTTCTGTATTCCAAAAACTTGCACAAGCCTCTTAAATAGCCTCATCCACCAGAGGGAAGACAGCAGAAGCAAGAAGAACTACAATCCTGCAGCCTGTGGAACAAAAACCACATTCACAGAAAGATAGACAAGATGAAAAGGCAGAGGGCTATATACCAGATGAGGGAACAAGATAAAACCCCAGAAAAACAACTAACTGAAGTGGAGATAGGCAACCTTCCAGAAAAAGAATTCAGAATAATGATAGTGAAGATGATCCAGGACCTTGGAAAAAGAATGGAGACAAAGATCGAGAAGATGCAAGAAATGTTTAACAAAAATCTAGAAGAATTAAAGGACAAAAAGAGATGAACAACACAATAACTGAAATGAAAACTACACTAGAAGGAATCAATAGCAGAATAACTGAGGCAGAAGAACGGATAAGTGACCTGGAAGACAGAATGGTGGAATTCACTGCTGCGGAACAGAATAAAGAAAAAAGAATGAAAAGAAATGAAAACAGCCTAAGAGACCTTTGGGACAACATTAAACGCAACAACATTCGCATTATAGGGGTCCCAGAAGGAGAAGAGAGAGAGAACGGACCCGAGAAAATATTTGAAGAGATTATAGTCAAAAACTTCCCTAACATGGGAAAGGAAATCGCCACCCAGGTCCAGGAAGTGCAGAGAGTCCCATACAGGATAAAACCAAGGAGAAACACGCCAAGACACATAGTAATCAAATTGGCAAAAATTAAAGACAAAGAAAAATTATTGAAAGCAGCAAGGGAAAAACGACAAATAACATACAACGGAGCTCCCATAAGGTTAACAGTTGATTTCTCAGCAGAAACTCTACAAGCCAGAAGGGAGTGACATGATATACTTAAAGTGATGAAAGGGAAGAACCTACAACCAAGATTACTCCACCCTGCAAGGATCTCATTCAGATTTGATGGAGAAATCAAAAGCTTTACAGACAAGCAAAAGCTAAGAGAATTCAGCACCACCAAACCAGCTCTACAACAAATGCTAAAGGAACTTCTCTAAATGGGAAACACAAGAGAAGAAAAGAACCTACAAAAACAAAGCCAAAAAATTAAGAAGATGGTCATAGGAACATATATCTCGATAATTACCTTAAACGTGAATGGATTAAATGCTCCAACCAAAAGACACAGGCTTGCTGAATGGATCCAAAAACAAGACCCATATATATGCTGTCTACAAGAGACCCACTTCAGACCTAGGGACACATTCAGACTGAAAGTGAGAGGATGGAAAAAGATATTCCATGCACATGGAAATCAAAAGAAAGCTGGAGTAGCAATACTCATATCAGATAAAGTAGACTTTAAAATAAAGAATGTTACAAGAGACAAGGAAGGACACTACATAATGATCAAGCGATCAATCCAAGAAGAAGATATAACAATTATAAATATATATGCACTCAACATAGGAGCACCTCAATACATAAGGCAACTGCTAACAGCTCTAAAAGCAGAAATTGACAGTAACACAATAATAGTGGGGGACTTGAACACCTCACTTACACCAATGGACAGATCATCCAAACAGAAAATTAATAAGGAAACACAAGCTTTAAATGACACAATAGACCAGATAGATTTAATTGATATATATAGGACATTCCATCCAAAAACCACAGGTAACACTTTCTTCTCAAGTGCGCACGGAATATTCTCCAGGATAGATCACATCTTGGGTCACAAATCAAGTCTCAGTAAATTTAAGAAAATTGAAATCATATCAAGCATCTTTTCTGACCACAATGCTATGAGATTAGAAGTAAATTACAGGGAAAAAAACTTAAAAACACAAACAAACAGAGGCTAAACAATACGTTACTAAATAACCAAGATATCACTGAAGAAATCAAAGAGGAAATCAAAAAATACCTAGAGACAAATGACAATGAAAACACGATGATCCAAAACCTATGGGATGCAGCAAAAGCAGTTCTAAGAGGGAAGTTTATAGCTATACAATCCTACCTTAAGAAACAAGAAAATTCTCAAGTAAACAATCTAACCATAAACCTAAAGGAACTAGAGAAAGAAGAACAAACAAAACCCAACGTTAGCAGAAGGAAAGAAATCATAAAGATCAGGTCAGAAATAAATGAAATAGAAACAAAGAAAACAATAGCAAAGATCAATAAAACTAAAACCTGGTTCTTTGAGAAGATAAACAAAATTGATAAACCATTAGCCAGACTCATCAAGAAAAAAAGGAAGAAGACTCAAATCAATAGAAATAGAAATGAAAAAGGAGAAGTAACAACTGACAATGCAGAAATACAAAGGATTATAAGAGATTACTGCAAACAACTATATGCCAATAAAATGGACACCCTGGAAGAAATGGACAAATTCTTAGAAAGGTATAACTTTCCAAGACTGAACCAGGAAGAAATAGAAAATATGAACAGACCAATCACAAGTAATGAAATTGAAACTGTGATTAAAAATCTTCCAACAAACAAAAGTCCAGGACCAGATGGCTTCACAGGTGAATTCCAACAAACATTTAGAGAAGAGCTAACACCCATCCTTCTCAAACTCTTCCAAAACACTGAAGAGGAAGGAACACTCCCAAACTCATTCTACGAGGCCGCCATCACCCTGATACCAAAACCAGACAAAGATACTACAAAAAAAGAAAATTACCAACCAATATCACTGATGAATATAGAGGCAAAGATCCTCGAAAAAATACTAGCAAACAGAATCCAACAACACATTAAAAGGATCATACACCATGATCAAGTGGGATTTATCCCAGGAATGCAAAGATTCTTCAGTACACGCAAATCAATCAATGTGATACACCAATTAGCAAAGTGAAGAAGAAAAACCATGTGATCATCTCAATAGATGCAGAAAAAGCTTTTGACAAAATTCAACACCCATTTATGATAAAAACTCTCCAGAAAGTGGGCATAGAGGGAACCTACTTCAACATAATAAAGTCCATATACGACAAACCCACAGCAAACATCATTCTCAATGGTGAAAAACTGATAACATTTCCTCTAAGATCAGGAACAAGACAAGGATGTCCACTCTCGCCACTATTATTCAACATAGCTTTGGAAGTCCTAGCCATGGCAATCAGAGAAGAAAAAGAAATAAAAGGAATACAAATTGGAAAAGAAGAAGTAAAACTGTCACTGTTTGCAGAAGACATGACACTATACATAGAGAATCCTAAAGATGCCACCAGAAAACTACTAGAGCTAATCAATGAATTTGGTAAAGTTACAGGATACAGAATTAATGCACAGAAATCTCCTGCATTCCTATACACTAATGATGAAAAATCTGAAAGAAATTAAGGAAAGGCTCCCATTTACCATTGCAACAAAAAGAATAAAATACCTAGGAATAAGCCTACCTAAGGAGGACCTTATGCAGAAAGACCTGTATGCAGAAAACTGTAAGATACTGTTGAAAGAAAGTAAAGATGATACTAACAGATGGAGAGATATTCCATGTTCTTGGTTTGGAGGAATCAGTATTGTGAAAATGACTCTACTACCCAAAGCAATCTACAGATTCAATGCAATCCCTATCAAATTACCAATGGCATTTTTTACAGAACTACAACAAAAAACCTTAAAATTTGTGTGGAGACACAAAAGACCCCGATTAGCCAAAACAGTCTTGAGGGAAAAAAACAGAGCTGGAGGAATCAGACTCCCTGACTTCAGACTATGCTACAAAGCTACAGTAATCAAGACATTATGGTACTGGCACAAAAACAGAAATATAGATCAATGGAACAGGATAGAAAGCCCAGAGATAAACCCATGCACCTATGGTCAACTAATCTATGACAAAGGAGGCAAGGATATACAATGGAGAAAAGACAGTCTCTTCAATAAGTGGTGCTGGGAAAACTGGACAGCTACATGTAAAAGAATGAAATTAGAACACTCCTTAACACCATACACAAAAATAAACTCAAAATGGAGTAGAGACCTAAATGTAAGACCAGACACTGTAAAGCTCTTAGAGGAAAACATAGGAAGAACGCTCTTTGACATAAATCACAGCAAGATCTTTTTTGATCCACCTCCTAGAGTAATGGAAATAAAAACAAAAATAAACAAATGGGACTTAGTGAAACTTAAAACCTTTTGCAAATCAAAGGAAACTACAAACAAGACGAAAAGACAACTCTCAAAATGGGAAAAAATATTTGCAAATGAATCAATGGGCAAAGGATTAATCTCTAAAATATATAAACAGCTCATGCAGCTCAATATTAAAAAAACAAACAACCCAATCCAAAAATGAGCAGAAGACCTAAATAGACATTTCTCCAAAGAGGACATACAGATGGCCAAGAAGCACATGAAAAGCTGCTCAACATCATTAATTATTAGAGAAATGCAAATGAAAACTACAACGAGGTATCACCTCACACCAGTTAGAATGGGCATCATCAGAAAATCTACAAACAACAAATACTGGAGAGGGTGTGGTGAAAAGGGAACCCTCTTGCACTGTTGGTGAAATGTAAAATGATACAGCCACTATGGCGAACAGTATGAAGGTTCCTTAAAAAACTAAAAATAGAATTACCATATGACCAAGCAATCCCACTACTGGGCATATACCCCGAGAAAACCATAATTCAAAAAGACACATGCACTCCAATGTTCATTGCTGCACTATTTACAATAGCCAGGTCATGGAAGCAACCTAAATGCCCATCGACAGACGAATGGATAAAGAAGATGTGGTACATATATGCAATGGAATATTACTCAGCCATTAAAAGGAATGAAATTGGGTCATTTGTAGAGACGTGGATGAATCTAGAGACTGTCATATGGAGTGAAGTAAGTTAGAAAGAGAAAACAAATATCGTATATTAACGCATATATGTGGAACCTAGAAAAATGGTACAGATGAACCGGTTTGCAGGGCAGAAATAGAGACACAGATGTAGAGAACAAATGTATGGACACCAAGGGGGGAAAGCAGCAGGGCGTGGGGGTGCTGGTGTGATGAATTGGGAGATTGGGATTGACTTGTATACACTGATGTGTATAAAATGGATGACTAATAAGAACCTGCTGTATAAAAAAATAAATTAAATTAAATTTAAAAAAAAGAGTTCGCATGCCACAACTAAGAAGCTCACATACTGCAACTAAGACCCGATGCAACCAAAAAAAAAATCACAGTAAGTTAAAACAGAAAGAATATTCATGGCCAGAACAAGCCTGTCTCCCTACAGGGAGCAATTAAACAGCTCACAGTTCTTGTCCCCTGTGTCTCCCTTTCCTGGATCCCATGAAGGCCACCCCTTTCTGCAGCCACATTTTTTCTTCAGATGGAGCCCAGTACCATGAATTTGATTTTTTCTTTCTGAGTTATAATCTCCAACCAGGCATGCTTCCTTTGATTGCACTTGATTATTCCCAAGTTTCCTTAACACATCTGCAATTCCTTCCCCAGATGGTGCCTCTCATTCACTGTGCAAATTCACCACAACTTTCACTCCTGAGTGATGAACTTCCATCTAACCTCCCAGGAGGCCCTTTACTAGCTGTGTGACTTTAGGCAAGTTACTAAACCACTCTGAGCCTATTTCATCATTTATATTGTTGATACTGCTTACCTTGCATGGTTGTTTGGAATTAGAGAAAATTGTAATAATAGTAACAGCAGCAAAAGTTTATTAAGTTCTTATTGTGGCAGATACTATGGTCAGCATTTAACATGCAATTATTTGCTTGAGTCATCTCAGCAATTCTATCACATGGGATCTCTGACTATCCCCCCCCCCCAAAAAAAAGAATCTTCTGTATTACCATCCTGTGCTAAATCCCAAATTATATATAGAAGAGAAGTAAAACATCATCCCTGACTTCGAGGAGCTTACAAATCAGTCAAAGGGAAAAGATAAACAGGTACGAAGTCACTGTTCCCTTTACTTGGAATGTCCTTTGCGCTCTGCCTTTGTGCCTGACCAACACTTCCTCATCTAGCTCAAAGACGACTTCCTGTATGAGGCCATTCCTTGGGTAGGACCAACAATACTTTCCTTTGAACCTAACATTACCCTACACATTGTATCTTTGTTCTTTAAACACTTTCTTATATTTCTTTGTTTACATATTTGTCTCCCTCCCTAAACAGTGAACTCCTTTAAGACAAAGGTCATGTCTTTTGCCCAGCACCCAGAAGAGGTGGAGCATGGAATAGACATGCAAGGCAATAAATACTAGTTAAATGAAGGAATTAATGAGTAAATATTTGGTTGTGAGCTAATTAATGCATAATCAAATGCTAAACAGAGTGGTACTCTTATGCAATAAAAATTGAACAAAAAGAGAACATGGAGCATTAGAAAAATCAGGAAAGTCTTTGGAAATAAAATGATCTTGAATCGGTGTGGTTGGCAGAATGATGGTCTCTCCCAAAGATGTCTATGTCCTTATCCTTATGATCTGTGAATACATTGCCTAATAGGACAAAAATGACTCTGTGGATATGATTAAGTTAAGGTCCTTGAGAGGATGAGATTATCCTGGATTACTGAGGGAGGCCCAATGCAATTACAAGATTTCTTAAGAGTCATAGAAGGAGATGTGATGAGGAAAGAAAAACAAAAAACCAGAGTCGCACAGTATGAGAAAAACTTGATCTGTCATTGCTGGTGTTGAAGATAGAGGAATAGAGATACTAGCCAAGAAATTTCAGAAGGGAAAACCTCTAGAAGCTAGAAAAAGCAAGAAAATGAACTTTCTCCCTAGAACCTCCAAAAGGAACAGTCCTGCCAATACCTTGATTTTAGCTCAGTGAGACCCATTGTGTACTTCTGACTTCTAGAACTGTAAGACAATAAATCTGTGTTGTTTTAAGCCACCAAGTGTGTGGTAATTTGTTACAGAAACAATAGGAAACTAACAGAGTTGGACGTAGAGGGTTGGGCTGAATTTGTATGGGCCTACAAAGGAATCTGGGCTGAAGCAAGAATTGGAGACATTTGATGAAGATCCATGGGATTATCAGAGCAGAGATTAGCAACTCAAATGGAAGGCTTCTGGACAACTGGAAATGAAAACACAAATAGAACTGGTCTCCAAAAGTCATGCAGAAGTCAGACATTGGTCTTGACAGACTTAAAATGCAGGCACACAGACCAACATTTCCATGTGCAGAGATTTCGCAGAGGGCAAGAATAACTATTTTACTTCACTCTCTCTTTGGGGGAGTTTTCTGAATCCATTTACAAAGATGAATTTCGTTGCAATCAGTCTTCTCAAAGAAGTGTGCTGATAGAATATTCATTCATGTACTTATTCATCCTCTGCCTAAATATTGATGAGCCACTAAATGCTTTCACTGTGGAGGCATGGCCCCTGCACTCTAGGAAACCATGTCTAGAAGAAAAGATAGATAACTTGAATATAAGTATAGTGGGCAAGGTTCTTTTTCTCCTTAACTCTCTTCATTTCTTCTCCTCGGTTCTGGTGGGGAGAGTGCTTTTAGTATAATGATGCATCAAAGTCTTGCCATTAAAGATAGTTCAACATTAGCAAGAAGAAAGGTCTTGCAGACGTAGAGAATGGACTTGAGGACAGGGGGAGGGGGAAGGGTAGGCTGGGACGAGGTGAGAGAGTGGCATGGACATGTGTACACTACCAAGTGTGAAGTGGATAGCTAGTGGGAAGCAGTTGCATGGAACAGGGAGATCAGCTCGGTGCTTTTGAACACCTAGAGGGGTGGGATGGAGAGGGTGTGGGGGGAGATGCAAGAGGGAGGAGATATGGGGATATATGTATACGTATGGCTGATTCACTTTGTTGTACGACAGAAGCTGGCACAACATTGTAGAGCAATTATACTCCAAGATGTTAAAAAAAAAAAAAGAAGAAAGGTCTTATGGCTGCCCTATGCTAAATGCTTTGAAAGACCCAAGCCTGCTCCCAAAAGAGACTGTAAGGAGCCATTGGATGGAAGGATCCACCATCATACCCACCCCCCCACCACCACCAAATGAAGAATCCCCAGGCTTGACTACACTGAAAGCTTCAGACCGTATGAAAAGCCTGCAGGATGGAGCTGGGAAAAGTTGAGGGGAGAAGAGGGAGATCGGGGACTCTCATCACAAATGGGCTTTGATTGGACTGAAAGGAAAGCCCATGGGTACCATCCTCTGGAATCTGAGTGTGTTTATGATGGGATACTATTTAAATGGGATCTCCTTGAAGATCATTACAAGATGTTATATAAAGCAAAATGTACCAAGTGTTATAAGAGTGGCAAAGTGACATGGTGCCGGGGGGGAGGTTCCACATTGATGTAATCAAAGAAGTACCAAGCATGATTTCCAACCCCTCAAATATCTCTCAGAACCTGAAATTCTACCATTGATCCCTAACACATCTGTCTTAAGCATTGCTTTCTTTCCACATTATCTATTTGAAAGAGCAAGTCTCCCCAGTCTTAACGAGTTGGTGGAATGACAGATGGGACTGATAGTAAGATGGAAGATGTGCCTCTTTGTTCTCATTTGAAAAGACTCTGCTTTTCATCATTTATAGATATCTCACTACTTACTGCTGCTGATGTGGTCTTTGCACTTTAGAATTCCCTGAATATGAAGTAGAATGCACATTAAAATGGAATGCAACTGAATTGCTCTGTGCTAGATTCTGGTCAAGGGAGAGATTGCTGCTCAGGTTTTGGTTCAGTTGAAAGTAAATTTCATGCCTTGGGTAACAGATGCTACTATTTTTTTATTGAATAGTCAGTACAATTATTCCTCATTTTGGAGGGGGTGTTTAATCTTTTAAAAATAGATTTATCGAGGTATAATTTACATACCATAAAATTCACTAATTTTTTGTTTATTTTTTATTAATTTTTATTGGAGTATAGTTGCTTTACAATGTTGTGTTAGTTTCTTGCTGTACAGCAAAGTGTATCAGCCACATGTATACATAAATCCCCTCTTCTGTGGATTTCCTTCCCATTCAGGTCACCACAGAGCACTGAGTAGAGTTCCCTGTGCTACACAGTAGGTTCTCATTAGTTATCTATTTTATACATAGTAGTGTATATATGTCAGTCCCAGTCTCCCAATTCATCCCACCCCCCTTCCCCTCTTGGTAACCATAAGTTTGTTCTCTACATCTGTGACTCTATTTCTGCTTTGCAGATAAGTTAATCTCTACCATTTTTCTAGGTTCCACATATAAGTGGTATTATACAATAAAATTCACTAATTTTAAGGTTTGACTGTGCAACCATCACCACAATCCAGTTTTAGAAGGTTTCTTTTTAAAATTTTTTTAATTTACTTTTTAGACCCTACTATTTTAAATGCTACAAGATTTTCATTTTGTATGCTTAAAAAACAGGTCCCTGAATAAAGTTGGCTACTCAGAAAAAGCATAGCCATGACATGAACAAAATGATTATATGACCAGAGCAGCTTTCATTGTCTGCCAGGAATAGTAGGCTAGATGCTGTCAGTGAGGGACTGCTTTTGATACTTCTAGATGAACTTTATTCAGATTTTCCCTTCAGACTCTCCTAGAATGTTAGTGTTCATCAAGTCCCACGTGCAAGTTTCTCTTTCCCTCCTTCTCTTGGGGTGCATATCTTGGGTGGCTTCTCTGGTGAGGTCTATGCCTAAATGCCCCTCTGCACTATTCATGGGCAGAGGAAGTACAGCAGAGAGCGTAGGGAGCAGCTCACAGGAAACTAGCAAATGACCCTCAGGTACCCCCACGCCCCAGGCTTCTTCCTCTTTCCACTCGCAATCACATCAATCCCAATAGAAGGGATCCAGGCCTGAGTTACATGATTAGAACAGACTTTCCTTTGTCAAAGTTGGCACTATCCCTTAGTAACCAGGCAGAAGGTAGCCAACGGCAGAGTAGTGGAACCATAGAGGCAATTTAAAGATACAAAAATGCCTTCAGAGACCCATTGTTTCAGCCCTGCTGACCCCAACTCACCTGACTCAGAGATTTCTTTGGGGTTAGGGACTTCAGGAAAGCCTTGGGAACAGCTGAAGAGATTGGGTATCAATGATCCCAATAACTTCATTTCCTTCCTTTGCCACTCCTCTTTGTTCCCAAACAGAACCCAACAAGTAGGATCATAAAGAGGAAAGAGCATTTCTCTGGGGTTCAGAAGACTGGGTTCTGATGTCCAGGTGAGTCATTATTTAGTTGTGTGACCTTGAACGAATACCTTTCAATTCTTTGGCCTCAGTTTCTCCTTCTGTAAAATGAGGGGAAGTGTAGGCTACATTGCTAAGGATCTTGAAATCTCTGACATTCCAAGACTCAGAATAAAGCATACACATTTGCTCTACCATTTGTATCTGGCCTTGGGCAAATCACTTACCCTCTTTGCACCTCGTTTCCCCATCAAGAATGTGAGAGGCTGGGGACTTCCCTGGTGGTGGAGGGGTTAAAAATCCGCCTGCCAATGCAGGGAACACGGGTTTGAGCCCTGGTCCGGGAAGATCCCACCTGCCGAGGAGCAACTAGGCCCGTGAGCCACAACTACTGAGCCCGCATGCGTAGACCCCGTGCTCCGCAACAAAGATAAGCCACTGCAATGAGAAGCCTGCACACCACAACAAAGAGTAACCCCCACTCGCTGCAACTAGAGAAAGCCCACGTGCAGCAACAAAGACCCAACACAGCCAAGAAAGAATGTGAGAGGCTGGACTATATTGTCACTAAGAGCCCTGCCATCCCTGACATTGTGTACAGCATTTCCTAAGGCCAGAGCAAGTGCTGACTATCTGAGACATGGCAAGTCCTCATTAGGCATTTTGGGAGCAGAAAGTTGTCTCGCCTCCCAGTGCATGTGCTCACGAGTCTGGCGTAACTCACTAGGTTGGTCCAATTTTCCAATAGTTGCATTTTTGCTGGTTTGATTTCTTGTCAGGACAAGTGTGCAATCCATTCTGGGAATGTAATTAAACAAGCAGCTAGAGATTCTAGAGGTTCTGGTTCTCCCCAAAGGAGAAAATACATTTGCACTGGGAGCTAGGTCACAAGGGATGCCTCCCAAGAGCTAGTGACAGCCAGGCATGAGAATCAGCCTTGTGAGGAGGTGACCAGCTACATATTCTGCAGTGAGGATTGCCACTGCATAATACCATCTCTGCAGGTGCTGTCATCATGCCTCCAATGCTCCCATTTAAAATCCATCCATTTCAGTATTTGCAGATTTCAGCCAGAGGTTGCAAACTGGTGTCCTGGAGGCTGACTGCAGCCTGCCAACAGAACTTACTTGGCCAACACAATTTTAAGGAAGATTTGAATTTGAATACCTTTAGGCAGAGAAATGGCTCACCTGTAGGCCATATCTTCACCATTCCTTTTTATATTACAGCTCACTGTTTTACTGTGCCCCAGGATACCTTAATGCCAGTGATTTCTGTGAAGCCAGGTTTCTGCTCCCCGCTTGGTAGCTCCTCTCCAGCTGGGGGTTAGGTACTTGGGAAGTTGATCTTCTTCCAGCTGAGCAAGAGGGTGCTAGGTAGGAGTTTAAAGGTTCAAAGAGATCTGATATGTCCCAATGCTTTCCTGGCTTCCAAGGAGGTTTTTATATCCTGGAATAACCTGCTTACCTTGCCTTAGCCCATCCAGAGGGTTTTAATCTGTACGTCTTGGGGCCTAAATGTGGAGCTCCCTGGTGAGGGTGACTGCTGGCTCTGGCACGAGGCTCAAGCAGCTTCTCCCGAGCCCAGTCCTGACTGGGGAGGGGAACTGCTGGCAATGGCCTCTGGCCACAGAAGCATGTCCCAGGACTGGCCTTTGACTGGAGAGAGAGGAAGATGACAAAAAAACTTGAAGAATTATTCCATATTCTGTGTCATTTAAACTTCTGTTTAGCTTCTCAGAGCTTGGAAAGAAGCCTCTGGAAATGCCTTTTGGACATAAAGGTCAGATTTTCCTTGGAGTAAGGAGAACTCTTTCAGGTCATGTGCAAAAGTTTCCTTTCAGTTTACCAGTCACTTAACTGTTGAACTTGTTTTTCCAGCTCTGTGCCTTCAAGTTCCCTCCAAGTCATCCTGGAGAAACTTGACAGGAGATAAACAGTATGTTATTTAGGCTTGAACTGCTTCCCAGATAAACCTGTAGCTTACCTCCTGCTCTACAGAGGAAGGTCCATAGGGAGCAGACACTGGGAAGTGAGGTTGGGGCTAGATGTAGGGAAGCTGTTAATGGCGGAAATGTTCTGAGAGCAAAAGAAAATCCTCTAAGAGTCAGAACGTCAACCTTCAGGACCATCGGTGCAGCCACTGCCCACCCATTTAATTAGCATTTTCTCATCTTTTTCCTGGATAAGGCTGAGGAAAGCAATACTATTCCCCAGTAGAGCAGGCCTATAGAAATCCCTGGAAATCTAAAAAAGTCTGTTCCCAGTGTTCGACACCTACCTCTACCTTCTAGCCCTGCTGCCCTCTCTCCAAATTTCCATCTCTAGTTCCCTTTGCTCATCAGAAAATGTTTAATGATATTTAAAGAAAGCAGGTAACTGCATAATTCATTTAATAAATTCTAATAAGACTGGTTTCAATTAAAAAGAAAAGTTTGGGTTCTTAAAGTGCATGACTCAACTGCCCAGGTAACTTTTCACCTAATCCGTGAATATGTGTTCATCAGGGTTCCAACTCTAGCCACCTTTTCTTAGCACTATTTGTACCTCAAATACCATATTCCCATGATTCTAAGACATGAATTATAAGACACTGAGTCAATAATAGCTTTACAAAACTTCACTGTAAGACGCATGATTATTTCAGAAATACTAAAAAGAAAAAAAATGTTGCCTTAATATCAAGGAAATATGGTAGAGAGGACCTTCAAGATGGCAGAGGAGTAAGACCTGTAGATCACCTTCCTCCCGACAAATACATCAAAAATACATCTACACGTGGAACAACTCCTACAGAACACCTACTGAAAGCTGGCAGAAGACCTTAGACTTCCCAAAATCCATGCAGTTGACAGGGTCTTGGTGCTCCGGCCAGCTATCAGGCCTGAGCCTCTTAGGTGGGAGAGCCGAGTTCAGGACTTTGGACCACAAGACACCTCCTGGCCCCATGTAATATCAAATGGTGAAAGCTCTCCCAGAGATCTCCGTCTCAATGCTAAGACCGAGCTCGACTCAATGACCAGCACACTCCAGTACTGGTCACCCCATGCCAAACAACAGGCAAGACAGGAACACAACCCCACCCATTAGCAGAGAAGCTGCCTAAAATGAAAATAAGGTAACAGACACCCCAAAACACACCACCAGACATGGTCCTGCCCACCAGAAAGACAAGATCCAGCCTCATCCACCAGAACACAGGCACCAGTCCCCTCCACCAGGAAGCCTACACAACCCACTGAACCAACCTTAGCCACTGGGGGCAGATAGCCAAAACAATAGGAACTATGAACTGGCAGCCTGCGAAAAGGAGACCCCAAACACAGTAAGTTAAGCAAAATGAGAAGACAGAGAAATACACAACAGATGAAGGAGCAAGGTAAAAACCCAACAGACCAAACAAATAAAGAGGAAATAGGCAGTCAACCTGAAAAAGAATTCACAGTAATGATAGTAAGGATGATCCAAAATCTTGGAAATAGAATGGAGAAAATACAAGAAACGTTTAACAAGGACCTAGAAGAACTAAAGAGCAAACAAACAATGATGAAAAACACAATAGATGAAATTAAAAATTCTCTAGAAGGAATCAATAGCCAAATAACTGAGGCAAAAGAACAGATAAGTGGCCTGGAAGATAAAACAGTGGAAATAACTACTGCAGAGCCAAATAAAAAAACAGAATGAAAAGAATTGAGGACACTCTAAGAGACCTCTGGGACAACATTAAATGCACCACCATTAGAATTAAGGGGTCCCAGAAGAATAAGACAAAAAGAAAAGGGCTGAGAAAATATTTGAAGAGATTATAGTTGAAAAACTTCCCTAACATGGGAAAGGAAATAATCAATCAAGTCCAGGAAGTGCAGAGAGTCCCATACAGGATAAATTCAAGGAGAAACATGCCAAGACACATATTAATCAAACTATCAAAAATTAAATACAATGAAAAAATATTGATAGCAGCAAGGGAAAAGCAACAAATAACATACAAGGGAATCCCCATAAGGTTAAGAGCTGACCTTTCAGCAGAAACTCTGCAAGCCAGAAGGGAGTGGCAGGACATACTTAAAGTGATGAAATGGAAAAACCTACAACCAAGATTACTCTACCCAGCAAGGATCTCATTCAAATTCCATGGAGAAATTAAAACCTTTACAGACAAGCAAAGGTGTGAGAATTCAGCACCACAAAACCAGCTTTACAACAAATGCTAAAGGGACTTCTCCAGGCAGGAAACACAAGAAAAGGAAAAGACCTACAATAACAAACCCAAAACAATTAAGAAAATGGTAATAGGAACATACATATCGATAACTACTTAAATGTAAATGGATTAAATGCTCCAACCAATAGACATTGACTGGCTGAATGGATACAAGAACAAGACCCATATATATGCTGTCTACAAGAGACCCACTTCAGACCTAGGGACACATACACACTGAAAGTGAGGGGATGGAAAAAGATATTCCATGCAAATGGAAATCAAAAAAAATCTGGACTAGCAATTCTCATATCAGACAAAATAGACGTTAAAATAAAGACTATTACAAGAGACAAAGAAGGACACAACATAATGATCAAGGGGTCAATCCAAGAAGATATAACAATTGTAAATATTTATGCACCCAACATAGGAGCACTTCAATACATAAGGCAAATGCTAACAGCCTTGAAAGGGGAAATCGACAGTAACACAATCATAGTAGGGGACTTTGACACCCCACTTTCACCAATGGACAGATCATCCAAAATGAAAATAAATAAGGAAACACAAGCTTTAAATGACACATTAAACAAGATGGACTTAATTCATATTTATAGGACATTCCATCCTAAAACAACAGAATATGCTTCCTTCTCAAGTGCTCATGGAACATTCTCCAAGAGAGATCATACCTTGGGTCACAAATCAAGCCTTGGTATATTTAAGAAAATTGAAATTGTATCAAGTATCTTTTCCGACCATAATGCTATGAGACTAGATATCAATTACAGGGAAAAAAATGTAAAAAATACAAACACATGGAGGCTAAACAATACACTACTTAATAACCAAGAGATCACTGAAGAAATCAAAGAGGAAATCAAAATATACCTAGAAACAAATGACAGTGAAAACACGACGACCCAAAACCTATGGGATGCAGCAAAACCAGTTCTAACTGGAAAGTTTATAGCAATATAATCCTACCTGAAGAAACAAGAAACATCTCAAATAAACAGCCTAACCTTACACCCAAAGCAATTAGAGGTAGAAGAACAGAAAAACCCCAAACTTAGCAGAAGGAAAGAAATCATAAAGATCAGATCAGAAATAAATAAAAAAGAAATGAAGGAAACGATAGCAAAGATCAATAAAACTAAAAGCTGGTTCTTTAGAAAATAAAGAAAATTGATAAACCATTAGCCAGACTCATCAAGAAAAAAAGGGAGAAGACTCAAATCAATAGAATTAGAAATGAAAAAGGGGAAGTAACAACTGACACTGCAGAAATAAAAAGGACCCTGAGAGATTACTACAAGCAACTATATGCCAGTAAAATGGGCAACCTGCAAGAAATGGACAAACTGTTAGAAAACCACAACCTTCTGAGACTGAACCAGGAAGAAATAGGAAATATAAACAGACCAATCACAAGCACTGAAATTGAGGCTGAAATTAAAAATCTTCAAACAAACAAAAGCCCAGGACCAGATGGCTTCCCAGGCGAGTTGTATCAAACATTTAGAGAACACTTAACACCTATCCTACTCAAACTCTTCCAAAATATATCGGAGGAAGGAACACTCCCAAACTCATTCTAAGAGGCCACCATAACCCTGACACCAAAACCAAACAAAGAGGTCACAAAAAAGGAAAAATACAGGCCGATATCACTGATGAACATAGACACGAAAATCCTCAACAAAATACTAGCAAACAGAATCCAGCAGCACATTAATAGGGTCATACACCATGATCAAGTGGGGTTTATCCCAGGAATGCAAGGATTCTTCAATATACGCAAATCAATCAATGTGATACACCATATTAACAAATTGAAGGATAAAAACCATATGATAATCTCAACAGATGCAGAAAAAGCTTTTGACATCAACACCCATTTATAATAAAAACTCTCCAGAAAATAGGAATGGAAGGAACTTACCTCAGCATAATACTGGCCATACATGACAAACCCACAGCCAACATCGTTCTCAATGGTGAAAAACTGAAACCATTTCCACTAAGATCAGGAGCAAGACAAGGTTGCCCACTCGCACCACTATTATTCAACATAGTTTTGGAAATTTTAGCCACAGCAATCAGAGAAGAAAAAGATATAAAGGGACTCCAAATCGGAAAAGAAGAAGAAAAACTGTCATTGTTTGCAGGTGACATGATACTATACATAGAGAATCCTAAAGAAGCTACCAGAAGACTACTAGAGTTATTCAATGAATTTGGTAAAGTAGCAGGATGCAAAATTAATGCACAGAAATCTCTTGCACTCCTATACACTAATGATAAAAAATCTGAAAGAGAAATTAAGGAAACACTCCCATTTACCACTGCAACTAAAAGAATAAAATACCCAAGAATAAACCTACCTAAGAAGACAAAAGACCTGTATGCAGAAAACTATAAGACACTGATGAAAGAAAATAATGATACAGATGGAGACATATACCATGTCCTTAGATTGAAAGAATCAACATTGTGAAAATGATTATACTACCCGAAGCATCTACAGATTCAATGCAATCCCTATCAAACAACCAATGGCATTTTTCACAGAACTAGAACAAAAAATTTCACAATTTGTATGGAAACACAAAAGACCCCGAACAGCCAAAGCAATCTTGAGAAAGAAAAACGGAGCTGGAGGAACAAGGCTCCCTGACTTCAGACTATACTACAAAGCTACAGTAATCAAGACAGTATGGTACTGGCACAAAAACAGAAATATAGATCAGTGGAACAGGATAGAAAGCCCAGAGATAAACCCATGCACATATGGTCACCTTATCTTTGATAAAGGAGTCAAGAATATACAATGGAGAAAAGACAGCCTCTTCAATAAGTGGTGCTGGGAAGACTGGACAGCCACATGTAAAAGAATGAAATTAGAACACTTCCTAACACCATTCACAAAAATAAACTCAAAATGGATTAAAGACCTAAATGTAAGGCCAGACACTATAAAACTCTTAGAGGAAAACCTAGGCAGAACACTCTATGACATAAATCACAGCAAGATCCTTTTTGACCCACCTCTTAGAGAAATGGAAATAAAAACAAAAATAAACAAATGGGACCTAATGAAACTTAAAAGCTTTTGCACAGCAAAGGAAACCATAAACAAGATGAAAAGACAACCCTCAGAATGGGAGAAAATATTTGCAAATGAAGCAACTGACAAAGGATTAATCTCCAAAATTTAGAAGCAGCTCATGCAGCTCAATATCAAAAAAACAAACAATCCAATCCAAAACTGGGCAGAAGACCTAAATAGACATTTCTCCAAAGAAGATATACAGATTGCCAACAAACACATGAAAGGATGCTCAACATCACTAATCATTAGAGAAATGCAAATCAAAACTACAATGAGACATCATCTCACACCAGTCAGAATGGCCATCATCAAAAAATCTACAAACAATAAATGCTGGAGAGGGTGTGGAGAAAAGGGAACCCTCTTGCACTGTTGGTGGGAATGTAAATTGATACAGTCACTATGGAGAACAGTATGGAGGTTCCTTAAAATACTAAAAATAGAACTGCCATATGACCCAGCAGTCCCACTACTGGGCATATACCCTGAGAAAACCATAATTCAAAAAGAGTCATGTACCACAATGTTCATTGCAGCACTATTTACAATAGCCAGGACACGGAAGCAACCTAAATGTCCATCGACAGATGAATGGGTAATGAAGATGTGGCACATATATACAATGGAATATTACTCAGCCATAAAAAGAAACGAAATTGAGTTTTTTGTAGTGAGGTGGATGGACCCAGAGTCTGTCATACAGAGTGAAGTAAGTCACAAAGAGAAAAACAAACACTGTATGCTAACACATATATATGGAATCTAAAAAAAAAAGGTTCTGATGAACCTAGGGGCAGGACAGGAATAAAGACACAGATGTAGAGAATAGACTTGAGGACACGGGGAGGGGGAAGTGTAAGCTGGGACGAAGTGAGAGAGTGGCATTGACATATATACACTACCAAATGTAAAATAGATAGCTAGTGGGAAGCAGCTGCATAGCACAGGAAGATCAGCTCGGGGCTTTGTGGGGTGGGATAGGGATGGTGGGAGGGAGATGCAAGAGGGAGGGGATATGGTGATATGTATTTAAATATAGCTGATTCATTTTTTTATACAGCAGAAACTAATACAACATTGTAAAGCAATTATAGTCCAATAAAGATGTTAACAAAATAAAGTAAAATAAAAACTAAAAAAAAAATATATTCACCAGCTGCATTAGCCCCCCCCCCACCAAAAAAAAATAAGGAAATATGGTATCACTTTTCTGTTGATACTCCTGTATGATTTTTGTCTTCTTTGTTTTTCTTTTTTTTTTTTTAATTGAAGTATAGTTGATTTACAATGTTGTGTTAGCTTCAGGAGTACAGCAAAGTGACTTTGTTATATATATTGATACATACACACACACACACATACACACGTATATATTCTTTTTCAGGTTCCCTTCCCCTATAGGTTATTACAAATTATTGAGTAGAGTTCCCTGTGTTATACAGTAGGTCCTTGTTGGTTATATGTTCTATACATAGTAGTGTGTATATGTTAATCCAAAACTCCTAATTTATGACTCCCCTGCCTTTCCCCTTTGGTAACCATAGTTTGCCTTCTATGTCTGTGGGCCTATTTCTGCCCTATATATAAGTTCATTTGTATCATTTATTTTTAGAGTCCACATATAAGTGATATTATGTGATATTTGTCTTTGTCTGGCTTACTTCCCTTATTATCATAATCTGTAGGTCCATCCATTTTGCTGCAGATGGCATTATTTCATTCTTTTTTTATGGCTGAGTAGTATTCCATTGTATATATATACCACATCTTCTTTATCCATTCATCTGTCGATGAGTGTGTTCCAATGTTGTTTCCATGTCTTGGCTACTGTGAATAGTGCTACAATGAACATTGGGGTACTCCTGAACTTTCATCTGCCCCTCTGACCATTCTCCTGAAGTATATATCTAATACCAACTGGAAATCTTCATTTAGCAATTATTTACTGAGGACTTATTATGAGCGGGTACTGTTCGAGTCACTGGGGATGTAACAAGAAATAAGACAAAGTAACTACTCTTATGGAATTTACAGTCTAGTGGTAAAGACAGATGAAAAGAACATGAATCAACCAATAATAGTAATCATAATAATTGTTATGCAGAGAATAAGCCCTGCTACTTAAATGGAGAGTGCCAGAGCGAGGGGATGTTGTAACTAGGGTGGTTAGTGAAGACCTTTCTGGTGAGGAAACATTTGAGCAGATTTCTGAATTATCAAAAGGAGCCAGCTATTGGGTGATCCAGGGAAGAGCAGTCCTGGCAGAGTAAATGACAAATGTAAAGGTCCTGAGGTGGGAACATGCATTGGCATGTTCGAGGAACAAAAAGAAAGTCAATATGATTAAAAGGCAATGAGCAGTGGTGGTTATAGAAGAGGTAGGAGAATTAAGCAGTAACTGGGATAGGGCCATGTAGGCCAGGATAAGAAGTTTGGATTTTATTCTAACTATTCTTCATATAAACATTATTAAAAATAGCCAAGAGTTGGAGACAACTGAAATGTCCATCAACTGACGACTGGATAAACAAATGTGGTATATCCATACAATGGAATATTATACAGCTCTAAAAAGAATGAAGTACTGATAGCTGCTTCACAGATGAACACTGAAAACGTGATGCTAAGTGAAAGAAACCAGACACAAAAGTCCACATATTACATGATTCCATTTACATGAAATGTCCAGAATAGAGAAATCTTTGGAGACAGCAAGTAGATAAGTGAGTGCTTAGGGCCAGGGAGTATGGGGGCAGGGGTTATAGCTAAAGTGTGGAGGGTTTCTTTTTGAGGTGATGAAAATGTTCTAAGATTGACTGTGGCAATGGTTGGAAAACCCTGTGAATATACTAAAAAACATTGAATTATACACTTTAAATGGGTGAATTTTATGTTTTGTGAATTATATCTCAAAACTGTTAAAATGCAGAGTTGGGTTTGGGACATATTAAGTTTGAGGAACAGGTAGAGATATTAGGTAGGCCATTGTATACTCGATCTAAGAATTAGAGAAAAGGTCTAGGCTGGAAAAATAAATACAGGAGTTCTTTGGCTCTTTATTTCTTCTCCTCATTCCTAATGAGGAGAGAGATTTTAGTGTAATGATAAGTCAAAGACTTGCTATCAAGGATTCAATATCAGCAAGAAGAGAGGTCTTAAGACTAATCCATGCTGAAGCCTCTGAAAGACATCAGAGAGGACTGCAAAGAGCCATTGGATGGAAGGATCCACCATAACATCACTCTCAAGAGTGATGACTTCCCAACCCTGACCTGTATTAATTTTTTCGTAGGATTCTTTTCATAAGTTCCATTATGGGCTTGCTGAATATACCTCTTTGTTTTCATGTTAGGGGTTGCTCTAAGATTTACCATATGCATCTTTTACTTCTTAGATCCTCTTTTCAAAAACATGCTGTATCAATTCACATATAATGTAAGAACCTCAGAATTGACTTCCAATATACTTCCATTTCCCCGCTCTCACCCTTTGCATTATTGTTGACAAAGATTTTAATTTACATATTCATAAACCATACAATATATTGTTATCATTTTCTCTTTAAAGTAAATTATCTTTTAAATAAACTAAAAATCAGGAAAAAT
The DNA here is from genome assembly GCF_965194805.1 of Balaenoptera borealis. NCBI lineage: Eukaryota > Metazoa > Chordata > Mammalia > Artiodactyla > Balaenopteridae > Balaenoptera > Balaenoptera borealis. Next base: position 110,693,558 of record NC_138881.1, read on the forward strand.
ATTTGCCTATATATTTACCATTCTGGAACTCTTCATTCTTTTGTTTAAATCCACATTTCTATCTGGTATAACTTTCCTTTAGGCTGAAGAACTTTAATACTTCTTGTATTACAGATCTATTGGCCAGGAATTCTGTTAGCTTTTATTAGGAAATAGTCTTCATTTTGTGTTTATTCCTGAAGGATATGCTCTTGAAGGATATTTGGAAGTTTAAAGACAAGTTCCCTTCTGACTTGTACTGGTTTTGCCCAGAAGTCTAGTCGTTCTTATTTGTGTTCTGTATGTTGTGTCTTTTTCTTGTCTGGCTACTTTTGAGATTTTTCTCTTTATTACAGCTTTTCAGAAATTTTATTATGATGTATCTGTGTGTTGTTTGTTTGGTGCTTATCCCAATTGGGTATATTGAGATTCTTGGATCTGTTGGTTTATAATTTTCATCAAATTTGGAAAACAATTGGTCACTATTTCTTCAAATATATTTTCTACCTCCTCACGTTGCTTCTTCCTGGGATTACAATTATGCAAATGTTAGGTTGCTTAGTATTATCCCACAGATCTTTGTTATTGGATTTATTGTTGTTTTTACTTTTTAATTTCTTTCCTTCATTGTAGTTAGATTCTATCGCTATTTCATCAAAGTCACTGATCTTTTCTTCTGCAATGTCTAATTTGCTATTAAGGTACAAACTCTCAACAGTATACTTCCATTTCAGATGTTGTCCTCTTCATAGTAGATGTTGTATTTTTCAGATTTAGAAGTTACATTTCTTTTAAAATATCTTCCATTTCTGCTCTCATTACGTTCATATATTTTCCTTTATTTTCTTGACCATATTTAAAATAGCTATTTTTCAAAGTTATTGTTTACTAATCCCATCAGCTCTGTCATTTTTGGCTTTATTTCTATTGACTGACTTTTCTCCTAGTTGTTGGTTATATTTTCCTATTTCTTTGTAAGTCTAATAATTTTTGAGCTGAGAATAGTATGTTTGTTGAATGTCTGGACTTGTCTTCCTTCAAAGAATTCGGGCATTGTCTGGTAGGCAGTTATGTTACTGGCAGTTTATTATGATACTTTTGAGTCTTGTTTTTAAGCTTCGTTATAGCAGATCTATTGTAGACTTTCCTCAACGCTTGTTTAGCCCTAATATAAGATATGCCCTTTCTTGGGTCTTTACTGAATTCCCTGGGTGTTCAACAAGTTGGCTGTCCTCTACCTGTTTGGGACTCAAATGTCTCCTACCCCTGTGTGAACTCTGAATTTTTCAGCTTACAGCACCCTGGTAGTTTCCCTTTGGCCTGTGTAATTTCACCATATGTGTGTATGTGGCTTAGCATTCAGCAACAGACTCTGTGGTACCGCTATGCAGATTTCTCAATGTCTTTTCCTGCATGTCTCCCTCCTCTCCTGTGCCTTGTCCAACAAATTCAACTCACTTCAGTTTTCCATAACTCCAATCCCTGTCTCCTTGAACTCAGTGTGTGTCCTGTGTTCTGCTTCACTTCCCTCTCTTTGCACTATGGACAAGAAAGTAGGGCTTAGCTCGATTGTTCTATTCTCTTATGGATCCCATTCACCTCTTTTGTCCAGTTTTCTAGATGCTTATGGTGGGGCAATTGGTTTGATACAAATTACTTCACCATAGCAGAAGCAGAAGCCCTCTCAAACTATTCTTATTTTTCAGAGTATTATTTTTAGAGCACATTTCTGACTTGGGTTCTTTCTGGTCTCTGTGCCTTTGCTCATGTCCAAATCATATCCATTCTTCAAAACTCGGTGTATGCTATCTCCCTGATGCAACCTTCCATTTACCTTTCAGTCGGAAGCAATCTCTCTTTTCTTTGTTTACCAGAGCACATCTAAGCATTTCTTCATTTACTCAGTGAAAAAATAAACAATCATATAATGAGCACTTTGTATGTTCTAGGCACTGTGATAAGCTCTGGGGATATAGAAATACAAAGTCCCTGTTCTGTAAAAAACTCACATTTTTTGAGGGTAGAAGACCATGTTGTGATAATATTTGTGGCAGGATGCTCACTGGACCATGTGAGCCTAGTGGAGGGACACCAAGTCCACTGGGGGAATCAAGATACAGATTTCTCAGTAGACTGGATGATAGCTGGAAGAGGTGGGAGCAAAGAATGTTCCAGAAAGGAGGAACATCATGTGCTCTTAGCACTTTCTGCTTTGTATTCTTATGTCTGTGCAAGTCTGACCCACACTGTTACTTTTCAGCCCCCATTGCCTTTAAGGTTCTGGAGTCCAGGGATTTTGTTCTGTTTATCACCTTCCTATCCCCAATACACACACTATTCAAAGCATAGTGTGCAGCAGATAGTAACTATTTAGTAAATATTTCAGGTATAAAATTGGAATAGCTTATTTTTTCAATGGTGGAGCTATGGTCAGAAAATGACTTGGAAATGCCAAATCCTCTCAAATGGGGTACACCACTAAGATCCGGAGAAAGAATAATTGCTCCCCTGAGACTCACTGATCCCTAGGACATAAAGGCTTCCCATTTTTGAGCTTTATAGAAGAAGCATCTCCTATATATGGCTGAGAAATGGTATCCCCACTTGGCTACTACAGATTTTTGCGATGGCTTCAGACAATCCCTACAGACATCTATAAGCCATGTCTACAGGGAAGCTCTCAGGCAGGCATTTTGTCTTAGGTCAAAATGAATCTGTCGGTCAGGATAAATAATCTGGCTAATTCAGCTCAATTTTTGTGTTTCTGTCTTAACTATCCAGGTGATTGCCTGAATCCTTTGCTTGGGTTCTGACATAGCTTCATTGCATGTGTAACATTCATCTCTGCTGGCTCCCCTATGGCAATCAACATTCTGATTGGTGTGTTACACTAGAAAGGGGTCTGTTAACCTGGGTTCTGTTTTCAGCTCTGCAAGTCATGTCACCTCTCTGAGTCTTACTTGGGAAGATGATAATAATACTTAGAAGCTCATTAGTTATGTTCGTGCCTCACATTTGATGTGAAAGTGTTCAAATCATATAACCTGCTTCAAGATGTTTGGAGAATGCTTATATATAAGTATGTATGGTTTTTGTATTAGTAGAAACACTGTAATATGGTAGAAAAATTAGTAGTCTTATGGTTGTGACTCTGTAGAAATGAGCTTTGTACCCTTGAGGAATTCATTTTCCTCCTTTGAGACTTAGTTTCTTTATCTCTGCTTTGCGCCATTTCTGGGTACCTTAACTGAAATGCTTCTTACCCTGTGGCATACAAACTGCTGTTAGGATGCTAAAGTGGTCTAGTTGAAGCCCGACATTTTTAGATATCCAGGTCCAGTATTTAGATGTTGAGGTTCAACATTTTAGCCTTTAGATGATAAGAAAAGGCTCCAAAAAAGGAAAAGGGAAATTGAGACTTTTCGAAATGCATAAGGCTGAATCTGTTGACCCAGAACCCGAAGATCCAGCTAAGAGTGCCAAGACAGAACTCTCTAGGGAGAAGAAAGGAGTGTGATTCTGAGGGTTAGGTTTGGAAAGTGGATTTAATATCACAAAGTCTAAAATGGAGGAGAGGAATACTTATGTCCAAACTTGCCCCATATAAACAAGAACTTTACATTAGACCATCACAAAAATAATAGGAAAATTATGGCTGGAGGCTTCCCCACATGGATGTGAATAAACTAGTGCCACAGCTTTGAGGAACATCAGAAGGGCCAGCTAGAATCAGTCCACATGACCGCATTTGGGAAATAACACCTCCCAGAAAGGATGACTATTGGGAATTTTAATGGTGACGATAGGCATTGGAATGTTCAGTGGCAGTTGGTATCAACAATGGCAAAAAAGCAGTCAGTTAGAAACAGACAGTAATGAAACATTACACAGCGATGAGGTGGATTCCCTAGGGCAACGGGTGGATTCCTCCTCACCCTTGGCATTATTAACATTTTAGGCCTGATCACTCTTCATTACGGGGAGCTGTCCGTGCATTGTAGGATGTTTAGCATATACCTGGCTTCTACCCAGCAGAGGCCAGTAGCACTCCCCTAGCTGTGACAACCAAAAATGTCTCCAGACATGGCCACATGTGCCCTGGGAGGAAAAATCCTCACTTGAGAACCAGTGCTCCAGAGAAGGACAGAAGAGTGAAGGTGGATTGAAGCTCAGGGCATCAAGTTGAAACATAGGTTCTTTGGGGCACCTGCTTTGCACCCTTCACCTAGATGACTTAGGAGAAGTTGAGAAAATGACTGAGTAAACTAAAAGCCAAATAATAGCCAAGTGCAAAATGGAGAAGAAAGTAGTGAGTAAGGTTTTGTAGGATTCTCTCCTCCCTGCAAGCCAGGTGGAGAGATTTCTATTGTATAGTAGAAAGAATATGGGCTTAAGATTCAGACAGACCGGTTTGTAATCATAACGTTTTAGTTGTTTAGTCCTAGCCAAGTGACATCACCTCTCTGAATCTCAGTTTCCTCATCTTACCTACAAAAATTGGATTTTTATTTTAATATTTATAATCACAACTTCCTACTAAGGAGGGCATATCTTCTTATTTTATTATTTATTTAATTATTAACATCTTTATTGGAGTATAATTGCTTTACAATGTTGTGTTAGTTTCTGCTCTATAACAAAGTGAATCAGCTATATGTATACATATATCCCCATATCCCCTCCCTCTTGAGTCTCCCTCCCACCCTCCCTATCCCACCCTTGTAGGTGGTCACAAAGGACCGAGCTGATCTCCCTGTGCTATGCGGCTGCTTCCCACTAGCTATCTATTTTACATTTGGTAGTGTATATATGTCCATGCAACTCTCTCACTTCGGCCCAGCTTACCCTTCCCCCTCCCCGTGTCCTAAAGTCCATTCTCTACATCTGTGTCTTTATTCCTGTCCTGACCCTAGGTTGATCAGAACCTTTTCTTGTTTGTTTGTTTCCTTTAGCTTCCATATATATGTATTAGCATACGGTGTTTGTTTTTCTTTCTGGCTTACTTCACTCTGTATGACAGACTCTAGCTCCATCCACCTCACTACAAAAAACTCAATTTCATTTCTTTTTATGGCTGAGTAATATTCCATTGTATATGTGTGCCACATCTTCGTTACCCATTCATCTGTCGATGGACACTTAGGTTGCGTCCATGTCCTAGCTATTGTAAATAGTGCTGCAATGAACATTGTGGTACATGACTCTTTTTGAATTATGGTTTTCTCAGGGTATATGCCCAGTACTGGGATTGCTGGGTCGTATGGTAGTTCTATTTTTAGTTTTTTAAGGAACCTCCATACTGTTCTCCATAGTGGCTGTATCAATTTACATTCCCACCAACAGTGCAAGAGGGTTCCCTTTTCTCCACATCCTCTCCAGCATTTATTGTTTGTAGATTTTTTGATGATGGCCATTCTGACTGGTGTGAGATGATGTCTCATTGTAGTTTTGATTTGCATTTCTCTAATGATTAGTGATGGTGAGCATCCTTTCATGTGTTTGTTGGTATATCTTCTTTGGAGAAATGTCTATTTAGGTCTTCTGCCCATTTATGGATTGGGTTGTTTGTTCTTTGATATTGAGCAGCATGAGCTGCTTGTATATTTTTGGAGGTTAATCCTTTATCAGTTGCTTCGTTTGCAAATATTTCCTTGCATTCTGAGGGTTGTCTTTTCGTCTTGTTTATGGTTTCCTTTGCTGTGCAAAAGTTTTTAAGTTTCATTAGGTTCCACTTGTTTACTTTTGTTTTTATTTCCATTTCTCTGAGAGGTGGGTTAAAAAGGATCTTGCTGTGATTTATGTCAAAGAGTGTTCTTCCTATGTTTTCCTCTAGGAGTTTTATAGTGTCTAGCCTTACATTTAGGTCTTCAACCCATTTTAAGTTTATTTTTGTGTATGGTGTTAGGGAGTGTTCTAATTTCATTCTTTTACATGTGGCTGTCCAGTTTTCCCAGCACCACTTATTGAAGAGGCTGCCTTTTCTCCATTGTATGTTCTTGCCTCCTTTATCAAAGATAAGGTGACCATATGTGTGTAGGTTTTTCTCTGGGCTTTCTATCCTGTTGCATTGATCTATATGTCTGTTTTTGTGCCAGTACCATACTGTCTTCATTACTGTAGCTTTGTAGTATAGTCTGAAGTCTGGGAGCCTGATTCCTCCAGCTCCGTTTTTCTTTCTCAAGATTGCTTTGGCTGTTCGGGGTCTTTTGTGTTTCCATACAAATTGTTAAATATTTTGTTCTAGTTCTGTGAAAATTGCCATTGATAGTTTGATAGGGATTGCATTGAATCTGTAGATTGCTTTGGGGAGTATAATCATTTTCACAATGTTGATTCTTCCAATCCAAGAACATGGTGTATCTCTCCATCTGTTTGTATCATCTTTAATTTCTTTCATCAGTGTCTTATACTTTTCTGCATACAGGTGTTTCATCTCCTTAGGTAGGTTTATTCCTAGGTATTTTATTCTTTTTTTTTGCAATGGTAAATGGGAGTGTTTCCTTAATTTTTCTTTCAGATTTTTCATCATTAGTGTATATGAATGCAAGTGATTTCTGTGCATTAATTTTGTATCCTGCTACTTTACCAAATTCATTGATTAGCTCTAGTAGTTTTCTGATAGCATCTTTAGGATTCTCTATGTATAGTATCATGTCATCTGCAAACACTGACAGTTTTACTTCTTCTTTTCCGATTTGGATTCCTTTTATTTCTTTTTCTTCTCTGATTGCTGTGGCTAAAATTTCTAAAACTATGTTGAATAATAGTGGTGCGAGTGGGCAACCTTGTCTTTTTCCTGATCTTAGAGGAAATGGTTTCAGTTTTTCACCATTGAGAATGATGTTGGCCATGGGATTGTCATATATGGCCTTTATTATGGTGAGGTAGGTTCTCTCTATGCCTGCTTTCTGGAGAGTTTTTATCACAAATCGGTGTTGAATTTTGTCAAAAGGGTTTTCTGCATCTGTTGAGATTATCATATGGTTTTTATCCTTCAATTTGTTAATATGGTGTATCACATTGATTGGTTTGCGTATATTGAAGAATCCTTGCATTCCTGGGATAAACCCCACTTGCTCATGGTGTATGATCCTATTAATGTGCTGTTGGATTCTTTTTGTTTTTTCCTCAGGGGTCCTAACATATCCCTGAGTCCCTCTTCTAGACAAGACTCACCTGCAGGACCACTGGCCCTGGCCCTCTGAAGGAGAGGTCCCCAGAGTCCACCTGAGTCTGTGATCAATAAAGGGGGACACAGGAACTTGGGAATTGGTGGGTGGAGGGAACATATCCAGAAGGACTTGTGCTGTTGGATTCTATTTGCTAGTATTTTGTTCAGGATTTTCACGTCTATGTTCATCAGTGATATTGGCATGCAGTTTTCTTTTTTTTGTGGCCTCTTTGTCTGGTTTTGGTGTCAGGGTTATGGTGGCCTCGTAGAGTGAGTTTGGGAGTGTTACTCCCTCTGGTATATTTTGGAAGAGTTTGAGAAGGATAAGTGTTAGCTCTTCTCTAAATGTTTGATAGAATTTGCCTGTGAAGCCATGTGGTCCTGGGCTTTTGTTTGTTGGAAGATTTTTCATCACTGTTTCAATTTCAGTGCTTGAGATTGGTCTGTTTATATTTCCTATTTCTTCCTGGTTCAGTCTTGGAAGGTTGTGGTTTTCTAAGTATTTGTCCATTTCTTCCAGGTTTTCCATTTTATTGGCATATAGTTGCTTGTAGTAATCTCTCATGATCCTTTGTATTTCTGCAGTGTCAGTTGTTACTTCTCCTTTTTCATGTCTAATTCTGTTGATTTGAGTCTTCCCCTTTTATTTCTTGATGAGTCTGGCTAATGTTTTATCAATTTTGTTTATCTTCTCAAAGAACCAGCTTTTAGTTTTATTGATCTTTGCTATCATTTCCTTCATTTCTTTTTCATTTATTTCTGATCTGATCTTTATGATTTCTTTCCTTCTGCTAAGTTTGGGGTTTTTTTTTCTTCTTTCTCTAATTGCTTTCGGTGTAAAGTTAGGTTTTTTATTTTAGATGGTTCTTGTTTCTTGAGGTAGGATTGTATTGCTATAATCTTCCCTCTTAAAACTGCTTTTGCTGCCTCCCATAGGTTTTGGGTTGTCGTGTTTTCACTGTCATTTGTTTCTAGGTATTTTTTGATTTCCTCTTTGATTTCTTCAGTGATCTCTTGGTTATTTAGTAGCGTATTATTTAGCTTCCATGTGTTTGTATTTTTTACATTTTTTTCCTGTAATTGATATCTAGTCTCATAGCGTTGTGGTTGGAGAAGATACTTGATACGATTTCAATTTTCTTAAATTTACCAAGGTTTGATTTGTGACCCAAGATATGATCTATCCTGGAGAATGTTCCATGAGCACTTGAGAAGAAAGTGTATTCTGTTGTTTTTGGATGGAATGTCCTATAAATATCAATTAAGTCCATCTTGTTTAATGTGTCATTTAAAGCTTGTGTTTCCTTATTTATTTTCATTTTGGATGATCTGTCCATTGGTGAAAGTGGGGTGTTAAAAGTCCCCTACTATGGTTGTGTTACTGTCAATTTCCCTTTTTATGGCTGTTAGCATTTGCCTTATGTATTGAAGTGCTCCTATGTTGGGTGCATAAATATTTACAGTTGTTAAATTTTCTTCTTGGATTGATCCCTTGATCATTATGTCGTGTCCTTCTTTGTCTCTTGTAATAGTCTTTATTTTAAAGTCTATTTTGTCTGATATGAGAATTGCTAGTCCAGCTTTGTTTTGATTTCCATTTGCGTGGAGTATATTTTTCCATCCCCTCACTTTCAGTCTGTATGTGTCCCTTGGTCTGAAGTGGGTCTCTTGCAGACAGCATATATACGGGTCTTGTTTTTGTATCCATTCTGCCAGTGTATGTCTTTCGGTTGGAGCATTTAATCCATTTACATTTAAGGTAATTATCGATATGTATGTTCCTATTACCATTTTCTTAATTATTTTGGGTTTGTTATTGTAGGTCTTTTCCTTCTCTTGTGTTTCCTGCCTAGAGAAGTTCCTTTAGCATTTTTTGTAGAGCTGGTTTGGTGGTGCTGAATTCTCGTAGCTTTTGCTTGTCTGTAAAGGTTTTAATTTCTCCGTGGAATTTGAATGAGATCCTTGCTGGGTAGAGTAATGTTGGTTGTAGGTTTTTCTCCTTCATCACTTTAAATATGTCCTGCCACTCCCTTCTGGCTTGCAGAGTTTCTGCTGAAAGATCAGCTGTTAACCTTATGGGGATTCCCTTATGTGTTACTTGTTGTTTCTCTCTTGCTGCTTCTAATATTTTTTCTTTGTATTTAATTTTTGATAGTTTGATTAATATGTGTCTCAGCGTGTTTCTCCTTGGATTTATCCTGTATTGGACTCTCTGTGCTTCCTGGAGTTGATTAAGTATTTCCTTTCCCATATTAGGGAAGTTTTCAAGTATAATCTCTTCAAATATTTTCTCAGTCCCTTTCTTTTTCTATTCTTCTTCTGGGACCCCTATAATTGGAATATTGGTGCGTTTAATGTTGTCCCAGAGGTCTCTGAGACTGTCCTCAATTCTTTTCATTCTTTTCTCTTTATTCTGCTCTGCAATAGTTATTTCCACTATTTTAGCTTCCAGGTCACTTATCCGTTCTTTTGCCTCAGTTATTCTGCTATTGATCCCTTGTAGAGAATTTTAAATTTCATTTATTGTGTTGTTCATCTCTGTTTATTTGATCTTTAGTTCTTCTAGGTCCCTGTTAAACGTTTCTTGTATTTTCTCCATTCTATTTCCAAGATTTTGGATCATCTTTACTATCATTATTCTGAATTCTTTTTCAGGTAGACTGCCTTTTTCCTCTTCATTTGTTAGGTCTGGTGGTTTCTGCCTTGCTCCTTCATCTGCTGTGTGTTTCTCTGTCTTCTCATTTTGCTTAACTTATTGTGTTTGTGGTCTCCTTTTCGCAGGCTGCAGGTTCGTTGTTTCTGTTGTTTTTGGTGTCTGTCCCCAGTGGCTAAGGTTGGTTCAGTGGGTTGTGTAGGCTTTCTGGTGGAGGGGACTGGTGCCTGTGTTCTGGTGGATGAGGCTGGATTTTGTCTTTCTGGTGGAAGGTCCATGTCTGGTGGTGTGTTTTGGGGTGTCTGTGGCCTTATTATGATTTTAGGCAGCCTCTCTGCTAATGGATGGGGTTGTGTTCCTGTCTTTCTAGTTGTTTGGCATAGGGTGTCCTGCACTGTAGGTTGCTGGTCATTGAGTGGAGCTGGGTGTTGGCATTGAGATGGAGATCTCTGGGAGGTTTTTGCCATTTGGTGTTACTTGGAGCTGGGACGTCTCTTGTGGACCAGTGTCCTGAACTTGGCTCTCCCACCTCAGTGGCACAGCCATGATGCCTGGCTTGAGTACCAAGAGCCTGTCCTCCACACGCCTCAGAATAAAAGGGAGAAAAAAAAGAAAGAAGAAGAGAAAATAAAATAAAATAAAATAAAGTTATTAAAATAAAAAATGATTATTAAGAAAAAAATTTTTAAGTAATAAAAAAAAAACAAAACGGACAGACAGAACCCTAGGACAAATGGTAAAAGCAAAGCTATACAGACAAAAATCACACACAGAAGCATGCACATACACACTCACAAAAAGAGAAAAAGTGAAAAATATATATATATCGTTGTTCCAAAGTCCACCTCCTCAATTTGGGATGATTCGTTGTCTATTCAGGTAGTCCACAGGTGCAGGTACATCACGTTGATTGTGGAGATTTAATCCGCTTCTCCTGAGGCTGCTGGGAGAGATTTCCCTTTCTCTTCTTTGTTCGCACAGCTCCCAGGGTTCAGCTTTGGATTTGGACCCGCTTCTGCGTGTAGGTCACCTGAGGGCGTCTGTTCTCCGCTCACACAGGACGGGGTTAAAGGAGCAGCTGCTTCGGGGGCTCTGGCTCACTCAGGCCGGGGGGAGGGAGGGGTACAGAGGAGGCGGGGCGAGCCTGCGGCGGCAGAGGCCGGCGTGATGTTGCAGCAGCCTGAGGCACGCCGTGCATTCTCCTGGGGAAGTTGTCCCTGGATCACGGGAGCCTGGCAGTGGCGGGCTGCACAGGCTCCCGGGAGGGGCGGTGTGGAGAGTGACCTGTGCTCGCACACAGGCTTCTTGGTGGCGGCAGCAGCAGCCTTAGCGTCTCATGACTGTCTCTGGGGCCCGCGCTGATAGCCGCGGCTCGCGCTTGTCTTGAGCTCGTTTAGGCGGCGCTCTGAATCCCCTCTTCTCGCGCACCGCGAAACAAAGAGGCAAGAAAAAGTCTCTTGCCTCTTCGGCAGCTGCAGACTTTTCCCGGACTCCCTCCCGGCTAGCTGTGGCGCACTAACCCCTTCAGGCTGTGTTCACGCCGCCAACCCCAGTCCTCTCCCTGCGATCCGACCGCAGCCCGAGCCTCAGCTCCCAGCCCCGCCCGCCCCGGCGGGTGAGCAGACAAGCCTCTCGGGCTGGTGAGTGCTGGTCGGCACCGATCCTCTGTGCAGGAATCTCTCCGCTTTGCCCTCTGCACCCCTGTGGCTGTGCTCTCCTCCGTGGCTCTGAAGCTCCCCCCCTCCGCCACCCGCCGTCTCCTCCCGCGAAGGGGCTTCTAGTGTGCGGAGACCTTTCCTCCTTCACGGCTCCCTCCCACTGGTGCAGGTCCCGTCCCTATTCTTTTGTCTCTGTTTTTTCTTTTTTCTTTTGCCCTACCCAGGTACGTGGGGAGTTTCTTTCCTTTGGGGAGGTCTGAGGTCTTCTGCCAGCGTTCAGTAGGTGTTCTGTAGGAGCTGTTCCACATGTAGATGTATTTCTGATGTATTTGTGGGAAGGAAGGTGATCTCCGCGTCTTACTCTTCTGCCATCCTGAAGCTCCCAGATATACTATTTTGTCCCTTTTTCCTCTTGGTAGTACTATTGTACCCCACCTATTACTTTAAAAATTCTTCCTTTAATTCCCATCTCCACCTGCCGTATTGACAGAGGATTATCATTCTCTGATGTGCCCTTTCAGCACTAAAAGTGTAACCTTGGAGACTCAGTTTCTCTCTTCCTAATCTTGTTCCCCTTGCTTACCATGGTGGCATTTCTTTGATGTGCACCTTCCAGCTGTACCTGTAAGAGATTATCCACTGTGTCTCTACCCCTTCCCCCAGCCCCCAGCCATCTGGAAGGATGATTGCTTAATCCTGTGCTCCACCATCAGTTAAAGTCAGAAACCTTTGATCTGTCCTGTTCACTAGATCCTATATCATGACATATAAAACTCCTGACAACTACATTTTTATTAAATTTGCTTTCCTGGGTTTTAGTCATAGCACTAAAACTCAATCCCAACATACAATTATTTTTTTAACCTATTATGAGTGTGATTTTACAGTTACTATAGCAGTAAAATCTGCACTCAACAGCAGTATTACAATTTTCCCTTACTTAGAGGATATATTTGGTTCATGTTTTCAAGCCAAGGAAGGAAAGAAGTAAATAAAATGATTGCCATCAACACTACTGCAGTCTTTTGTATCCTTATAAGTCATCACCCGTGATACATATACCAAAAGATTGCCTGTAAACACATAAAAGCCCTTCTCGGAAAAAGTGGGCTTTTTGTTTCCATCATGGTGAAGGCCAGGTCCTTTGACAGGATGACTGGTGACAAAGAAGATAGGAAAGGGTGAGAAGACCTACCTTTGTGCACTCTACACCAGCACCCTGTAGATACATGAGCATGAACAGTGGCCTGACCCCTCTTAGCTTCCCGAGATCAAGTGACCCGGACTACAATTTGCTGTTGATGAATGGAGCAGCCCTGGGCTCTGGCAGGAGGAAGTGGGTGATGGAATCTTGCCCACTCTTAATTAATCTTTCATTTTACAAAATGTTCCTTTGTGCAGGATGTTTAAGGGATGGTAGATTGGGCCAAACTTTTTATGCCTGTGAGTTTCAGTTCCTATGACTCCTAAGAAGCTGGGTGTCTGGACCTCATCTGGTTCTCCTTTCTATATACCTGTAGAGGAGCAGGGATTATCTGTATGGAGATGGCTAGTTTGGAGAGCTGGTTTCTGGGTAATCCATGCTAGAATTGGGATATTACATCTGAAGCAACATGGGGAGCATTAGACAAGAAAATCAGTTAATACTAATGGAAAAGTCCAGAAGGCCAATGGCAACATGAAGATTGAGGTTTAGTGTCAGTGGGAGACAGCCAATGGGTCCTCTTGGGTCTTTGCCCATAGCCTTGCAGATAGGTAGATGCATCATGTGTGGGTTGATTGGGTTGGCTTGGCTTATGGCCCCTGTGCATCTAAAAGCCTTATTACTTCAATTCTGTATATCTACTGCCTAGCAAATATCCACTCATCAGACTCAACACTAGGATTCCTTCAGGAAGGCAAAAAAGAGGCTCATTTTAATGGATTTCCTTCTACTGTTTTATTTCAAGAATAAAACCCATGGCTCAATACCTTGGTTCTCAACTTCCCCATTCCTGCCAACCCCCATCCCCAAAATTTGTTTCAGTTTCAGTATCGAAAAACAATAACTCTTTTTGGTTATTTTGAAAGGCTTTATTACATTTAAACTCTTAAAATATTTCTTTCTTTTTCATATTCTTCTCAGAGCAAAAGTGTATCAAAAAGAGCTAAGCAGGAAAAATGAAAACTCCACTTCCCTTCTGTCCTGTTGGAGGCCCCTGAAAAATGAACTGTAGAAGTCTTGCCACAGAGCTTCCATGGAGTTGATTCTAGATAAAGTTTTCATTAAATCGGACTCACAAATACTGAAACCCAAAGCAGGAAATAGAGTGTTAAAAATTTTTCAAATGTTGTATGCCAGAAAAATAATGCGTAGATGTGTGAATGATGTGACTTTGTGTAATAGAGGTGAACATATAATCTACAAATACAGACTCATGTAAAGTTAATTAGTATAAGTAAGACATGCTTTTCCATGGCAATCTAGACCCAGGAACAGTCAAAGGCTTTGACACAAGGTCAGTGATATTTGGCTCTGAGCCCCACAGATTTTGGTTAATAGACTGCAACCTTCTTCTTTGTCTTAGGCCTCTCATTTTCCTTTATAATCAAGGAGCTCTTTCTTGGCCTGAACTGCCACTCTCTGTAGTTTTGCACTTGCTCTATTGGTCCCCACCTCTAAGGTTCCACTTCCAAGGTTCTACTTCACAACTTTCAAAGTTGGAGGACAATCATTATCCTTCATTGATTTCAGATTTCTTGGTCAAATACAAATTGTCTAGCATTCAAGAGACTACAGATTTAAGCTCCTTCTGTCCACTCTCCAACCCCCAAGAGTACCTTTCAACTTTATGGTCTTCTTTGAGGAACATTGGACAAGTTCACCATGAACCATTTGTGGGGACATTTTAGTGACACCTCTTCATGATGCCCTGGGAATATTCCTCTCATCCTCCCTGACCTGGAACCACAATACAGGATGTTTTGACTTTCTGGCTCCATGGTGAGTGATCTGACTTCTAAGGATACCATTCCATCCTCCTTCCAGAGGTTTTATTGAAAAGTCTTTTTGTGAATTGCTCTTCAGTGCTTAAATCCCCTTCCCTCTTTCTGCCAGGGGGCCCCTTGTAAATTGGAGTCCATTTGGCTGTTCCCTAATATCCTCAAGTTTCTAATGTATATTTCAAATTAGGGCCCCACACAAGGACCTTGCAGTAGTCTCCTCCACCCAACCTGTGACACTTTTACCGTCTCTTTAAAGATTTCTCATTCACCCAATATCTCCCCTTTTAAATGATGTCCTTGGAGGTGTTTCTTTAACTTCACTATCCACTCTGAACTCATCATCTTGGCATAGAGTAGGTACTCAAATATTTGCTGAATGAATCAATCAGTGATGAAATGATAGAAGGAAGGAATGATTGAAACAGATTTCCAGATGCCAAACAGTACTGAATAGGCACTAGAAGTGAACAAAGACAAAGGTTCACTTTGGGGTTGATCCTTCCCTATCTTTGTGTTTTTGTTTTGTAAAACCACGGTAGAGGGAACCCTAATCGTTTCCTAGTTTAGAGGTATGCTGTACCCTGCCGAGGTGGCAGTAGCTATTTCAAAGTTGACAGTGTTTTCCATAAATTAAAAGGTTTTCCTGATTCAAATCATTAGTCACTCCAACAGTCTTGAATTTGGTCCCATAATCACTCCCTAATTTCAAGGTAGCCACAGATGTGACTGACATGTTCCACTCCTGGATTACAACACCAAGCCTAAGGGACCAAAATCCTAGATTAAAAATATGGCAAAAGACAATTATGGCAAGGTCAACTTCACTCTCTGTGCTGATCCCATACCCTGATTCTTTTACCATCTCTTGATAAAGGCCACTGAGTTCAGACTGAAGAGAAACAAAGAGATATTAATGGTCACAGCCTACTTTCCCAAAGGCCAGAGAGATGTGGACCTCATGCTTTTCTACTATTTTGACTTCTCCCAGACACACCATACCTTCTGAAACACCAGGGGTAAATTCTGATTGCTGATGCATCCAACCAATAGATAACAAACATTATCACAGTAACAACATAACAGCAAGTTTTCCTCAGAATTACTTGCCCTGTATATTTGAGTAATACTTTCTCAATATCCATTTGCTCCTTTTTATTAAAAAACAGAACTCTTTATTCAGGGCAGCCTACCCTGCATATCAGGGGTAGCCATATTTCAGAGTTAAGAAGGGGTAGCCAGTTAAA